>NC_053162.1:58969998-59569998 GCF_016835505.1 Polypterus senegalus | reverse complement strand
ACAGTGGCGTTGCTGTCTAAACTGGTGCAAACAGTCTGCCCACACACTCTGTCTTTAATTATTTTTCTTTATAAAAAACACAGTTTTGCTGCTTTATTAATAAAACAGTAAAGTTTTTGTTTTTCCAATCCAGTAATATCTCAGTTAAACAAAAATATTTCAAAATAAGGGGAAACACAGGGGAATACAAAATAAATAAGAAACAGCAAACAAATTCCTCCTCAACAGGCTTTGAAATGTGTACCCTAAAGGGTGGATTACCCACTTCAAACTCCCCACACAGCACAACAAACATGTTTTCAATTTCACCTTTTCTCTCTCTCTGCTTCTTTTATAAATAGACACATAATCATGGCAGCCTGTCTGTGTGCCTTTCGGGCTCAATTGAGACACCTTGACTCATTATTTTATGGTAATATTAAAATGCTCCTTTCTAGAGCCATTGAGCACCTACTTTGGTTAAAAGAACACCAAGCAAGAATTCTGAATAGGGAACCTTGGTATTCCTTTGTTCTCTATATGCCTCATGGGCTAGGTCTATCTGGCTATAATAATTTGGTAACTGTTTTGCTCTTACTTGTTATTTTTGTATTTATTTGGATTTTTTTTTTTAATTATATTTTTAGAGCCATATTGCTGTAATTTTGTTATTTTTTCATTCATTTTAACCTTATTACGTATTATGATGTCATTATGTGGAAGGTGTTTATCATGATCTATGATGTATTTCAATTTTTTTCAGTCTTTCCTTAGGCTTTAACAGTAACCAAGGCGTCATTTTGGGGGTTAGAAAGGTCAAGGAACACAATGGGTTAATTTAATTTTTACTTAGATATTTACTTTTAAGCTTAATTACAAACATATGATTTGTAGTGGTGCCATTTTGTTTGTGACATGGACTCCACCATTTTGTGTATTCTGTTTGGTCTGGTTGCCAAGCAGTTGCTAAGCAAGATCACCTGGAAGTGTGACATCATCAGGTCAAGGATATAAAGGTCAGTATTGTGCACTTCCTGGTTTTTCCAAGTCTGCAGATCTAACAAAGAAAAGACTAGTATTAGCATTAGTGTTTCTGTCTGATTTGTGGCAATTAATTATTTTATTAATTTACAGTGACTTTCATACCATATTTTGTCTCTGGTTGTGTCAAATTGGTTTTGCTTTCTAGCTTATATGCTATGTTCTTTGATTTATGGTTCCTTTTCATGTGTATCCACTATTCTGATTTCTAAAAGCATTTATTTAACTATATGTTAGCAAGATTATGTATTGTGTTTACTGTTTTTGTATTATTTTGCCTCATTGAAGTTTGTTATTTCATAAGCTTTTCTATTTTCCATGGAAAATATGAAATTACATTTTCTTTGGTTATTCATACAAACAAGATAGATTAAATAACGGATAATACACTCCTTTAAATGTATACAAATAAAATGCTACACCAAAAAATATCAAGTAGTAGGAAATAAACTTGGAGGAATGAAGACACAGCTGTAAAACAAAAAAAGGAAACACCTGTTCACATTAAATCCCAACTTTCATCCATGCAACTGTGAACATGTCAGACATAGGACTGCCAGTCAGTAATACTAAAGCTAAATGCACCATTCATTCTTATAGCAGATAGTTGAAGTAGCATAAGGTTGAAGTTCCATTTCCAAAAACTGAAGGAGATGGGGTGATGGGATTTCCTGCACAAAGTTAGGTGTAACTTCGCAGCATTTGTGATACAATACGTCTATGATATAAAAAGTGAAGAGAAAGAGAAAATCCAGGTGATTAAAGACTTGAGGGAAAAAAAATCACAGGTAAGGGATGAACAACAACATTTATTTATATAGCACATTTTCATACAAATAATGTGGCTCAAAGTGCTTTACATGATGAAGAAAAGAGAAATAAAAGACAAAGTAAGAATTAGAATAAGACAACACTAATTAATATAGAATAAGAATAAGGTCCGATGGCCAGGGAGGACAGAAAAAAACAAAAAAAAAACTCCAGACGGCTGGAGAGAAAAAATAAAATCTGCAGGGGTTCCAGGCCACAAGACCGCCCAGCCCAACTCTGGGCATTCTACCTAACATAAATGAAACAGTCCTCTTTGTATTTAGGGTTCTCTTGGAAGGAGTTGATGATGATGCTCATGCAGATTTCTGGCTTTTAATCCATCAATGTAGGAACATCACGATGCTTTGATTAGGTGGTGATGGCGCAGATCGCCACCACAGAAAACCAGGAAAAGAAACAGAAGAGAGAGCAGGGGTCACTACGGATCTTAGATCCTTGAAAAAAGAAACCGTGATACAGCATGCTAAAAGGACTGTGGAACTTGCCCAGTATGTATCCATTTTATCCATTAGCTTTTATGGTTGGCAATGTAGATGGGGGTTTTCTGTTAAAGTGACATTACAAAAAAATCAAACTGAAAGTACTACCTTCAACTTTCTATATGCAAAGACTCAGATGAGTGAATGGTTTATGTCTTATACAAAGTACTTTATGCACTCACTAAGCAGCTGTTGTCTCTTCTGAGTTGATCATATACAGTGCATCCGGAAAGTATTCACAGCGCATCACTTTTTCCACATTTTATGTTACAGCCTTATTCCAAAATAGATTGAATTCATTTTTTTCCTCAGAATTCTACACACAACACCCTATAATGACAACGTGAAAAAAGTTTACTTGAGATTTTTGCAAATTTATTAAAAATAAAAAAACTGAGAAAGCACATGTACATAAGTATTCACAGCCTTTGCCATGAAGCTCAGAATTGAGCTCAGGTGCATCCTGTTTCCCCTGATCATCCTTGAGGTGTTTCTGCAGCTTAATTGGAGTCCACCTGTGGTAAATTCAATTGATTGGACATGGTTTGGAAAGGCACACACCTGTCTATATAAGGTCCCACAATTGACAGTTCATGTCAGAGCACAAACCAAGCACGAAGTCAAAGGAATTGTCTGTAGACCTCCGAGACAGGATTGTCTCGAGGCACAAATCTGGGGAAGGTTACAGAAAAATTTTTGCTGCTTTGAAGGTCCCAATGAGCACAGTGACCTCCATCATTTGTAAGTGGAAGAAGTTCGAAACCACCAGGACTCTTCCTAGATCTGCCCGGCCATCTAAACTGAGCGATTGGGGGAGAAGGGCCTTAGTCAGGGAGGTGACTCTGTCAGAGCTCCAGAGGTCCTCTGTGGAGAGAGGAGTACCTTCAAGAAGGACAACCATCTCTGCAGCAATCCACCAATCAGGCCTGTATGGTAGAGTGGCCAGACGGAAGCCACTCCTTAGTAAAAGGCACATGGCAGCCCACTTGGAGTTTGCCAAAAGGCACCTGAAGGACTCTCAGACCATGAGAAACAAAATTCTCTGGTCTGATGAGACAAAGATTGAACTTTTTGGTGTGAATGCCAGGCGTCACGTTTGGAGGAAACCAGGCACCGCTCATCACCAGGCCAATACCATCTGTACAGTGAAACATGGTGGAGGCAGCATCATGCTGTGGGGATGTTTTTCAGCAGCAGGAACTGAGAGGCTAGTCAGGATAAAGGGTAAGATGACTGCAGCAATGTACAGAGACATCCTGGATGAAAACCTGCTCCAGAGCGCTCTTGACCTCAGACTGGGGTGATGGTTCATCTTTCAGCAGGACAACGACCCTAAGCACACAGCCAAGATATCAAAGGAGTGGCTTCAGGACAACTCTGTGAATGTCCTTGAGTGGCCCAACCAGAGCCCAGACTTGAATCCGATTGAACATCTCTGGAGAGATCTTAAAATGGCTGTGCACCGACGCTTTCTATCCAACCTGATGGAGCTTGAGAGGTGCTGCAAAGAGGAATGGGCGAAACTGGCCAAGGAAAGGTGTGCCAAGCTTGTGGCATCATATTCAAAAAGACTTGAGGCTGTTAATGCTGCCAAAGGTGCATTGACAAAGTATTGAGCAAAGCCTGTGAATATTTATACTTATGGTTTCTCAGTTTTTTTATTTTTAATAATTTTACAAAAACCTCAAGTAAACTTTTTTCACGTTGTCATTATGGGGTGTCGTGTGTAGAATTCTGAGGAAAAAAATGAATTTAATCCATTTTGGAATAAGGCTGTAACATAACAAAATGTGAAAAAAAGTGTGAAAAAAATGTGAAAAAAGTGATGCGCTGTGAATACTTTCCGGATGCACTGTATATGTTAGTACCTTGGTTAAAACCACATTTACTCAGGTAGTTTGATTACACTGTTTTTTGACTTCCGTAAATCAAAAGCAGTGTCGTCAGCGAACTTTTGCACTTGGCAGGACTCCGAATCGTATTGGAAGTCTGATGTATATAGGCTGAACAGGACGGATAAAGTACAGTCCTCTGTGGCGCTCCTGTGTTGTTGACCACAATGTCAGACCTGCAGTTCCCAAGACGCACATACTGAGGTCTGTCTGTAAGATAGATCCATGCCACCAGGTGTGAATCTACTCCCATCTCTGTCAGCTTGTTCCTAAGGAACAGAGGTTGGATGGTGCTGAAGGTGCTGGAGAAGTCCAAAAACATAATTCTTACAGCACCACTCCCTCTGTCCAGGTGGGAGTGGGATCGGTGTAGCATATAGATGATGGCTCCCACCTTTTCCTGGTATGCGAACTGCAGAGGGTCGAGGGCATGGTGGACCTGTGGCCTCAGGTGGTGAAGCAGCAGCCGCTCCATGGTCTTCATCACATGTGACATCAGAGCAACAGGCCGGAAGTCATTCAGCTCACTAGGACGAGATACCTTTGGGACTGGGGTGATACAAGATGTTTTCCAAAGCCTCGGGACTCTCCCCTGTTCCAGGCTCAGGTTGAAGATGTGCTGTAGAGGACTCCTCAGTTCCAACGCACAGGCCTTCAGCAGTATGAACTTGTAATGGAATGGTAATCCACTGACGACAACTCTTCTGCAATTCCAGAACCTTGTTGTGTTCCTTTTGGCAAACGGTTTCACAGCTTTTTGCTCGAAGCTCAATGGCAAAGTGGTAGCATGGCTACCTCACAACTTGGAGATCAGGATTCAAAGCCTTATCCTGAGACATCCATCCTTATCAGCCAGGTTACATGTGACAACACAGAAGATTCTGCCTATAGGAGTATGTCAAAAAGAAACTGTATGAAGATATAGAAGCTTCTGCCTATACACACCAGATGCACCAATATCAACACATCTAAAAGACTCACATAAGCTAAGGACTGGCTGGTACTTACAAGAATAGGCACAGTGAGCTATCAGGAGCTGCTTCAGCAGTTTCTTGCAGGCAGTCTCAGTTACATGTGCTCTTTCCAATCTTTCCAGTTAATTTACTGTAGGCTAGGAAAAGTTTCTGCACAGGCAAAAATACTGATGATCTGATATGAGGGGGAAGGGTTGAATAATCTTTATATTTAAATCAGTTTTTTTAAATGATAGTAAACTTTATCCTGAATAAAATATCAAAACAAATACAGGAGTCCAAAACATGGAATCTAAAGAAAACATTTAAAAATCACAAAATAAACATGCAGTCAACATTTGAAGTTCCGTGGTGCTCCAGGGAAAGAGCAGCAACAGTTTAAATTAAAGTGAATCAGAAGGTGGATTGTGATTATAATAAGTCAAGGTTGCAACCTGAGCAGGAATTAAATAAACAAAAGCTAGGAAGTAAAAAAAATTATAGAATTAGAAGTAGTGAAAGAGTCAATATCCAGAATGTTTCATGTAGCCTAAGCCAAAACACAGGATGTAAATCAAAGTCAAAGAACAGAAAATAATCTGTAACCTGCGATATCTTAACAATAATAATGTGAGTATTTGTCCAAATTGGTGGACAAATCAAAGCAAACAGTTAGAAAGTGTATGACACTGATCTTCATATTGTCACAGTGTAGATGTCACACATTGCATGCTCTCAATTCTGCCCAGCAACAGCATGGCAACTTTGCACCACAAAGAGTAGACAATGATGGGACTAACCTTTTTTTTTTTATAGGCTAAAGTAATGGATAGAAAAATATATATAAGTCAAAGTTTAGATCATCACATCTGTGAGAAGTCAGTTTCAGTTGTTGCTGTAAATGGCATTTAAGGCTTGATTTGATATTTTAGAAGAAAAGAAAATCAAAAGGGAAAAAAGAAAAAAAGCAAGTTGTAAAATAGCATAATCACATAAGACCCCATCCATACACATTTCCCCCTCAAAAAGAAATCCTAAAAAACATTTTATATAGGTTTGTACATTTTCTATGCATTTGTTAATACAAATTAACCAAAAACAATTAATACCTGACAAAACTAGTTAAAAGGGACTTTTTTATGGACAGCAGTTCACTGATGGACATGTTTTCAGTAAGAGCACTGGACAAAACTATGCCAATAAATGCATTTACATTCCAAGTATTGCATTGACTTTTCAGTAAGGAGCTCACATGTTTGCTTGAATGTTTCCTGAAGTTTTTGCCAAATGGTGAAGTTTGTGGACATGCTTTTCCATCTCAGACAATTGCTGTATGGAAAAGGTCTTTTTTTTGCATTGTGATGGCATTCCTGTTGTGTCTAAATAAATATGTCCATCTTCATATATATCTACAGCTGAAAACAATTTTTGCATGCTGCTTCAGACATTTTGGGAGGATTTGAACTTAACATGGCACTGTACATTACTTAGACAGTATATCCATCCATTATCCAACACGCTATATCCTAACTACAGGGTCACAGGGGTCTGCTGGAGCCAATCCACTCAACACAGTGTGCAAGTCAGGAAACAAACCCCGGGTAGGGTGCCAGCCCACCGCAGATAGACAGTACAGTTACCTTTAATGTGTATGGTTTTGTGATTTTTCTCTACATTTGTATAATTGTCTTTCTATACCTGCTATTTGTTTTGGTTTGCCACATTTTCTTTATTTTTTTTTTAATATATTATGATATATGTTTACTATATATAAAATGAATGACTTAATATATAAGGTACCTTACCTTAAATATTTAAACTGTATTAAGCATACTTGTCTGGTGAACTTTTTTTTATCTGTGTGTCACAAATTAGATTATTTAACTTGTGTGAAGGTTAAGGTTTTAGACTTGTCAAGTTCACCCATTTAAAAGATAGGTTTAGTGGTTTAAAACAGTGTTCTCCACTGTTAATAATTCAGTTTCTCGCTCTGATTTTAAAAATTTCAACAGACAGAGTAAACAAGTAATCAAACCAAGTATTTTGCTATTCATGCATTACTCTTTCACAATATATATGTGGGAAGACTGTTCAGAAAAACTACTTGGATAACACTTTGAAATGTAACATTGTAAGAAACAAAGTGGGCTTAGAAAACGTTTGGACAGAAAAAAACATTGATTGTGGTCAGCAATATCTGCTTGACGCAGCCTTTGCACTAAAGTATGTTGCTGTATTTCTATACCTTGAGACGAAAAGCCAACTATTTTCAAATACATTTTGTCAAAGGGTTTAAATGTCATTCCAAATATGTGGGCATGTTTAGTAGCAGTAATAAAATGACTCAACAATATTAGCATGTTGGCTCTTCTACTAGAAGGTTCTTGTTTATTTTGAAAGGAGTTACCCTAAGGTTTTTCATTATCGCTTTCCATTATCATTAGCACCCATTTGCCACAGTGCTATTTTAAATTCAATTAAGTGTTAATTATATTACATAACTATTTGCCAAACACAAGGTTTGACTTTAAGGATTATAAAAACTAAACAATTCATTTCAGTTAAAGTCAGTCCATTGCATTTCTTTAACATAATTGCCATTTTATCAATATTTAAATAATAAAATCTTTATCAAAATTGGAAGTCTTTTTGACTGGCACAATCCAATTTTGCAAATCCAGGATACCTTCTGAAATTTTTTTCCCAAATGCTAATATGTTGCATTACTACGTTTGGCTTTGAATGCCATCATATCAAAAGTACATGTTAGAGATAACCTTGTGACTCTGAAATTTTATAATGAATGCAAAATAACTGGACACAGGTATAGCAAGGCATTCAGTTCTTTGGAGAGTAATTCAAATTCATGTGTTCTTATGCCAGATAGAGAAGAGCCATTATTAATTTACTCAATTAGACCACTTTGAAAGTAATATCCCATACATTAAAGAATATCTCCCTTGTGAGCTGTCGCCTGTCTTAAAAAACTAAAATCTAAAAAAGATTAAGGGTCATTCTTTAGATGTATTTGACAAAAGACTGCACTATTACAATGGTAACTCTAATTAATATTAGGATTTTTTATGAGCCGGAAGCAAATGGCTCAAATAATTGAAAATAAATGCACATAATAATGACAAGGAAATTCGTAAAGTATGTAAACACATTAAAATATATGGTACTTATTTATAAGTAAATGAAAGAAACTGTCACTTCATCATGCTGTACCCAAAACAGGTGTTTTCAATATCCTGTCATGTTTTCAGCTATAAAAGACACATTTGTTTGTAAATGTGGAGGCCTTTCCACTACATGAACATTTGCTTTCATTATAAATTTTTTTTTCTCTAAGTTTGATTACTAACACAAGACGATGCACATTAATAATTTCTTAAAAGAATAAAGCATGCAGTAATTGTAATTTGATTCAGTAGCCACAGTTGATTTACGCGATGGTGCATATCTATTTCCAATTTGTCAAGATCAAGTTAAAGATGTACAGTATTTCTTCATCTTAGCCATTAATATTACTCATTTCTAATGCTTTAAAGTGACTGGCGGTGATGTGCTATGAACACATGAAGACTAGCAACTAAGTCCTCATTAAATGAACTGAATTGTACTTCCAACTGACACTTGAAGGCATTCTTGGTGTGCTGCAGCAGGTGTTTACAGAGGTGACCATAATCTGGCTTTTTGCGGTAAGCATATCACATGGCTTTCTAATGTTATTAATATAGATATGCAAAGCCCTTTGCCATAACATTCTTAAAATGGCTTAATCCAATTCAGAGTTTCAAAAGGCTAACCTAGCAGCATTGGGCTTGAAGCAAGAAATAACCCTGGAAGGGAAATCCATTTAAAAAACCACTCATCTTATACTCAAATAAGGAAAATTTTGACCTGCCAGTAAACCAAGCCAGCAAGTTTTGGGAATGTGAATGGGGAAAAACTGTAGTACTGGGAAGAATACACATGAATAATCTTTTTGGGCAACAACCAAGTCATAATTCGAACTCCCGATGCTACGCTACCATGTTGTCCTATGGATCTTATCATTAATATGAAGGGCCATGCTGCCATGCCAGTTTTCACAGAAATTAGAACACTTGTTTGGGATGCCTTTGTGTGATTTCAGGATGTGTTTTCTCTGGATCTACACTTTTATTTTTTTCTTCTCAAAGATCTGGATGTAAGATTGATGTTCATCTTTACCATTCAGGGTTGGTTCTGACGTGCTGCCAGGATTCTGCTATATGATGTAAAATTAATTTTTTTCTGAAAATAGATTCAAATAATTCAATCTTATTGTCTTCTTATTATAAATACTTTTGTCATAGCTGGTTTTAGTTATTATTTGTTTAAGATAAAAAAAATAAACTATTTTTTCTAATATTTCATACTCTATTGTCTCTGCGGTGGACATGTTTACAAGTTAACAAAACTAAACTCGCCTTCAAACCCAAAATCCACCCCCGCCATTAAACTGTTGAGTTCTGAAAACAAATCCATCCATCCATTATCGAACCTGCTATATCCTAACTACAGGGTCACGGGGTTCTGCTGGAGCCAATCCCAGCCAACACAGGGCGCAAGGCAGGAAACGAACCCTGGGCAGGGCACCAGCCCACCACAGTCTGAAAACTAATATTTAGACTAAAAGTTACTAGAAGTGTATTATACAGACAAATAAAACACAATGTTCATTTCAGAATAATCCATATACAAAATCTCTGGAACAAATGGCAATTAAATATTAGAACACTTTTTTTAAAAATATTTGCAATTGAAGAAATATAACCAATTGACGAACAAAACTCACAAGATACAACTCGGTCCCTTAACAAATACTGCCCAGTTTCAGTGAGCTTTAACTTGTGTGACACGATTAAGCCCTCCAATGAAAGCAGATGTAACTGCAAAAATCAGTTTACTTTAACTCATTTCAATATGGATTCCAGTTCAGCATAACTTTTAGTCTTGGTCAAATTGTTCACCACGGTTATCTGTTTGTCATAGCGTGCAAAAAAATGTCTGGTGGTGAGCCACAACTTTCTTATGGCCGCAGACAGTTACTGTACTTATTTCTTATACTGTATATATATCTTAGATTTCACATTTTTTCTCCCTAGTAACTTCCTTCCAAAACTTTTTTCCTTTACCGGCCCATGTGATCTATTTTCTGTAAGTGCCAAGGCTTTGCTGTGACAGCCTCAGATGGAATCCTTTAACTGTCAGTCACCTCTTTCCCCATTTCCCCATCAGCATTCTCGGAAATGGCAAGCATCACAATACTGGGATGACAAACTGGCATGAAAAAGGAAAGCTTAAATCAGAAAAACAATGTAGCTGTGTTGCATAGTTTCCCACCTACAACTTTCTGTGGAAAACAAACAAGTGAAATAAACCTTAATATTAATCACATTTATTGTGTCTGCTTTGGTTTCTGGCTCCGTTCACCTCTCAATGTGATATATTATTTGATCCAAGTTGTTTAAATACAATTGCTGGCCCTAACTATTTAGACACAATCTTGGAGGTGAAGTTTGAGGTAAGATAAGAGAGATGGTAGATACATTTTGCACAAGCTGGTGTTATAGTATCTGGCCTATTTGGAGGTTGAACACTGCAGGGTCAAAATGTTTTCCTAAAATTGGAGCCTGTTAACATCTTAAGAACTGGCTATATCAATCACTCGTGCTTTTTCAGGTGGAATGGCATTACCCTAAGCTGGAACAAGACAGTCAGGATTGTGACTGTCTTACAGTATCTGTACTATCTTCTTTTCATTCACACCTTTCAATCAGTGATTTGTCTGGTGTGTGGGACAGGCATCAGTAGTATAAGATCCAAGATAATTCCCCTTGAAATTTTTTTTTTTAAGTTTTTGGCTGAAAGGCTTGTGACTAATCAGTGTCCACTCCAAGGTTTTACATAGATCCTTTGATGAAAAAATATAGTCACCTTTATCCCTGTAATGATTTCCAGTTTGAAAAGAACTATTAAAGATATGTGCTTATCCTCCTCAATGTAGGTATTCATCTGTTTAGGGAGCTGTCTTGATCTGAAACCTTCTCCAGAACCTAAACTAGGACCCTGGATTTTGTACTGTTGGCCAGGATTAGTTTGAATGACTAAGTTGGTACTTATTTTTCATCATGCAGGGCCATTTGTCCCACCAACATTTTACAGGACTCTGCCGGTCTGACTTTTTCTTATAACTTTGTCTGTTATAACTGGCTGTGAACTTCCTAGAGTTTTATTTTCACCATTGATTCTGCAGGCTAGAGTTTTGGTTTTTCTCTCTTCTGCTGTCAGCTGGCCACAGTTGAACAATTAATTAATGAGCAGATATAGCTGAGCTCCATTTATATTAATCAGCTTCAAACCACTTTGTTTCATTTCTGTTTAAACAAATCAGATCTTTATGCATATTCATTTTGTAATTTGTAAAGTTTGTATTTTGTTATCTACATGTGAACTTGTCAGAGCACATGGCACTTGCAGTCACTGATGAGCACTATATAAAGATAAACAGTATTGAACTGAACTAAATTTAGGCTTCACAACTTGGAAATAGCAGTCTGATGTGTGTAGGTCATTAAACTACATAAATATACTGTATATTGATGCCTTTTCTCAATTGTTATTTTGTTTTCTGGTTTCTTGCTTCTTTTACTCCAATTTGTTTAAAGAAAGAATCTGAATTTTATATTGAGTTCTAATTTCTGGATAATGCCTTGTAGTTGCCCAAAGTGCACAATACACTGGTTACCATATATTCGGTGTATTTTATTAAACAAATATATATATAATTTAATAATGTTACTTTTATATTTTATTTAGAATGTAGCGATTAAGTACATTTTAAAACTTAACGTAGCAATGCAGAATTTGCCATATGTTTCCTTAGAAATCATAACTTCATAAATATTTTAAAACCTACTTTGATCATCTTACTACTGACCTGATATAAGCTGGCTTGCTGTTTTCCAGTGACTAATAAAATCCATGATCAGTTCTTGCAGTACTGTTGTATGATAGCCATTCATTAAGCATTCAGAAAATATGGATATTTCAGTGTCCTACAGTTTATTAGAAAATCAGTAATGAAAATGAAAAATGCATATACTTTTAATTGCTCCATATATCATATTATGAGACAGGAGCTTTTCATGCTCCTTGAATTTCATTGAATGACTTTGGTAATCTGATCATTTGCTACACTTGGCTGTGTATTTAAAGAAAAACATAAAGACCAAATTGTCCTCTGTTCCTTAATTAAAAAAAATTCTGCCTAAAACAGAAGCCTAGAATGATGCTTTTAAGAATAATTTTGGCAGATGAAATAACGTAAGAATAAATTTTTGAAGTACAGCCTGATTTATCATGATAGGCAATGGAGAGGTGAGGGGACTGCACATTGGAAAAAATGTTTCTAGAGTTTCATTGCCAAAATAAATAAAGTGACTCGTTAAGCTAATGTCTTGCATATGCAAACAGTGAATGACATTTGTTTAAGATTGTAATAGTAATGAAAAACATTTTTTAAGTAATAAGCAGTGATAATTTCTCATTATGGCATGTCTGCCTTTTATTATAGCAAAGCTAAATGAGAATTAAAGACTACTTGATTATGTCAAGATATGAGCTGTGGTGTGAACTGCACTACACAACCTTGACACATTTTAACCTTAATTGAAAGATATCCAATTCACTTTTAATCTTTTCAAAGTTGAATTTGTTTTCAGATTTTTGCGTGTGATATGAAGTGGCACAAATGTTCAAAATTAAGGATATTTATTTTTTTCTATCCTTTTAAAATCCATTTAATCTGCTTAACCTGTAGCCCATCATTAAAAATGTGGAGGACATAGTGACTAGTTTAGATAGTCATAATTGTGTTGTGGTTGATTTTTGTTTTCTACTGATTTGGTGATCCACGGTAACCATGATTATGATCAAATAGTCTTATAATTTGTTTTTATTTTTTTAGTATTTCCACTTTACATTTAATATCTGAAATTTTTGTTTCTGGTGACAATGCTCAGTTACCCTGATACAGCACAATTTGCTAACTCTTCAAGCTATTGAAGACAATCTTGGTGTAGGAACAGTCTGCAGTTTTAATTAAAGGATAAGTTTGGTATTTTCCAAGTCAGTTGTTTCTTTACAAACATGATGTATACATATTTTCCACACAAAATTGTATTCTAAAGTCCAGTATATTCTATAAATTAAAAAAAATATCTTGCCTGAAATGGTATTTTCTTTGGAGTTAATGGGGCTTGGGTATAGCCAGAAAATAAACATTTAAAACTTACTGAATACATCCATTTTGTAAGTTAAGACAGACATCTAGTATTGTTCTACATCTTGTAATCACAGACACATTGTAAAATAGTTTATACATGTCATACTGCATTTGAACAAAAATACACCAATCTTATATATAAACGGCTACATGTGGAAGTGTGTATGTCTGTCTATCTGACCTGGAAGTGTGAGGCTACAGAATGAATCTCAAAGAACTGGCAAGGAGACCCCAAGTTAACAAGTCGGAAGAATAAAGGACAAGGCTACAGTATGAAGCTGAAAGAAAGTGACTCCATTACCAAAGTGAAACCACTAAGGAAAGACAAACTAGAGAAACGGGGATGAGCATGTTCGCAAAATGCTGACTCTGCATTTCATTTTTTTATTTTCTGACGAATTCAATAGTTTCTAGGAGCCCGGGCTTACACAGCTAGTTATATCAAATCCAGCTGTGATCACTACCTCAGCACTTGTCTTCCGCTAACCTTTCAATGCCGGACTTTAATACAGAGACAAAGCTCTGGTTTTAGTGAACTGAAAGCTAAACTTTCCTCCACAAAAAGTGAGGGAACCACAAGAAGGAAAAGAGGGACACAACTAGGAAATGAGATTAAATGGTAGCTTGTTCTAGCCTTCTAAGAACTCAAGGTCCTCATATCACTGAAAACTTTCACTTTTAGCTTCTACCTAAAATCAAGCTACTTATTTTATGGACCTTCAGATTGAGAAGCACTGTTCTAAATTGCCCACCACTTTTTGTCTGCATATTCTCCCACATCTCAAAGATTTGCTTGTCATGTTTGTTTCTCTGGGGTTCTTTCCAAAAGCTGAAGATGTCCAAGTTAATTTGGTTGGTGACCCTTACCAGTGAGTGAAGGAGGTAGTGAAGGAGGTTGAATTTTTAGGTCCTTCATTGTGGCTTGTAAAACTATATATCCATTCTACTATAGCTTCCTGCTTCTGTGACCCAAAATGAAATAAATAAATAAATATGAAATCGTATTGTCAAAACATATACCCGAAAACAAACTATTGGGACATGTATTGCACGATCTTCCCGTTGTGAGGGGAAGTTTACTCTTCAGGAGTCTTGAATCTCACCCCAGTCTGAACAATTTAGTTTTTTGATCCTGGCCAATATGGTCAATTTTGAAAAGTTGCTGTAAACTGGAAAGCAAAAAAATGCATTTAAAGCTATTGCATATTTGCTGAAGCCTTTATCCAAGGTGACTGACAAAGTCAAGATTTGTAACTTTTTCACAATTTTATTGGTTTTTTGCTTTTACAGTTGGAGGACAGAGAGCTAATTGGTTTGATTAGAGCCACAATGTGCTAGGATTTAAACCATCAACTCTGTGGTTTAAAGTCGAGTTCCTTTGCTTCAAAAACATGCCACCTTCCACTTAAACAGAACAGCCCCCTTTAACTATAAAATGTTTTAAAGTAATTAAAACAAAAATGGTAAAGGTCTTCAAATCACATTCCTAGTATTCTTTTTTGTTTTTGTTGCTTTATATCTGACATGTATTTACTACAGAAATATTCTAAGATACCACTCCATTTTCTGATTGTATCACATTTAAACACACCAAAACACTTGTGAAATCATTCTCCCAAAAACATGTTTCCTGACGTCACGTGTGTACAAAAAAGACAAGGAAAGAGAAAAATTTGCTTTATTGTTAAATCAGATCATAAAAAACCACAAACATGGTCATTATCTAACAGACTTGTTTCAGGCCTGTTCTAACAACACTTGGAACAACATAATGTTAAAAATAAAACTGAAATGTTGAGGATGTTCAAAAGTTAGTGTGATTTAAAACATCTTACACATTCAGTCTGTAATTTCACTTCAAAAATCCAGTTAATTATATATATATATATATATATATATATATATAGTACTCTCTCAAAGTGAAAAAATGTACTGTTTTTTTCTTTTTAATTTTTGGAACTGTGCTTCCATAACCAAAAACAATGCTCAAAATAGATTTGTTTCATTTTATTGTATAACAGTGCACATTTGAGTATCATTGACCTAAAATGCCCAAAAAACAGTACTTTGATTTTCATGTGGAGAATTATCACTATAAAGAATTTCTTTTTGCTCTTTTTAAAGAACATATTTTCCTATTAAATGCCCTTTCATTCATAATTTTACATGCACTGCAGGAAAACTAAGGTCCTTTTGCTTAATCAAAAACTTTGTACATTAGAATGGAACGTTAGTTGTAAGATCTTAGCTATTAAGATGATAGATTACTACTTTCAATTAAGCTGTTGGAAGCATTTGATGTGATTTATTTGCAATTCTTTGTCTTGAATTGAACTGACGCTGCAGGATTAAAAACCTTTTAACAAAAGAAACTGTTTAGGCTCAAGGACAGAAATGAAGATGTAGTAAAGAAAAATCTATGATTAACAAACATATAAACAATGAAATTTATTACCAACTGATTTTTATTGTATGAATGGTCTGCATTACATTGAACATGGCTGGACAAAAGTCATAGTTATGGCTAATGGGACAGGGTTATCCACCCATTTTCTGCTCATTTGTTCTCCTAAGAGGAATTAATTATCAAGGCAGCAAACTGTCCTCAGAAGGGACACAAGCCCACCACAGGGCACATCCTTGGAAATATGGACGGAAGCCTACATGTAGACAAAGAGAAAAGGCAAAATTCAATTAAGAAGATCTCTAAGCCTGGAACTGAATCAGGGCTTAAGTGCTGTAAGGTGACAGTGCTGCCAGCTGTGCCAATGTGCTGCTTCACGCTGTATTTATATAAAAGGATAAATGAGCTGAAGCTGTCCAATAAAATAACTACTTGCAGATATTAAGTACTTAAAAAGCTATACTACCTGCAGGACTAACAGTTGGTAATCCATTAGTCTTTTCTTCCCAGGGGTTAACTGAATTATTCCCAGCAATATTCAGAAGTTTGGTTTCAATATCTGGAAATTTCCATTTTCTCGAGTTTTCTTTGTATTTTTCTTATGAACTTTGTAGATGTCTGAAGGACACACAAACTGCCTTGAAAAACAGGTAATGAATATTTAATACAACTTTTAAATGACTTGCTTAGTAGAAATTGTTATTGTATTTAAGGGCAAAAAGAAGGATAAAAATGTAATGATTTCAAATACATGAAAACATAAAATACTGACCTTTTAAGTGCATAATATTCATAATGGATATCTGTAGAGTTAATTTCAAAATTAAGCATTACTATGTTTTGTTAGGAGTATAAATAAAGGTCTGAACAGAATATGTATTTAGATAAACATTGGAAATCTACTGCGGAAGGTTTGGTCCTCAGCTTTGATTTGCCACTCGTAAGCATAAATCTCTCATTGTGGATACGCTCTTTAGTAATTTATAAAATCATTATCTATGAAACCATGGCAGTTCTGACAATTATTGCACATCAGGTTAATAAAGAAAACACCCCCAGTATTTACTGTGCTAGAGTGACAACAGTCAATGGCTTTGGTATTCAACTGGCACAGTTCCCTCAACAACCCTATGCAGCTTCACTTTGAAATGCCCTTTTACCATACCTGTCAGATATGATACACTGATAGGAGAAATTTACTTTGTACTTGCAGCTTGTCCTATTTAAAAGCAGATCTGAAGTGCTGGCTAGACAAAGTGTACTTGTGTAGCATTTGTATCCAACAGCAGTCTTTGCCACCATGTACATCTTAACATTTTAAGAGTTAATTATGCAAGCCTTGTCTCTTAACTAAGTCTGCTACCCAACAAACTCAGCAGGAGCTTGCAATTAATCTCCAGCCCTTCTGATATTAAACATTCAAAAAGAAAAACAAAGCAATTGGACTAGTGATTACTCTAAAAAATCACTTTATTATTTAGACAATAGTACCCCGGAATTAAGCTTGTACTGTACAATATATGTTTTTGATTTGTCCATTTCTTTATAAGAGAAAGAAAGGTAAAGCAAACAACCAGAGTTAAATCGCAGGTGTAAATATTCAACTGTGTGAGTTTCTTTTACTGTAATAAGAAAAATGAAGGTTATCAATTAAAGAAATTAAAATTTAGCAATTCTAGCGCACATGGCCTGTAGTGTGCCGATTTTGGGCAATAAAATAAAAAAATGCAATTCACATAATAATGAGCACTAAGCCAGGCCCATGTGACTCACCTAAAGTGATACACCATGCAATTCCTATTTTAAGGACCGCATTAGTAACATGAACCTTTATTTTCCTTACTACAGTATCTTCACTTCAAGCACGAAGTGTTGAGCTAAATGACTTCTGTATGAGTTAAGTAATTAATAATGAAGTTATAGCAGACTTTTGGTGAAGAGTGGATGGTCAGGGTCTTTGCCTAGCCAGGACATCTCCAAGCTGCAAGGACCAGGGGAGAAAGCATTGCCAGAGCATTACATTCCCTGGAGCTCTAGATTGCAGTCCCACTGGGTTTCAGAGGTACCTAGGACTCCCGCAGGGCTTCATGAGAGTTGGAATTTGGTCCAGCCCTGTTGGGATCCATAGGTGCCACCATGGGGTGTGTTTTCCTCTAGGGGGTGCTAGCTCCCTGGTTGGAATAAGTTCTTCTTTTAATTACGCCATCTTAAGTAACCTGAAACTACTGTATATATAGATATAATATTAAAAGGTGATACCCCTCCCTTAGTGACAAGGTGGTAAGAAATCACGCAGGAGAAATAACTTGGGTTTCTTTAATGACGATTTACGCGGCATAACAGACAAGGAAGCCGATTTTATAAAATATTTTTTGTACAGAGCACAGTGACATATTAAACATTATAAACATATTACAGGGTGCTTCAGCTGCTCCTGAGCCTGTATGGCAATTCTTTCATTACACCCAGAAGTTGGTCATCAAGCATCTGGAGCACTTCTGGGTAACATATAAAAGGATCCAGCAGACACTACTCAGGGAGCCAGAGTCAGGTGGAAGGGGACGAAGCTTGCCAAGGAGGAGTGGAGGAGAAAGAGAAAAGATAAGAAAAATATTGTGAAGTATGTGCTTTGGGACTGTGCTTGACCTGTGGGAAATGGGGAAGACGTTTCCCACGAGGAGAAGAAAAACACGTGTTTTTATCATTGTGCCTCCTGTGTCTCTGTGTTGGGTGGCTGGTACGCCCCCTAGAGTTGTCCTCCTCTTCTAATATTAAGATGAAGTCATTTGTGGTGAAAGAAACATAGTACCATTGGACCTAACTAAAGAAATATGGTAAATTATCTAAAAGATGTCTAAAAGGAAAAAGTAGTATGCACTTTGTACAAGTTCTATGTGATCTGCATTTCTCCCTAAAATGCAATGTGATTTTGAAAAAATGAATCTCTCTATTTTTTATTTTGTTTCCTTCGCAATCACTGCTGGCATGAATCACTCTGGTGACACTTTAATATTACTGTAGAGAATCTGTATAATACATTTAAAATGAACAATATTTAAAGGATCAAGAATCAAAAAATGTTCATTTTGAGAGGCATTAGAGATTGAGAATGGAACCAAACAGCATCAGATGGAGGTACAGAAAGTCAACTTTCTGAATATGAATATTATATTATAATATAAAATTTTACAGAGTTATTTGAAAGATGACTTTAGTAGAGCAGTGTTTCTTAGACTGTGTTCCGTGGATCTAAAACGTACAACAGTTTTGTGAACCATCAGTCTTAATACTTTGTATCAGTTGTTGCTACTAGAAAAATTAGTGGCAATCAACAAAGAGCCTGAGTCTGACACAACACTAATTATGTCACTCGCTGCACTGATCCGAGCTCGCCCAAACCAGAAAACCGATGTTGTTAACTGCTAAATGTCTCTGTTTGCTGTGCAGTCCAGCATTCCTCATTGTGCATCAAGTTGCATGCATTAACAAGATGAGGTATTAATATTGCTGAGGTTATTGAATTTTTTTGACAAATGTGAGTAAAGAACTTGTTAGATCTTTTTTTTTTTTTTGCAAGATCAGATTTTGGTGACGTGACAGCACAAATAATTCTATTTTTGTCAAACTACGACCTTTGTAAAATAGAGATTGATACATAAAGTTACTTCACAGACATATTTCAACTCAGGTTTAACTTATCTGATCAGGACGCATATAAAGAAAGTGAGGAATAATCTATCTACAAAGGTAGAAGATATCAAAATAGGATAAACATATAATCTACTTTAAAGGTATCTTTAACAAGTCTTATTCCAAATATTTATTTGTATCATTTAATACAAGCACATCCGTCTAAGACTGTGCACTTACATTCAACATGCCTGAAACTTGAACTGAAATGAGGATTTTTACATATTTTTGTTATATTATGTATAACCTGTATGTTCTTGATTGAAATATTTTTCAAATGACTGTTCACTTTGTAGTATTTTTTAGGTTTTTTTTTTAAAATGGGTTCTGTAGGTCAAAATATTTTAGTTTTGGGTTCTGTGGTCCAAAAAACTTTAAGACTGGCATTAGATGATAGAATCAGATCAAGTGACATGGAACCAGTGATCAAAGCCAGATAGTGCAGAGGTCCACAAGAGGTGTTTGTGGGTCGATGTCTTTTTAGGTAGATTATTAAATTGCTGCACTTTATTGTTTCACTTTTTACCTGACACCTTCTCCAATTTAAGATAATTGGTTACATTTACTTTGTTTTTCCAATTGGAGCACAGGCAGGTCAAGTGACTTGCTTATGGTCACAAGTGTCAGTAGTGGGATATGAACCAACATTTTTAGGGTTTGAAGTCATAACCACTTTGCCTCACTGCCTACCTTTAGCTCCTGTAGTACATTTACTATTTATGTAGATGTTTCAGCCAAGATGGCGCGCTCTATAAAACTATAGAAGTGGCAGTCATGGTTTATCACTGCCTAAGGAATCATGAGTCTGTGTATATAATTATTGTTTAAAGCTTTAGCGAAGAAACATGCAATAACTAGTTTCGACCGTATATGAAAATCAGCAGGTTGGCTTTTAGCATTCTTTGCATGATTTCTATATTGGCTACATCAATCCTAAAATGCTATTTCTGTATATAATATTTATTTTTCCTGTATTGCTGTTATATTGTGTTGTGGTAAATGTTTTGTTGACTGCATAAATGTTTTTGTTTCATTTAATTCTGCCATTCGGCACACAAAAGCCAGTCATAGACTGACACACACTCTTTATTTCATTTATATTCAAAACATCACTGCCTCTTCTTTTCAAATGGCACAGTTTCTCCAGACTGGTGCATATATGGATCATTTATTTTTAATGAACCTTGTTTGATCAGAGTGAATATTAACTGGACTGCCATCACTTTGGAAACATTGCTGTCCTTTCAGTGATCAAACGTAAATGGCAATTTTAGGGAATCCCGTCATTTTCTCCAATATCTGCTTCTATTTTTAGATGTTTCTGTGATTTTTCCAAAACTTGAAGTATTAATGTGAAATTTCTCATGCTGCTAATTTCTGTAATGTTGAAAGTGTTTACTAATCAGTCAATAATCACAGACATTAACTGTAAATGTGTTTGAAAGGTTCAGGTCATGCCACTGTTATTTTGATTCTTGTGATTTTGGTATTGCACCGCATAGCACATAATATATTAATATATTAATGTAAGGCAAGTTAAAGTGGCCAAGTAGTGCAAGTAGTTAATACTGCAGCTCTTACAGATCTAAAGACTAGGATTCACAACTGAGTCTGGCTACAGTCTATATGGAGGTTTAAATTACTCCTTGTGTGCTTCAATTTTATTCCATATCTGTAAGAAATATGTCAGGTAAAATGGGCCCATTAACAATCAGATCTTGTATTCTGTATTGAGTGAACTTTTGCAAGCATCTAAACTGACCACAAACACTGAAGAATTCTCAGAAAACCAAAGCAAAGTTTCCTTCCATTCATTCATTCATTCATTCATTTTTCTAACCCACTTATCCAGGGAAGTGTTTCAGGGTGTAGAAAGGTTTACTCACATCAAAAATATAATTTTCAGGGTAGAAGTAAGCAAGAACACAATAATAAAATAAGACAACTTGGGTTTGGGTGTTCATGACTAACATCTCTCCTTTACTGTGGGTTCTTTCTCTGTCATCACCCTTTACCTTTTGCCTTTCCAACTCTTAGCTCTCTGGTTGTGTAGTCTGGAGGACTTTTAAACCCTGTCCCAGAGTGCCTCAGGGAGGACCCATTGGGAATACTTTAGGCCACTCAGTGACTGGACATTTTCAAAACTGTAGGGGGCTGCATTAGGGAGAGCCAGGTGACCCTAGTGAAGTCACTGGTTGCTTCCCTCTAGTGGCTTGTGCAATTACAACAATATATATCTGTACATCCAACCCTTCATATTGGTTACATCACTCTGATTCTGTCTTGGTAACAATTTCAGAAGATGGGTTGATGAGTTCAAACAGTGGTTTGATTGTTTAAATTTTACTCATTCGTAGCATTCATTGTTGTCCCTGTGACGATGTGGGTTCTGGCTCCGCGCTCCCTTTGATGTTTGGGAACCCTTGAACCCAACACCGTCGATAATGTTACTGAGTGAGCTAGTCAGTGAAGGCAATAATTGAGCATCTTAGCAAGGGGATGGTTAAAAGTGAAAACAGTGCTTTTATTAAAAATAGTCAACAAAATAAACAGTGTTCATAAAGTGCAGTTCTTCAATAAATAAATAATCCATAAAAACAGAAGTGAAAGTGGAGGTTAAAACAACAATAAGAAAAAACAATCCTTTAAAACCAGAGGTTAAAATCTTCTCTAGGAAGCAGTCTTAAAAACAACAACAAATCCGGTGCATCGTTTATCAGCGTCTCACCTGCTTATCCCGTTTGGGCCAAGCAGCAGGCAAGACGCTCTTTGCAGCTGCCCTCCTCTACACTTTCGCGAGACTGGAGACCTCTCGATCCCTGGCTCCGGTATGGCACTCATCCCAGTCCCCGAGACTTGATGTCCACCAATGACCAGGACGCACATATTGGGGACTCCACCACCAAGCCTCTCCGATCGTTTCTTTTTCTCCTCCCCACAACCGACTCGCGCTTCTTTTTTATAACGTGAGGGGCCATCCCAGCTGTAGCATTAGCCACGGGAGCAATCACGAATGTGGGCAGTTCCTCACCTGTGCACACGGTGAGAAACGCCCACATCGACAACTGCCCCGCGGCTCACTACAACATCGCCCCCCTCATGAAGCCGCCTCGGGTGCGGTGATTATTTAAAATGAATGGCATTTGCTCAACGAGCTGTGGACCCATAACACCACAGTCCCTCAAAACTACCATTCCATTATTTGCTGTTAATTTGCCATGTGGTCAACTAACTAGTGACTCACAAACAAAAATTGAATTAAGTAGTCATAGAAAATAAATTGATAGATTTCCTCGATATTTACATATGGAAAGACCAGTGTTTCCATTATATTACTATTGATCATACTTTTCTGCTTGCATACTGTGTAGAAATATTTTTTAAAGTATTTGATTACAGTCACAAGTAAATAACAGTACAAATTATAAATACACAAATCATTACATGTTATAGTGCCACCCAAATTATTTAAATTTTTGTATTGTTTAGAATTCTCTATTTTTTTGTCAGTTTTGAGAAATGATTATTAAAAATATGTTTTTAAATCAATAGTCTGCTCTTTGAGTGACAGATTTTTACAGAATGAAAAGGAGTAAAAAGATAGGATGTGCCTAGGCCTTACCCAAACAAAGCTCAATAAATGCATCAAAGTTTTGATTGTTGCAAAGTTGAGGAAACAATTTCCTAACTATCATATGTTTTTCTTAATATGAGAATGTTGCCCTCCTGGTTCAAATGAAGTGTATTCATTATGTGACACATACATATTTGTGATTGAAAGGCCTGTGAGATTGTATGTGGTCACACAAAGTAACAAAGTGTAACTTTAAGTAGAAGATCAAGTGTCTTCCACTGACAACAACTCCTTTAGAATAAGCATTTGCTTTTCTTATGAGCTGTCCTGTGCTCATTGATGTATGGAACAATAATTAATGTTTTTGCTGTCACTATGACATATTAGCCCAAGTACTTTATAGCTTTAAATACCAGAATTCAATTTTTCCTTTTATTGCTGTCAACATGGAGCTTACATACTCTCCCCTTATTTGTAGGTGCTCCAGTTCCCACCATGCTTGTAACTGACTGGCAACTCTGAATTTGCTTTTGTGTGCGTGCGTATGTTAGTGAACTGGCAGCAAGCTGATCCTGCTTTGTGCCCAATGCTGACTGGAAGTGTTTTGGCTGCACATGACGTTGTAGTACAGATAGTTGGTTCTGAAATTGCATGGATAACAGAATAAATAGCACTGTGTATTCCACTAACACTTCAACACAATATAATATAATACCTATGGAATATATTTGAGGAGATAGTCATGTAAGCCATTGAAAAAGTTTCCCTAAAGACTGAGCTTAAATAATAATAATTGTAAATTATTTATTTTAACAGCACCATGGTTGACATTGTTGCCTCGCTGATTCAGTGTCTTGAGTCTGAGTCATACCCTAGTTGCTGTCCATGAGCAGTTTGCATATTCTCTTCATGTCAGAAAGGGTTAATGTGCAATTTTCCTCCCTCATTAGTATATTATGTGAACTGGTCCCTTTTTGAGTGTGAGGGTGGGGTTATTCTGTCAGTGACTACTGTGATGGACTAAACAGGGTGGGCTTCTGCTTTGCATTCAATAGAGGCTAAAATCTATTGAATTGTGTAGGCTTAAAAATGCATGTCAATTATTCTTGTACAAGGGAAAATATTAACAGCACAGAAAGTTAGACATATTAAAGATAAATAGACTAAGTAATAAAATAAAATTTGCAAACACAGATACAGATTCTGGGAAGTTACAGAACAAGGGCAAAAAAGCTAATTGTAGACTGACACAATAAAAACAGATTAAAAATAGCTTTTGTATTTTTTTTTTCTTTTGCTGCTATATCCTAACATAGACAGGATAAGCTTTTGTACTCCAGAATATTGGAATGAAAAAAATTAACTTGGAAAACAGATGGACTTATTTCCTTTATAATTACATGCAATATCCTTTATATATGGTACGATTGCATACTAAGTAGTGTAAAAATAGAATTTCAGGCTAATTATCATACTTAATTTTTAAGTTGGACTGTGGAAATGGAATAAAGTACAGTCTCTGTATACCATATACAAGACTCATACATTACCAAATCTTATCAGTAGCCCTTAACAACTGATTTATTAACATTTTATTGTGTAATCATATTCATGCTAGGAATCTTCATAATCTCATTAGTTTACTCCTGGCGACAAGTGTTGAGTTCTGATCTGAAGCGTTAAAAGCAGGAAATTTAATTCATTTTGGAAACTAACTGGCATTTAGATTCCTAACGCAATCTCTCTTGTTGCACTGCGTTTTGTAATATTTAATCTTTTAGACCAACGTGAATCTCAACAGATATGCAAGAGATGGGTTTAATTGTACAGATTATGGACGTATGTGAAACAGTGAGTCTGCATAATATTATCTTGCTCCACATTAAATTGCTTAATTGAATAGGTTATGCATTACCTTAAACATGACAATCTATAAATCCGGTCTACTACCATACAAAACAGACAGGTAAAATTCCACCTTTCCTTCATCTTTATTTCATATGTTGTCGAAATGTTCCTTTGAATTAAAAACTATCACTTTATCACTGCAAATTCCCTCCAGCTGTAGCCGCCTGCCATCGAGCACTTCCAAAGAAAAACTAATCTACATATGGCTTCTGGCCTCCCACTCCAGTCGAGCTTTGAAAGAAAAATTATAGTGTCAAATAGGGAGCTCATTAAACTTTTATATAAGATTGTTGTGTTAGCCATGGTTCCCAGGCTACTCATCCCTCTTGCTGCCTTTGGCCTTTTGCCCTTCAGGTTCCGAAATTCCAAAGGTGACAAGATGAGTAATTATAAAAAAGGACACCATTTGCTTGCTGTTTTTTGAGATTTCTCTGGCCCACACTGTGGTGCAATGACATTTTTTTTTTTAGACATGTGGCTACTTTACTTAAATGAGAAAACAAATAAAGTCAACTTTCTGCTTTACTGTGTGTGGATTTTTCCTTGTTTCATTTTGCTTATTCAGACAGATTTTTCTTTTGCTTGTTCTTTATGATAATTATCCAGCCATTCACTTTCTCAGCAGTAGTGGAAAATATACAGTAGGTACATTTATTAATTAAACCTTGCATGTAGAAAAAATAGGAAATCAAGCCTACAGTATTTTATAGCAGACTGAAAAGGATATACACAGAAAATTGTGGTCTTGTAACACTGACCAACTGGAAGACTAACATCCATCCATCCATTCTCTAACCCGCTGAATCCGAATACAGGGTCACGGGGGTCTGCTGGAGCCAATCCCAGGGCACAAGGCAGGAACCAATCCTGGGCAGGGTGCCAACCCACCGCAGGACACACACAAACACACCAAGCACACACTAGGGCCAATTTAGAATCGCCAATCCACCTAACCTGCATGTCTTTGGATTGTGGGAGGAAACCGGAGCGCCCGGAGGAAACCCACGCAGACACGGGAGAACATGCAAACTCCACGCAGGGAGGACCCAGGAAGCGAACCCGGGTCTCCTAACTGCGAGGCAGCAGCGCTACCACTGTGCCACCGTGCCGCCCGAAGACTAACACTGTAATGCTATTTGTTTAAAGGTGAACTGTAATCATTTTTATCTACTACTTGACATATTTCCAGTTTAGCCAAGGAAAGTCAACTATAGTATTACAGAGAAAAAAATCCCAATTCTGTTTTGCTTCTATTCAATCTCGGGTAAAGAGTATAAGACCTGTCTAAAGTTATAACAAATCAGCAACTGAGCAATAAATTGGATATTGTCTGACAGCGCTGCCTTTGGCACTGCTAAGAATAAGAAAAAATGATAATAATACCATATATTTATTGTTACCAGATATCTTCCCAAAAGGAGCTCTCAAAATGTTAAAGTCAAACATCTAGCTGCCCATGTGGGACTTACTAATCTGAATTGTATATTCTAACTAGTAGTGGACTGAGCTAACATGCTTCAATAACCCCAGGATGTCTTCTACCTCTGTTGGTTTTCTCTAACATAAAACTGTGAATCTCACAATGTTTTCCCTCAGATAATGGCTGTCTATGACTTCCATTGCTGGAATTAGTTTTGGGGGTCACAGGATTAGCGACAAAATGACAAGTAAAGTATTTAGTACTGCCACTCTGAGTTCCAGCTAATATGAGGGATACTTCCTAGAATCTACATACTCAGCTAAGACACCAAAACCTATACATACTGTATATTCTGTGGTATTACATTCATGTCTCTGGTGACTCTTCCTTTGAAGTCAGTAGACTGATTGGGAAAGCATGGGGGGCATGACGTTGCTGGAAAGGGGTGTGTCACTACCCGATCTGCGTGCGCATAAGTATTGAAAGCCTAACATGCCGTAAAGTGTTCATGCATGTGTTAAACAAATTGGGCAGGATCATAGTCATTCAATACATATGTAATAACACACTCTGCATGCACTTAATAAAATGAATAAATATAATAAACATTTCACTTTATGGCACGATTGATCTGAACTGTGCATGTCGATACACAATTGGCAGTATTTTCGTTTCAGTACCATATTAGTTAATGTGGACGAAGGTTCAAACAAATAGCAGGCAGACACCAATTCTAATAAGCAGAATCTTTTATTTCTGACTTCTTGGTGAGCAGAGTGGCTTTTCCTTACAGAGAGAAAATCCAAGGAAGGCCCCCGACAAGGGGGGTTCAGCTCCATTTATAACAAAATCTTCAAAGAGAATGGTTAGAAAAAAATAGATCAGTTCCATCCAAGGCCACAGAACATTCTTTACAAAATTACAACGGAAAGCATAAATTCTAGTCTTATATTTGGAATGAAGCTTATCAGAAAACTTGTCATGTTTGGCATCTTACTAGGAGGATAATTTAGACACTGCTTTAAGCAACTGGGAAGAGTCAAAAACTGCATTCCACACCGGCAGCTCTACCCTAATAAGCACACTTATAATACCAAGGCATACAGAGAACATGCAGATTTTCATACAGAAGCTAGCAATAGATTTTAACTTCCATTCCACATTAACCATAATGAGAATATTATTAAAATATCCATTCTGCAGAGATTCATTGTGCATTCTATTTTTTAGGGCTGGATTAAGCTTGTCATACTCGCTATAAATGTTAATTGTTTTTTCAATTCCCGTTGTACAAAAGTATTTAATCATTACATATATTATAATCTACATATAAGAAAAATCTAAAAAATAAATGAGTAGTTTATTACAAAAATAGATGTATTCAAGTACTTTATTGTCATTGCGTAACACAACGAAATTACTCTTGTGTCAACCCCAAGGTGCATTTAAAATCCGAACTCAAATAGTTCAGATATATAACAATACAATAAATAAATACGAGAGTGAACTAAAAACAGAGTATTCATACAAAATATGTTCAAAATATTAGCAAGACACCATATATAAAGTTAAATTAACCAGGATGGATTATTATTGCTGGGAGCCTTGTGCTTCTACAATGAAGTCTACCAGCTTCTTCTCATCTGCCACTAGGTCACTCACAGCTTGCATGTGAGGTGGGAAAGTTGAAGAGATTCACCCAGACACTCTAAAAAGAGGCTGAAGAGTACCTTGCAATAATTCAACAGCCTCATTGCTCCAGTAAGGAAACCGTTGGCCACATCTGTAAACAATGAAGTTCTTTTTGTATGTGTTTAATTGAGATAATACAATGAGACACTAGAGCATTGCAGAAATGTCATACCCCACAATCTGAAACCTCTCCATCAGTAGGATGCACCACCACTGGCGGATTAACAGTATGTCACTCTGAAAAAGGAAAAAAATATATATACAGTATATATAGTGCAATAATTAGACAAACAGGACAAATACTTGAGCTTTTCTTTATAATAAAAATAATTTACCCCAGTGAAATTGAGTACTTGTGCAGAGAGGCAAAAGGCATACTGTAAAATACAAACAGTCTAAATCATCTTCTCCAAATTTGAAAGAAACTTTGAAAGATGAAAATGTTTCAGAAAAGCAGACACTTGCCATTAGCATGAGGATGCCACAATAGTTTCCAGGGGTCTGCAGAGTAAAGGCCTGGAAAAAACACAATATTGAATATCTGTAGAGGTCATAAATGAATGTTGTCAAGAATGCCAATCAATGTGACAAATGGTGTATAATGTTAAGCATTCAACAGACAACACTCTAAAAGAATAAAAGCATTTACTTCAAAATGTCTGCCCATCTTCTCAGTCCAAGATCCTGGGTCAATGCGGCATGCATTTTGTCTGAAATATCAAATGAAAAGACAATATTACGTTCCTGATGTTGATTAAACAACTCTCTCTAGGCCAAACCTTAAAAGAAACGTGTACACGTAGAAGACGGCCGAAACTGGAACCTCTGGCCAAAGAACAAGGCCACAAATGTAACCTGTAACCATAGAACAAGGGTGCGACCCGAACCAGTAACCACAGAACAAAACTAACCAGAACCTGCAGCCTTAGAATAAGACTGCAAGTAAAACTGCTGGCCAAAGAACAAGGCCACAATGGAAACCTGTAACTATAATAAGAGGTCAGAACTGGAACCTCTGACCATAAAACAAGGCCACAACCTTAACCTGTAACCACAGAACAAAATCACAACCAAAACCTGCAGTCATAGAACAAGACTGCAACTAGAACATCTGGCCATAGAACAAGGCCATGAATGGAACCTGTACCCATTGAACAAGGGCCATCATTAAAGAAGCATGGCAATTATAAATATGGTTCTGTAGGTCTCCTCTCCAAAACCATCAGAGTGAAGAGAATCTAAAATAAATTATCTCCCTTTCAGTTACCAGTAAAACGTGAAATTGACATGTTTCCGTAGGAATACATGGGTAACAGTGCTATGATTTATCAAAATTATATAAAAATATTGTAGTTGTATGTAAGGAACTGAAACTCAACAAATAGCAAATAGTGATCCACTTGATCTTGTTGCCTGCTCCAAGCAGGAAACAATATGGCATCTTTTGAACCCAGGTTGTCCTGTAATTATTGAGATACTGTATAAATAATTCATAATTGTGTATAAATGGACAAATACTGAACTAGAAACATACTGGCAAAACAACAAGTGGGTTCACATTCTTGGTTTTCCACGTGGGCACAACATACATATCCACAATATAAATATCTTTTTCCCTGTTAAAAATGGAATTAAAGAATTATAAAGAAATAAACCAATATAGAAACAATATTTAATCCAAAAAAGGTCAGTGAATGAGACATGAAAACAAATTACATGTCTTTGGGCAGCTTCTTGTATTATCTTGAAGCAGACATTTCCAATCTAGAACAAATTAACAGATTAAATAAATTAATTTGTTTTGCAAGTAAGTAATCTTTAATTCAAGTTTCCTTAGAGGGTTCTATTAATGAGTAAAAATACCAAAAAGTGAATACACTTACATTAGAATCCATGCACCAGTTTAACCTAAGACTAAGGCAAATATTTCCATCCTTGACAATTAGTTCTGCTGAGGGAGCGAAACACAGAAGTAATTATTGTAATAATAAAAGATGTTAATAAATACACTCTGCAAGCTGGCTCTAAAAACACAATTACATTTGCTTTAACCAAGCAATAATGCAAAGGTGACAGGGCACTTGCCAGTTCATCCTGAAAAGGCCCCAAATCTTTTTCCCACTTCTCTCCTAAGCAAGCATACTGATGATCATTCGCTTGAGCAGGCATCCAATATAGATGGTCCTGAAGAAAGGAACCCTTTGTTGGTCCATGATCTGATAATAAATTAAAAAACAAAACATCTTAATTTCATTCTGTCTGTTACAAATATCAGGAATTTAAAATTTCTTTTCTCTTGGACCAGTTTTTACAGCAACATTTATTGAGGTAAAAACATTTATCCAGATCAAAAATTCGGGTAACACCTTTACTTTCCAAGGTGTAGTATGGCCTCAGACGTGAGACCTTGAGCGTATGGTGCTTTCAGTTGTCTTTTATGACTGTGGCGACACCTTTTGAAGAGATGCTGGATACAGTAAAAGGCCCTTGGTGACAGACGGCAAGGTTGTGTTTCAGACGGTGCTTTATTGGGTTTTCAGAAATAATGACAGAATCCCCAACATTGACTGTATACGTTTTCACCAACTTCCTTTTATGGTTCCAATAAGACTTCTGTTATCTTGTCTGCGCCTTCTCAATATTCTTGAAAATCTGCAAAATCAGACATTAAACTTAAAATTCTGCAATATTTCATAGTCTATATCAATTAGTGTTTTGTAGGGCACGGACCTTTTCATTCAAAGCCTTCATTTCTTTAACTCTGGTGTCAATGTCTTCTTCTGGATCTCCAATGTCAATAGTGTCTCCCATTGGACAGGTGTTTGAAACGTCTGATAAGCGCGGATGTTGGTGAAAAAGCAAGAAATATGGACTGTACCTTGTTGAAGACTGGTTATAAAAAGTTCACCATTAGCACACTGCATTAGGACTAATCAAAGGTCAAACAGACAAGAAGATTGTCAACCAGGGCATGTGTACCCACCTGCATAGCCGTGTTGATGCCATATACTGCAGGAAGATGGAGGTCCCAATCATTGTGGCTCTCATTAACATACTGTATTTTCTCAGTGCATGTTTTATATTTTGATTTGTTCTTTAATCCTGTTTATTTCAAAAGGATTTAGAAGCATTTAACAAATAATCTTTTTTCAGTTACCAAAAACATCCAACATGAAATAAAGAATTGAACACAATTACCTGCCCATTTGTCTGAGGATGGTAAGCACTGGAGACGGCATGCTTTATTTTTAGGACTCCAAAGATGTTCTCATTTAGCTGTGGATAAGGAATCAACAGAATTACTGCAGTAGGTCTGACAAAACATGGAGCTTTTGTAGAAATGTTTCAATTTAAAAAATAAAAAGCATTTTTTTCAACAGTACCTCGTTGACAAACTCTTTGCCTTGGTCAGTAATGATCTTCCTAACCATGGCAAATGTGTACCACTTCCCTATGATGGCTGCAGACACTGCACTTGAGGACAGACTGGAAAGGCTCAGCAACAATCCACTTTGTGTAGAGGTCAGTCATGGTCAACACATACTTGTTTCTTCTGGCAGTTTCACACAGTGGGTCAAAGAGATTTAGGCCTACCACCTCCCAAACTTCTTTCACCTGAGAAAATAGTTGCCGTTCAGTCATTACCCTCATTTAATTTTATTTCACAAACCTGTAGCTGATTGATACATTGATAAAATGCAAGACTGGTGCCATGGTCTTAATGGGATCATTCAGCTGGCAGCGGTGACAACATCTCACAATAAGAGTTACAAACTGAATTAAATTTTGCATCGTACACTTACTTTATTGATAAAGAATTATTTAACACTTGTAAAGCTACAATTGATTTGGAAATAACCTTAGCAACTCACAAAGACAAAAAGGACTGCAGAAAGGATAACAATAAGACAAGAATACTACAAAAAACAAGCACTTTATAAAGGAAGATCATCCTAAACAATTAGTTACCTGAGGATGATAAAACAGGGCTATTGATGACTAAGTCTTGCTGTGGTGCAAAACCAACGTTGTGAGGGTGACATCATAATTATTACTTGATTGGTCTCTTGGCAAGGAAGGTACAGAGGACTAAAATCTAACACACGCCGTTACCTGCCCATTTGATCCTTCTCGACACACTAAGGGTTTATGGGAGGACAGTTAAATTAGGCATCATTTTGAAAAGACAGAACAAACTGCACTAGTCCTGAAAAGAAAAACAGAAGTATATAAACAGATACTTTAAGGAAATTGTATTGACTGTTTGGTAATTACAGCTCAGCTCTAGGGGTCTTGCAAAAACATATGACCAGCATTTTAATAAGAGCTGATTATTCTGTTTTTTGCACAAGTCATGATAATCCATAACCTGAGGCAGAATCGTTAAATGTATCTAAAGATTCACACTTGAGTATGCAAAACATTTAGCTACATCGTTTTGTGACACTAGAGGCCGCTGTCACTCCTCAAACCTCACAGACAAATGTTCAAGACACCAGGAAATATTTTAATTTCTTCTTTCCTCAATATTGTGCCACAAAGTACCTCCACCACTAGGGAATCCATTCCCAGATGGGTTTATCCATTCCTGGGAATTCGGGAACCCTGCATGTCATTCCTGGGAATCCTGGGCTTCCCGGGATGACACAGTGCACGGGCATCTCACATGTGAACGGTTTTAGAACAACCAACACTTATTTTTAATAAAACTACTGGCAGTATGTTGACACCAATAAAAGACTAACCTTATCTACAAGCAGTTCATGCTGTCATATAAGTACATGTATCTAGTTCAGGGGTGCCCAATGCGTCGATCGTGATCGACCGGTAGATCGCAAAGGTAGTGCAGGTAGATCACGTTGCATTCAAAAAAAATATTTTTTAAAGGTTAGTCTATCATATATCCTCCCTATGGCATTTGCCACTTGATTGACATACAGGGCAGCCAGTCTGAGATCTCCTTTCTTCTAACACACTGGTCATCCCGAACGCACGATCAAACGCGCCAGCTACTGTAAAACTCCAGCTGTGATCTAGTTAGCCTTCCACTTTATATCGACTAAAGAAGGGATTTTAAAAAAATTGTTTGGGGAGAGTATAGGTTTTATGTGTAATTAGAAGAGGATTTTTTTCTCTCACAATGTCACAATCGAAGTGCGTATGTCTGAGCTGTCAATCTATCATTGCTATTCCAAAGAAGGAAAATGTGGAAAGGCACTTTCGAACTGTTCATAAAACTACGAAACTGACTTCCTTCCGAAACAAAGAGAAAAGAGAGGGAACTAAAATCGCAGTTAATCGGACAGCTGTCATTTTTGACTCAGCTGAATTCAAAAGCTCCTTGACTGCATTATTCGGCTCTACTTATTTATGCGAGTCAGCCTTTTCCCACATGAAGATTGTTAGATCCAAATACCGTAGTGACCATAAATGTATTGAATTATTATTGTGCCATAAAGGTTATTAAGTTATGCATATGCATATATATATATATATTTTTTTAATGTAGGTAGATCATTTTCACCTGGTTATTATAAAAGTACCTCGCAAGCCGAAAAACTGTGGGCACCCCGATCTAGTTAGTTGTGGTAATAAGAGTGTAGAAAGCATAACTTGTCCAGCGTGTGGTCATCCAGGCGAGAGAGTACTTCGTGCAGAGTACGCCAGCTGCTGAGAAAGCACGCTTTGCCTCCACTGAAGTAGACAGCACAGTCATCAGATACAGATACACTTGTTCTAAACAACGCCCGCGCTTGCCGTTGCTGTGAAACACCGCCATTTCAGAAGTTACTGATGCATCCAGTTTCTTGTCATCATTCTGTGATGGCAAGTTTCTTGGCACAGATGATACGGATGCAACAGACTGACACATTGCAATTTCAAGTTGCTGTTCAAAGCTGTTGTCTGACAGACGTCAATGAAGTCTTCAGTTTTCAACTATAACTCTGTTATTTCTTGATCGATTTTTACACTTTTACACGCTATATATGCAATCTTGGCCGTTCCCGGTTTCCCGGGAATTACAGCAGTTTCATTCCTGGGAATGCAGGAATGAAAAATGGCTGGGAATCCCTGAATTGGATTCCCTATCCACCACCACAATAAACAATAAATCAATAATCACAAAACAATAATAATATTCCTCCTCCTCCTCCTCCCAGCAGCTCTGTCACGCTCCCTCCCAACTCTGGCTCGCTTGCTGGGTCTTCACCAGTCCTTTAAATAGTCCTTGACCTGGAAGTGCTCCTGTCCTTCTGTCCATGTTATCAATAGCACTTTCAGGTCAGAAGATTTTTCTTCAGCCCGGAAGTTCTTCTGTTCTTCCGTCCCTGTGACTTGGGAGTACATCCGGGCTATATGGGAAATAACAATCCCCTCTTCTCCCTGCAGAGTCACACAGCGGCACCCACGGTACCCAGCAGGGTTGTGAATCCAAACTCCATCTCCCATGATGCCCTGCGGGAATCTGGGGCACCTCTATGCTGCAGGAAGACTCCATCTAGCAGCCTGGATGTGTCAGCCGGGATGAGCTGCCGGCTGTCCACCTCTGTTTCTAAAAGTTGGCCAAAAGTAGCCAGCAATAGCTTTGTCTCTGGTGCCTCTCACATTATGATGGTTGCCAGTTCCAGAATTATCATGACACTCCATTAAGACACCTCTTGGAGTTTGCTAAAAGACACCTGAAGGACTCTGAGATGGTGAGAAATAAGATTCTCTGGTCTGATGAGACGAAGATAGAACTTTTTGGCCTTAATTCTAAGCGGTATGTGTGGAGACAACCAGGCACTGCCCATCACTTGTCCAATATAGTCCCCACAGTGAAGCATGGCGGTGGCAGCATCATGCTGTGGGGGTGGTTTTCAGCTGCAGGGACAGGATGACTGGTTGCAATCGAGGGAAAGATGAATTCCGCCAAGTACAGGGATATCCTGGACAGAAACCTTCTCCAGAGTGCTAAGTACCTCAGACTGGGCCGAAGGTTTACCTTCCAACAAGACAATGACCCTATGCACACCGCTAAAATAATGAAGGAGTGGCTTCACAACAACTCTGTGACTGTTCTTGAATGGCCCAGCCAGAGCCCTGACTTAAACCCAATTGAGCATCTCTGGAGAGACCCAAAATTGGCTGTCTACCAACGTTTACCATCCAACCTGACAGAACTGGAGAGGATCTGCAAGGAGGAATGGCAGAGGATCCCCAAATCCAGGTGTGAAATCTATCTATCTACCATGGACTCATGTTGTGACAGTAATCATTACATCTAAATATTACCAGCAGTTGTGATTTGTATTCTTATTATCACAAAATATTTGTAATAAATACTGTATATTATAAAAGTACTAATATAAAATAGTTTAGTAAACAATGTACTTTAGCTTAATATCAAGTTCTTAGTGTTTGATTCCAGTAAACAATCTACAATATATAGGGAAACAACATGCCATTAACTTAAGTATTCTATGACTATGCTATATGCACCTTTCTACAATTACTTATAATTTGTAGTTTTATTTTAATTGCATTCTATGCCATTTGGCTAAAAAGTGAACTCTGGTAAACCTTAGACATGCAAAGTACACCAGCATATAGTGCCCTATTTTGATAAACTTTAGAGTGAGTAGCTCACTCTTTTTCCTAGCCCGAACTGTGCCACTATCACATAGTGTTCATCTAAGGGACCATTATGACTCTGTTATTGATCTTTCATGGTATGATCTCTCTCTCTCTCTCTCTCTCTCGATCTCTCTCTCGATCTCTCTCTCTCCCTAAACTGTCTTCTACCTTGAGATTGAAATCTTGTTCTCTAGATTCTGATTGTGGCCTCTGTATAAAACACTTTATAAAAACTGTAAGCGAAGCCAAAAATCCCTTCTATTGCTTTGAATACAAAATCCTAGAAAATCACCCAAGAGAAGAAATAGACTTGAGGTCTACAGCCTACTGCAGTGTTTAACACTAGAATTACCAGAGCCTACGAAAAAACTCGTAATTCCGTCCCACCTTAAACTGCCTCTTAAATCCCTTCACACCTCTCTGCCAGCGCCCTTTGTCTTCTAAATGTGCTGATAAAGAGAAGCTTGGAGCAGCCGGCTATTCCATCCCCCCACCAATTTAGAACGTGCACGAACTTCTCTCAGCTCATGCCTTGATTGAGTATCTGGGAGTGAAGTGGAGTTTTAGAGTGGAAATAATAGATCGTTATTTGGAACACACGCATTTCATGTCTGTTCCGTTTCTACAGTAATCTGTGTCAACACATTGTTAACACTAGAATTACCAGAGCCTACGAAAAAACTCGTAATTCCGTCCCACCTTAAACTGCTTCTTAAATCCCTTCACACCTCTCCGGCAGCGCCCTTTGTCTTCTAAATGTGCTGATAAAGAGAAGCCGGCTATTCCATCCCCCCACCAATTTAGAACGTGCACGAACTTCTCTCAGCTCATGCCTTGATTGAGTATCTGGGAGTGAAGTGGAGTTTTAGAGTGGAAATAATAGATCGTTGTTTGGAACACACGCATTTCATGTCTGTACCGTTTCTACAGTAATCTGTGTCAACACATTGTTAACACTAGAATTACCAGAGCCTACGAAAAAACTCGTAATTCCGTCCCACCTTAAACTGCTTCTTAAATCCCTTCACACCTCTCCACCAGCGCCCTTTGTCTTCTAAATGTGCTGATAAAGAGAAGCCGGCTATTCCATCCCCCATTGTTAAAACAGAAACTTTTTTATATTCTAGTAGTAGATGACAAAATGTAGGCATAAACTATATAATGTATGAAGCCTGAAGTCCAAATAGCACAAAAAGAATAACACAATTGCACGTTTATTCAAACATATAACTGCAGAAACAAAAAGCCGCCTTAACATGCGACATTGACACCAGTTTACTGTAACTGACTCCGTGGCTCAATAGACTCAGCCCCCGCTTGGGAATCAAGGGGTTGCGGGTTCGATCCTGCACCCCTCCGTTTTGAGAAGTAAACTGCTCTTGTCTTACTGTTTTAGAATAAAAGCGTACATTTGATTTCAGTCTGTAACAGCCGGTGCAGTTTATGATCCTTGTAAAGGTTAGCTTTTTTTTATTCACTTTTCACTCTCTCAGTCGCGTTCAGAATCAATCCATACAACCCCATCTGACACGGCTGTTTTCACTAAAGACGCGCTATAGCTCTGCAGTGTACCACGATGCATACTAACGCACAATCCCCCCCACCCCCTTTCTACAATTACTTATAATTTGTAGTTTTATTTTAATTGCATTCTATGCCATTTGGCTAAAAAGTGAACTCTGGTAAACTCACCGTCACTTGCTTTTCGTTTTATTGAGTATTCCTGCCAGTCCCCGCATGTTGCTGTATGCTTTTTCTTTTGTACTACAGGACATGCAGAGGGAATAATGGTAAAGACCAGTAACTTCGGCGCTATATGCAATCATCAGACACTCCCCATCTGCCCGTGTCGTTCAAGCACAGGAACATATATTGGTGTAAAAGTATAACAAAAGTGCACTTTTATTCAAGTGCACTTTTTCCATCGCCTTTTCCTGTAAGAAGCAGTGTACACACTTCTCTCTATCCAGCATACAGCAACATGCGGGGACTGGCAGGAACACTCAATAAAACTGAATAAAAAGAAAATCAAGTGACGGTGAGATACGAAGAAGGCAGCTTCGCCAGCGTCTGTGTGTCAGAACCGGGTGGGGGGGCGTTAGTATGCATCGTGGTACAGCACAGAGCTATAGCGCGTCTGTATTCTGTTTCTTTTGTACTCCAGGGCATGCAGAGGAGAGAATGGTAAAGAGCAGTAACTTCGGCGCTATATGCAATCATCAGACACTCCTCATCTGCCCGTTGTTTTGTTATACTTTTCAATACTTTTTATACTGCTCAAACGGGCATGCTCAAAAAATACACGTGTAATGCCACGAAAAGTGCACGCAGACACTTCATTTCGCAAACAAAACAAGTGCACTTTTATTCAAAACTACCTGTATAACCGAAGAAAAAAGAAAGCAAGTTAAAGTAGGCGATTGATACAACAGCTTGCATGGTGCAATGCTAAGAAGTGCTGATTTCCATTCTGTGCTATATAACATCATCACATTCAAATATTAACAGTTCCCACACACCCAAGGACCGTCCTTCCTACATTTACGGCACGTGTACTTGTTGCAGTGCACACAACTCTCTGTGCTATGGTTCCTATTACACTGAATGAGCACCTGACACTGATCAGAGAATTTCCAGTTCTTGCATAAATTCACACCTGATCTGACGCTGTTCGTTTTCAAATAATATTGCATTAGTGCGATTATATTTTCACATGTATTGTCTCTTTCTTTCAGGTGTGTAAAAGAAACCACAGCATAGAAAGAAGTGTGTATATTGCTTCTTACAGGAAAAGGCGATGGAAAAAGTGCACTTGAATAAAAGTGCACTTTTGTTATACTTTTACACCAATATATGTTCTTGTGTTTGAACGACACGGGCAGATGGGGAGTGTCTGATGATTGCATATAGCGCCGAAGTTACTGCTCTTTACCATTCTTTACTCTGCATGTCCTGGAGTACAAAAGAAACAGCAACATGCGGGGACTGGCAGGAACACTCAATAAAACTGAATAAAAAGAAAAGCAAGTGACGGTGAGATACGAAGAAGGCAGCTTCGCCAGCGTTTGTGTGTCAGAACCCGGTGGGTGGGTTTTCTGGGGGCGTTAGTATGCATCGTGGTACACTGCAGAGCTATAGCACGTCTTTAGTGAAAACAGCCGTGTCAGATGGGGTTTACAAGGATCATAAATTGCACCGGCTGTTACAGACTGAAATCAAATGTATGCTTTTATTCTAAAACAGTAAGACTAAGAGCAGTTTACTTCTCAAAACAGAGTGGCGCAGGATTGAACTCGTGACCTTTTGATTCCCAAGCAGGAAGTGATTCTATTGAACCACGGAGGCAGTTATAATAAACTGCTTTCAATGTTAAGGCGGCTTTTTGTTTCTGAAGTTATATTTTTGAATAAAAGCGCAATTGTGTTACTCTTGTGAAAATGTTTCTTTGCTATTTGGACTTCAAGCTTCATACATTATATAGTTTATGCCTACATTTTGTCATCTACTACTAGAATATAAAAAACGTTTCTGTTTTAACAATGTGTTGACACAGATTACTGTAGAAACGGAACAGACATGAAATTCGTGTGTTCCAAATAACGATCTATTATTTCCACTCTAAAACTCCAATTCACTCCCAGATACTCAATCAAGGCATGAGCTGAGAGAAGTTTGTGCACGTTCTAAATTGGTGGGGGGATGGAATAGCCGGCTGCTCCAAGCTTCTCTTTATCAGCACATTTAGAAGACAAAGGGCTGGGAGAGGTGTGAAGGGATTTAAGAAGCAGTTTAAGGTGGGACGGAATTACGAGTTTTTTCGTAGGTTCTGGTAATTCTAGTGTTAAAAGCCTGGTTAACAGATGTTTATTTTGATAATACTTTCTGTACCTTGTGGCAGGAGGCTGGGGGCCAGACACAGCGGGGCCGCCTGGAAGGACCGGAAGGCAATCTATACGTCCCCCAGGCCACAAGGTGGCAACCGCCCTGGATAGTGAGGGGACCATAGGGAAGGAGCACGAAGGCTCAAACCTGTTGGGGCCCAAGGCTACCACCAGGGGGTGCCCAAAGCCTCATAAAGCCTGCGGAGATCTGCACTTCCGCCACACCTGGGAAGGTGAAGGAAGGACCTTCCAGGGACGCCTGGAGTGCTTCCGGGTGCTCATGTGGCACTTCCACCACACTAGGAAGTGCCGCCAGAAGAACATCAGTGAACATCTGGAGCACGTCTGAGTGACTATAAAAGTTGCCGCCTTCCTACAGTTGGGTGCTGGATTAGGACAAAACTCCAGTGACAAAGAAGAATGGAGGCCCATGGACATTTAAAGGCCTGTATTGGAGGGTGTTTGATGCTGGAGCACTGTGTGTGGTGCAGGACTTTTTATGTAGTGTAAATAGTTCATTAAAGTGTGTGGCATTCGACATCCGGTGTCTGTCTGTCTTTGCACTGGCTGTCTATCATAACCTATATAATATTTGTTTCTTGAAATTCCAGTTGTTCATTATACTGTCCATGTACTGCTGACATCAGTGTGCCAGTGGTTGCCCTAGAATGTAATTCAAGCCAATCTCCACTTCTTTTGTCTTTGTTACAGTTATACGGGTATGAGGTTTGTTGTGCAGTTCAAGGAAAGCATGCATCCTGATGCTCTGGCCGGGCTTAACTGTTGCTTATGCATTTTTGGTGGCATGTCTTAGGTGATATTTTGAGAAATACAACATGGTTTACACCATTTTTTTTTCCATTTAGTACTGTATACACACCACAGCTACATATCAAATTTCCAGCTTTTTCTGATTAGGCTCTTGTGTGTTGTGTTTATCTTTTTCAACTTTTACTTTTTTAAAGTTAGAAGTCAGTGATTTTCAAAAATTTTAATGCAATATTTTGTTTCACAAAATAGTTTGAGAAGCTTAACTGTAATTCATTGTTTGTGTTGCAACCCATTTTAGTCTATGTAAGTGTCATTGTAATCCATGAATAGCAGAAAAGGTTGGTCGGGGGTTCCCATTCTTGAGTTGAGTGTGATTATCAGAGCGGAGTGTGAGAGATCATGCACGATAGTCAGAGTGGCAACCTGTCACAATGAACTTTATGACCCACTACCATATTAAACAATAACAACTCATGACACTAGCGTTTGATAAATACTGCTATAATTCAGTTCAACTTTATGTGAATCACTGGCACCATTTATATATTGCACAAGACTGTCCACTCACTTTTGATATTTAAACCACTTCATGGTTTTATACATACTGTAACTGCACAGCATAATTTACCCCAAAGGATATTTGATGTTTGGACAGCCAGATATATCCCACCTAGCAAATATTAAAGAAACATTTGGTGTAAACTATGTACTTACTGTGAGTCGCAAAGTGTCCACAGAATTGAAAGTAGACATTTAACCAGGTGAAAATACTGCAGGGACAAAGAAGCACATATCAAAAGAAAAATTAGATTAAAAAAATCATTACTCCAAAGATTTGTAGCATTAAAGGTTTTATCAAATGAGACATTTGATGATCCTAAGAAAAAAATATTGACACAATTCACTAAGAAGTTGTTTTTAGAATTACCTCAAAAATAAGATGTCCACATCTAGGAGATTACATCACGCATTATGTGAGATGAATCCCACAGTTGTAACCTGCATAATAAATGTATGGAAGTTGGATGCTACCATGTACAAAATGTTGTTGCTCAAGATATGAATCCAAAAATGCCAGTACAGCATCATCTAGAAAGTATTGATAAAAATAAATAACAGAAATAATGTACATGCTAAAATTGGAAAACAAAGCAAAACTCAGTAATGTCAATGTTAGCTGTCATTAATGGCTGGCCACATGGGAGGCCGCAAAACAGATAATAATCCAGTCTCCACCTACTATAGATTTGAAAAATTTTCACAAATTACTCTTGCAACAGTATCTGAAAAGGCCTCCAACAAAAAAATGAATTTAGAGAAAAAAGTTTAAAAAATGAGTGATTAGATAAAATGAGAGATGACTGGCTGATGGAAAAGTATTTATTCTTCAAAATGTAATGCCCCGTAATCAAAAATATTTTAAAGTACTGTCAACTAAAACTGTCAGATATTTTCAACAAAAAACATCTTTTCAATTTCAAAAAACAGACAGCCCTCTGGTAATAAATATAGATTGAGTCCAACTCAATGCAAGATTTCAGCATTACATTTCTCACAAAATGAAAGTGGCTTTGAAATCCAATAAAGCTGCAGGGGCCAGTTGAGATTATGCTGAAACACTGGAGGGTGTGCATGAGATCCTCACTTGAAAACTATTGTCAGTCATTTTCCTTGAATAGCTGCCAGAGTGCTAAGATACAGTTAGTAATAAAAGAAAAACCTTATAGATTTTAAAGCACACTTTGGTAATGACTCATTTTTTTAATATTTTGTGTATGCTGCTAATCTACAATCACTGAATATGAATTTACTATATAAAGGAATTTTCTAAATTGCAAAAGTACACCTTACTCAGGGTGCAAACACTGTAATCAGGGTTTCTTCTGCATACAATACAAAAGTGCTTCAAATAAGGTGGCAGACCAAATAATAAAATAACTTTTTCAAAGGGAAAGAATCTCATGTTTGTATTTTATGTTTCATGATGAGAATTGTGTAAAAGCTGTTTGTTGGGGCAATATGCAGCCTTTTTTTTACACAGTCACCCATAAGAGAGTAGGTATTTTTTAGGGATGTTCCAATCAGGCTTTTTTAAGGCAGATACCTATAGATTTCATTTTACTTGGTTGGCTGAATCCAATACCGATTCATTTTCCTTTTTTATTATTTTCTGTTTATCCCTATAAATACTTTTATTTTAAAAAGTAAAATACTTTTTAAAATAATCTCCTTTATAACTAGATGCATAGAAGTGTTATTTCCTATATTAAAGTGTTAAAGTGTTTAAACTATAGACAAGAGGTGTTAACTGTTCTTTTTTTATTAACAAAATTAAATTCTGTAAACTTATTGTTCACTGACCAGAAAAATGCTAATATTAAATTCTCACGCACAACTGATATTGGCAGTTAAACACTGCTTAAATGTAAGCATACATGCACTACATACGAGGTTTTAATAATTTTAAATCATTAATTGCATTACTGCTGTTTGCTGTTAAAACATACATTTACTGCATTTACACAGGTGTGTTGTTTTTCTTCTTCAGTGTCTTAGCTAGACATTTGTAATTCTTGAGTTGTAATTATAAATATGGACTACCATTTTGATTATGTAGTATTTGGTTCTTAACAAAACTTATGCTGTATGACATACAGCAAAAAATAGTAAACACAGTATAAATCTTTAACAAAGCCTATTGTTTGCTACGCAGCAGTCTCAAATTTGTCTTCATTGTCTCTTTTTCTGATTAAAAATGTAAACCACTGCACTTAAAACAAGCACGCTGTAGAAATGGTGTCTGTTATAATTTCAAGGACAAAATGTAAAGGTCTGAATTCTTTAAAGTAGCTTTTCTTGCTGTTTGTCTAATTGCATGTGATGACTTCTCCAATTTCTTTTTCTCAGTTTATTACTCCACTTTCTTTAATGCAAAGAAAGAACTGCACAATTATTCGATAGCAAACACACATAGATATTGCACAAAGGCAGAGCACTCTCAAAGAAGAGTAAGAGCAAGAGAAACACACAATTTATCTTATAAATGTAGCCTTCTGACAAAGGGACCCTACTGAAGGATTATTCCTGGCACTCAAAAACAAAAAAAATGTTATTTTGTAAAAGTATTCCATTTTATCAAAGACAATTTCTGCTGCTGCTGTTAACATCACATGCTTTGGTCATCTACTGACAGTTATTAAGGGACAGATGTTATAACTATACTTTTAGTTTTAATCAGGTTCAAGTTTAGGATGTTTAGTACAGATGTTTTATCAGAGCTATTATTCCTACCTCACAGTGCCCTGATCTGTATGGGGTTTACATGCTCTCCACATGCATTTGTGGATTTTTTGGTGTCAGTGAGTGTGCTTAACTGCACTTTTCCTGTTTTAACACAGAATACCTGGAAAGTCTCAGCAATACTTCTCAATTAGGAAAATATGTTTAATCCTTCATGTTCTGTGAAGTAAAGAAAACCCCTTTTTTCCACCGCCATGCTGAGCCCCTGGGAATCTGTGGTATGAACACTAGCTCAGGAGTTTTCCTCATGTATAACGCCTTATGTAGAATTCACACTAAAACACGCCATACAGACAAAACTAGAAATGTGCCTACGCACAAAAAAATTGAAATGCATAAAACAGTGAGCAAGCAAAGTTCTATGAACTTTCCCTTTATAAACTCCAATCAGCATGAATTTTAATGCACATGCATAAGCCTACAGCCCCACCCCGACTCCTCCCTGAATTTCACCTATTTGAATATGCAAATCAATATAAACAGATCCTTCCATGCAGTGTATTTTTACAACACTGGCAAAAGCCAATGTAAAAAAGAATTTCAGAGAATGGGAAATGGAAGTCTTGCTCAGGGAAGTGGAGGTAAGGAACAATGTACTGTTTGATGGATTAAGTAGTGACAGAAGCAAAAGAAAGAAACTGATGGAGTGGCACCTCATGGAGAAGGAAATCAAAAGTTCAAGTTCAGAAAGTCATACATTGTCAAAATTAAAAAGTGGTTAGATATCAAAGTCAACATGAAAAGATGAGTTGCAGCCCACCGTCTGAGTGTCAACACCAACGGAAGAGGTAGCAGAAGTCCAGGGCTCACACCAATGGAGTAGTGAGCTGCTGCAGTTATTGGCTATACACTTATAAATGGCATTTTATCGTCGCTCAGTCAGTATGTTGGCAAGCAGGGTGAGAAGCCACATCTTCAACAGGTACCCACTGTCGCCTAAGGAATCTTGTTATATACAGTAGTTACATCGTACAGGTAACTTACAATTTTGACCAAAGGGAAATATTAAATGTGTTAAAAGTTTGTTCCTAACACTACTATTTCTCATAATAAATGATTAATTAGTTGAGCCACTGCGGTGGGCTGGCACCCTGCCCGGGGTTTGTTTCCTGCCTTGCACCCTGTGTTGGCTGGGATTGGCTCCAGCAGACCCCCATGACCCTGTAGTTAGGATATAGCGGGTTGGATAATGGATGGATGGATGGATAGTTGAGCCAGGTCATCTTGCCACAACATTAATGAGACACATCTTCACATCACAGGTAATTTGCACATAAATAGAATGGAAATGCTTTCTATTTACATAAGCAAATTAATTCTCTGAAGGCACATTTATAGCAGTGTGTGTGCAGTTGATCACTCTGATTTGCATTTGGGAAACCGTATATTGTTGCAATTTTGCACTATGATGTTTGCCTGCTCAACCACAGTGTAAGGAAATCTTATATCTGAATGACAATCTGATAATACCATCCCACACAGTTTGCACGGCATGACTCAGTGATGATGGAGTCAAAGTTGTAAGGCCGTCCCCAGTTCAGCACAAAGTTCCAAGAGGATAGCTCTTGGAAATCTAAATTGACAAAGAAAGCAGTCATCATCATGGGACAAGAAATTTAAATACATGCTCTCTTCTAATTCTTCAATTTGCGATGTCTTCAAACAACGCTACAGCAGCCATGGTAGTTGGAATAGTTTGGCCATTATATTGTTATAGATTTATTACAATCAAGTGACCTAAATTTTTAAATGTTATGCAATTAATTTTGGGGTATTGGATAAAGCCAGCGTCATGGATACAAATCTAAAAAAAAAGGAAAACCAAACAGAAATAGTAGCACTGCTTTGATGCTGGATGCCACAAAACACAAAGCAGAAACATACATACACATAGTCTGAGGGTGCCATGAAATTGTGCATATTGTTTCGCTAAATTTAGTATGCACCATTTATACATGAGGCCCCAGAGCAGCATGCAATATCTTTTATTTTTTTAAAGTGGCAGGAATAAGTTTCTGTAAATATAATAATAATAATAATAATAATAATAATACATTTTATTTATATAGCACCTTTCCCATGCTCAAGGCACTTCACAGAATTTAAGAAAGAACGTCAGGGTATACAGTATATAGCATTGTACTAAACCAGATAAATAAATAAAGAAGAGTAAGACAGTAAATTCAGAGAAAAAGCCTAACAGACAACATAATTGATGGTCTAGAACACACACACAGGTTACATGAGCATCTTGACATAGAGGTAAACTGAAAGAAGGGTAATAGAGTCAAGTAGAGCTAAAAGCCTTCCTGAACAGATGAGTTTTGAGTTGTTTTTTTAAAAAAAAATCATGGAGTCAGCTGATTTAATTAATTTCAGTAGGTCATTCCAGAGTCTGGGCGCTATACAGCTGAAGGCCCTGTCACCCATGGACTGTAAATTAGTGTGGGGTACAACAAGATTGCCAGATTCAGATGACCTTAGTGGGCGGACAGGTACATAGTGATGGAGAAGGTCACTGATGTAGTTTGGTGCAAGGTCGTTTAAGGCTTTGTAGGTTCATCCATCCATCCATCCTCTCCAGCTTATCCAAGGTCGGGTCGCAGGGGCAGTAGCTTGAGCAGAGATGCCCTCTTCCCTCTTCCCCGGGGCATCCTCTCGGTTGGACCTGCCCGGAACACCTCACCAGGGAGGCGTCCAGGAGGCATTCTGATCAGATGCCTGAGCCGCCTCATCTGACTTCTCTCGATGTGGAGGAGCTTTGTTGATTATTAGTAGAATTTTATATTCGATTCTGTAAGACACAGGGAGCCAGTGAAGGCAAAGCAGGATGGGTGTGATGTGCTCACTGTTGCTGGTTTGAGTAAGGACTCTTGCAGCCAAGTTTTGAATAAGCTGGAGCTGTGATATAAGATTAGAAGGGTCACCTGCCAGTAAGGAATTACAATAATTGATGCAGGATGTGATAAAAGCATGGACAAGTTTCTCAGCATTAGAAAAGGAGAGGAAGGAGCAAACACGGGATATGTTACAGAGTTGAAAGTTAGAATGTTTCTTAATGTGATTTATGTGGGTGGAATAAGAAAGGGAGGAAACAAAAATGCCACCAAGATTCTTTGCAGTAGAGGCAGGTCTGATGAGATCACCGCCCAGATGGACTAGGAAGGAGCTCATTTTATTAAGTTGCACTTTAGCCCCAATTTGCAGGAGTTCAGTTTTGTTGCAATTTAAATTTAAAGAGTTCTGCTCCATCCAGGTTTTACTTTCACTGAGGCAAGTTGTGAGCAGAAAAAGCTCTGAAGTTTGTGACAGGTGTCTTGTCAGGTAATCTAACTTAGACACCATTTAATTATCTGACTACGCCACCCAGTTTTATTAAGAGACTGGGAACTCCTGAAATTTACCAATAATAGCACACAGGTTTCTTTAAATTGGGCGGTGAGTAAACACACAATGAAAAACATAACAGTAATTTCAGGAAAAGCAACAGTAACTTCTATTACACCAGACAAGGATAAGTACATTAAAAAGATAAATGAACATAAACAATATCAAGAACGAATTTCCTTTTTTTTTAAAAGGAAAACACACAGTCCACTCTCTAAAAGTCCGTTAAAAACAGAATTGCAGGATACAACCTTGAGTGGTGCAGAGTCCAGTTTGTGCACTGTGTTATCCCAACACTTAATTGTTCAAATGTCCACGGATGCACTCTGTTCACCAGACACTCGTTTTCCAACAGAAGTTGTGTCAAATCATTGAATCCCTGTCAGCGTCTCTTCGTTGTTCCTTTTTTTCCACTCTGGGCTCCTTGTGTTGCTGTCACCTAGGCATGCCTCATTTCTCGTCTGCCAGCTTTGCTTAGTCCTTTCCTGCGGCTTCCCTCTCTCGCTGGACCCACAACCGGCGTCTCCTTGTGGAGCTGTCTCTTCCTCCCTGGAAGTAAATGTTGCCGTCCTTGTGCCTCACGTCGTGCCAACCAGGTACCCTCGTCTGCCTACGAGGCCCTGTGCTCTGTCCGAGTGTCTTGGCAGCATTCTCAGTGGACCGTCCCTTTTTTTTTGCCTTCTCCTGGCCAGAGCTTAAATCCCCTTCAGTCCCTGCAATTATCAGTTCTGGACAACCAGATTAAACAATGGCACATCTACATTTCCTGGGTTTAACAATTAATGAAACACAAGTTAACAAAATGTATTGTTACCAATTATGACTAAGTACAGATATGCTGATTAGAAATCAGTATTGTCAGACATGCAATACCCAAGTCAGGTAAATACACACATCCTCCAAGGGAAGAGCAGGTCTGTTATCACAACTTGGTATTGTTTGTATACTCAACCAGCCAAACTTCAAAGTGGTGACACCTTTGCCAGACAGCAATACCTACATCCTGCAGACGGCCATGACACAATCAGTAACTGGATTATCCAGGAAATTGAAAAACAAGGTCCCCTTCTGACAAGTTCCACTTTTAACAGTAAATAGTGTTGAGTATTGTTTGTATAAAAATGATAACCCAGTCCAAAGCTACGAACAATATGGCCAAGAGGAAGCATATCAATACAGAAAAGCAGAGGACCAAGGACAGAGCCCTGAGGAACACCTTGTGTGACTGGCGTTGAGCTGGATCTGCTGTTGCCAAGACTAACAAACTCTTGTCTATCAGTTAGATAGGACTTGAACCAATGGAGGACAGTGCCAGAGATACCCAGCATGTTCTCCATTCTGGACAGTAGAATGTCATGTCTGACTGTGTCAAGTGCTGCACTGAGGTCTAACAGAATCAATATGCTGGTTTGTCCAGAGTCTGCTGCCATAAGCAAATCATTGGTTACCCATAGCAGAGCAGTTTCACAGCTGTGTTGCGCCCTGAAACCAGACTGAAAGGGTTCCATCAAATTATTAGAAGTTAAGTAGTTGGTGAGCAGTGAAGGCTACAACACGCTTAAGAACTTTTGACAGAAAAGGTAAGAGGAAATAGGCCGAAAATTGTTAAAATTGTTAGCATCAAGACCAGACTTTTTTAACATTGGGGTTACAGAAGTGGTTTTAAAAATGAGTGGCACAAAGCTAGTGTCAAGAGATGAGTTTATTATTGTTGTAGCAGTTGGGATTATGGCATGAAGGCAGGATTTAAGTAGTGTGGTGGGGATGGGGTCCAGTACACAAGCAGTCGGCCTCATCTTACAAAGTAGGTCATTAACAAAAGCAGATGTGACTGGTGAGAACTTAGAGAAGGAGCTGGATGGAGAGGGAAACAGGGAAAGATATAAACACATTATGTATTTATGTTAGTTGAATTATTTAGATCTTTAATTTTGTTACGGAAAAAGTGGAGGAATTTCTCACAGACTTCAGTAGAAGAGGTAGTTGGGCCAGATGCGGATTGGAGTAGTTTATTAACTACAGAGAACAAAACCCTTGGGTTATCGTGGCCACTTTCTATTATTCTGCAATAATGGGTGTTCTTGGCAGCAGTTAGTGTTTCTCTGTAAGCTCTTTGGTGGTCAGAGAAAGCCTGGATGTACACAGTGAGGCCAGACTTACGTGACATTCTCTGAAGGTGTTGGGCAGCTGCTTTCATAGATCACAATTCTGAATTATACCAAGGAGATGAATGCTTAAAGGAAACCTCCTTATGTTTTAAAGGAGGTGTTTTATCTAATGGTGAATGAAGGGCTGTATTATAGTGGTCAGCAAGACTATCTAGTGTTGATGGAATAGGTGAAGACAGTAAAAGATCAGAAATGGATCCAGAAAGGCTAGAGGGACAGATATTTTAAGGTTTCTGTAACAAATTTGTCATTTACAGGTTAAAGGAGGGAGAAGTAACAAGACAGTGAAAAGTACTGCTTTATGGTCAGAGAGTCCCAAATCTGTGCTGTAAGTGTTGGCAACAGATAGTCCAGATGTACAGCTCAGATCTAATATATTACCACCAGAGTGGGTGGGAAAAATCAACATGTTGTGTCAAGTCAAAACAGTCCAGTAAGGATAGGAATTAATTTCTCAGTTTATTTATTTATTTATTTTTTATTAATTTTATTACAATCCATACATAACAATCAAGTTTTTACAAAAAAAAGAATTATGTTAAGAACAGATCGATCCCCACCCCTGAGAGAGAGAGCAAGCCAAACGGTGTAAAATTTAAGGCTTGTAAACATACCTAAATTAATAAATTCTCTGTGCTTTATAAACTTATTTTAAAATATTACTGATTAGATCCTGCCATGTTTTGAAAAAAGTCTGTACGGATCCTCTAACTGAGTATTTAATTTTTTCCAATTTCAAATAATATAACACATCAGTTTCCCACTGACTTAAAAGAGGAGAGTTTGGGTTCTTCCAGTTTATCAGAATGAGTCTACGTGCCAAGAGTGTAGTGAATGCAATCACAATTTGTTTGTCGTTCTCCACTTTAAGCCCCTCTGGAAGAACCCCAAACACAGCTGTTAATGGGTTAGGAGGGATTGTGAGTCCAAGGCTGTCTGAGAGATAATTAAAAATTTTTGTCCAGAATAATGTTAATTTGGTGCAGGCCCAGAACATGTGACCCAGTGAGGCTGGGGCTTGGTTGCAACGTTCGCAGGTTGGATCATGCCCTGGAAACATTTTGGAGAGTTTTAGTCGAGACAGATGTGCTCGATATATAATTTTGAGTTGTATAATTGTATGCTTTGCGCATATAGAGCTCGAGTGAATTCTCTGCATTGCTACTTTCCACTCCTTTCTGATATATTAATTGAGAGGTCTTTTTCCCAGTGTCCTCTTGGATCTTTGAAAGGAAGGGATTGTAAAATGATTTTATATATTGTAGAGATGGAGTCTAATTCCTTAAAATTGAGCAATATTTTTCCAGCGTGGATGAGGGTGCAAGATGAGGAAAATCTGGAAGGTTCTGTTTAACAAAGTTCCTGATTTGAAGATAGTGAAAGAAATGTGTAGCTGGAATGTTAAATTTGGAATGTAATTGTTCATAGGATGCAAAGACGTTGTCTATATAAAGATCTCTAAGCAAGTTAATTCCTAATTTTTCCAGATATTAAAACTGCATATGTTTGTGAAGGTTGAAAGAGGTGGTTCTCTTGCAGGGTGCCACAGATAGAAGCTTCTCCGTCTTAAAATGCTTTCTACATTGGTTCCAGATTCTAAGTGAGTGGAGCACAATTGGGTTATTAGTGTATTGCCGATAACGTGTGTTTATTGGAGCGCAGAGCAGAGAATACAAAGAAGTACTGCAGGATTTTACTTCTATTGCGGTCCATGCCTGTGTATGTTCTTCTATTTGTGTCCAGGTTCTTATCGCCTGTATATTTGCCGCCCAGTAATAAAACTGGAAGTTAGGTAGAGCCATGCCGCCTTCTGCCTTTTGTCTTTGTAGGGTCGCTCTTTTGATGCGTGGATGTTTTGAATTCCAAATAAATGAGGTTATTGTTGAATCTAATTGCTTAAAGAATGATTTATTAATGTGTATTGGGATGTTCTGAAATAAAAAAGGAGCTTAGGAAGAATATTCATCTTAACAGTGTTAATTCTTCCAGCTAGTGTGAGATGAAGGGTTGACCATCTATGCAAGTCTTGTTTAATTTTTTCCATGCAGACGACGAAATTTTGTTGATATAGAGCTTTATGTTTACTTGTGATGTTTACCCCTAGGTATTTAAACTGTTCTGCAATGATAAAAGGTAGGGTGAAATATACAGTACCATATCATCTGCATATAATGAGATTTTCTGTTCCAGTCCTTCTCTGCTAATCCCCTTTATCTGATCAGTATTTCGACAATGTATTGCCAGTGGTTCAATGGCAATCGCAAACAGCAGCGGTGACAAAGGGCATCCTTGTCTTGTGCCACGTTCTAGTTTAAAGTAGTCTGAGCAAATGTTATTGATGAAAACTGAAGCTTCTAGGTTAGTATACAGTAATTTAATCCATGCACAAATGTTCGGGCCAAACCCAAACTTCTCCAATATAGTAAAAAGGTATTTCCATTCAATCATGTTGAATGCTTTTTCTGCATCCAATGATAATAATATTTCTCAGTTTAGATGTGGGGATGTCAATATGGATGTTGAAATCACCAAGAAGAATGACTAACTGGGAAAAGGAACTTAAGTGTGTTAACAGTTCAGTCAGATCAGATAAGGAGGATGCATTGTATTTTGGAGGACAATAAAGAACAATGAGTAAGACAGGACCTGATTCCGTTATTAGTTTAAGGGCCAGGCACTCTAAAGACAATGGCCAATCAATTGGGATTCTTTTGATGTTTAAATCCTCTCTAACAATTACTGCAATTACTGTCTTGAGCTACGAGGCTCTGTGAAGAAAGTGTAACCAGGTGGTGTCGCCTCTGTGAGAGATGTAAATTCATTTGGTTTTTGCTGGTGAGATTGGAGGGTGTGGTGGAGCAGATGGGTGGCGATAGCAAAGCAGCAGAAAGCATAGCAGGAGGAGGTAGCAGGATTTGGAGGTTCCAGCTTAGAGCCACAAACAAGTAACGTTGAGTATTACAGGCGTGATCACCCCAGAGCCACAAGCCAGGTGGGTGTGAACATCAGATCAGTTCTTAGTCATAAAGAACAATAAAATTAATTGAGAGCAGACCAACATAGCAACTATAATCAAGGAGACAGATCATCCCAGGCTCCTAGATCGCCAGGTACAAAGAAATGTTCGTAGGTCTTGTCCTGTGATTCACAGATTCAGTTGTTCCCAGTCAACGTAAAGTCCGTAAAAATTAATCCAATTCCATACAATTCAAGTCAGCTGCACCCACAAACTATATGTACAATAAAGAAACAAGCGTAAAAAAGTGCAGTATTAAGGCGAATTTTACAAAAAAGTGTTGTTAACAGGGAGGGGCGGCAACAGCATGCATGTGCCAGTGTCCCCTCCTCTGTTAGACTCTCAATATCATGAACACATTTTCACATTTCACCATGCATGCTTATTGACATCTACTATATATGTAATTCTGGAGATTTTTAGGATGCTGCCTAAATTCTTGACAGAGAGCCCAGAATTGCCATTTCTTTTGGGTTGAGTTTTGGCTTACATGCTCTTTTCAATTTCCCAGTGTTTGCCATTGCCTGTTAGTTGACTTTCTTTATGTTTTTGTTAATTTCCCAGCCCTGTACACATCCATTCACTGTTTATATCAAACCACTAATTCTTGGTTTCCTTATTGTAGCATTTATTGAGTTATTAGTATACAGTGGAACCTCGGTTCATGACCAAAAAGTTCGCCAAACTTTTGCCTCGGTTCACGACCACACATTCGGTATACGAACAAGCCAGTTTCCCTTTCAGTTTGTGCGCGCAGATGATTTCCACACGTGTTGCATTGTTCTCGGTCAGACGTGCGTGCCTGCCTGCTGCTGAGAGAGGGGGAGGGTGTGTGCTGCTGAGAGAGAGAGCGAGCCTGCACGTGCATGCCTGGCTGGTTCATACACACCGATTACTGTATTTAAGTAGAGCCGCTCCCTGTTCATTGTTCTCAGTCAGACGTGCGTGCTTTACCTGTGATCTCTTTGTGTTCTACAGTATTTCGTGTGCTTTTGCAGTTAACTATGGCTTCTAAGCAAGTGAAGAGTGGTGAGAAGAAAGTTTTGAAGAAAATTTATATCGAAATAAAGAAAAAAATTATTGAAAAGTTTGAGCGTTGCGTTCGTGTTACTGATCTTGCCGCCAAGTACAAGAAGTCAAAATCTACGATTTCGACTATTCTAAAGCAGAAAGAATCTATTAAAGCAGCCGATGTTGCAAAAGGAGTTACAGCGTTAACCAGGCAGAGGCTTCAAGTGCTGGAAGAGGTGGAAAAACTGTTTACCAGTTTACTCATTTACCAATTTGAGAACCCTCGTGCTTTCAAGCAGCACAATGTAAACAAAGCCAGACTGCCAGTAATGTGGAGGGCAAACACGAAGGATTGGGTCGCAAGGACTTTGTTTTTGGAATGGCTGCAAAACAGCTAAAAATACCAGAAAGTCAAGAACTCACAAGAGAGAAAACACCTGTAGGAAAACATCCCTCCATCGTGGAGCCAGACTCTCCGTCAAAACTGTAACCTCCTCTCCACCCAGTTCCTCCTCACTTCATGCCAGAACTCGACTCATGCAATGTTACTTTTCTTGGTGGTTTATTAAATTACAGATTTTTGAAATGTTCCTTTTTTCCCTGTGCTTAAAACTCATTTTTAAAAAAAATAGTTTACTGTACTGTACAGTACAGCAATCGGGCTGTAAGGCTAATAGCGTGATCTTCTGCACTGTTACTTTTTTGGTTGCTTGTGGTTGGTTTTAAATTAAAGTTCAGATTTGTTCAAATGTTCCTCTCTGTTCTGAGAGAGAGAGAGAGTGCTGCTGAGAGAGAGCGAGCGAGCGTGTGCTGCTGAGAGAGAGAGAGAGAGAGAGAGAGAGAGAGCCTGCTCGTGTAGCTGAGCAGGGAGTCTGGGTGTTTTATGTCAGTGTTATTAAATGTTTTTACATTAGTTTACTATTACACTGTGCATTCTATGGTGTAATTAACTATATTTGTGCTTAATCTTCACATATATTTACATATTTACATACAGTTTGTACGGTCTGGAATGGATTAATTGTATTTACATACAATCCTATGGGGCAAACTACTTCGGTTCACGACCAGAGTTTTGGAACGAATTATGGTCGTGAAACGAGGTTCCACTGTATTTGTATTTAATAATATTTTGCTTATTTAAAAAAAAAAAAAAATCTTCTCAAGCAATTTTGATTACCCCATCGGCAGATTTGTTTTGCTAAAGAAAAGAAAAATATCTCGCACATTAAGTTTTATTTTTTCTTCCTAGTTTTTGCATATGTATTTTTGCTCTGTACAATAATAATTTTTGCCCTTTGTTAGATCTTGTGTCTCCATTATCTCTGAACATGTTATACTTATTCTGCAATTTAGAGTATCAAAGCACTACTAATTCAACATGCATCTATTGATTTAATTTATTTTTGTTTTTGCTTGCATTATTTTCTTATTTATAGGCAACATTCTTTACTTGCAAAATGCTGTTTTTGACTTTCTCAAAAATTAAGTTTAGCCGAATTCTGTGGACTTGGCACCACATAACTATAGACCTATAAGAAATATTGATTGACATTTCAGAAATGATCAAATATGAACTGAACTAAGTTTTATTAATTTTTCTCTCACTGTTATCCCTGCTGGCAATCTTGAACAGCATCAGCCTCACACAGACTGCCATAACTACTTGAATGCTTCTGTATAGATTGAGTAATACAATCATTCTCAGACTTAAATTAAGTGTTTAATAAAGCACATCTCTGAATAGTCTGGAATTTGACCAAGAAAACAGGAGTACTAAGTAATATAAGGGAAAAAATTTTTTGTCTGCATGATTCATTCACTTTTTTGTGATTGCTTGGCAATCAATGGATGCCATTATGATTTACCTTGGCTTTGTCAGCCTTCTGCAGCCTTGGCCTGTAGTCTTGTAAGGTCACTTATCTAAATAGTAGATGGAGATGAGTATAGAGGAAACATCAAAGGTGCACTGAACCTTTTGTAAATGTTCTTTGCGTGCTTAGTGTATTGATTTGACATTATAAAAATGCAACACTAAACAATATACAGTATTTATCATTCCCATAGGGTATTTTCATTTCTGCATACCTACTGGTTCCATGTACATTTTCTGCACTAATGACAGAAGCAGATAACATAAAGAGCACTATTATATAAATGCAGTTAGGTCCATAAATATTTGGACAGCGACAACTTTTTTCTAATTTTGGTTCTGTACATTACCACAATGAATTTTAAATGAAACAACTCAGATGCAGTTGAAGTGCAGACTTTCATCAGATTTAATTTAGTGGATTGAACAAAAAGATTGCATAAAAATGTGAGGTAACTAAAGCATTTTTAACACAATCCCTTTATTTCAGGGGCTCAAAAGTAATTGGACAAATTAAATAACTGGAAATGTTCATTTCTAATACTTGGTTGAAAACCCTTTGCTGGCAATGACAGCCTGAAGTCTTGAACTCATGGACATCACCAGATGCTGGGTTTCCTCCTTTTTAATGCTCTGCCAGGCCTTTACTGCAGCGGCTTTCAGTTGCTGTTTGTTTTTGGGCCTTTCTGTCTGAAGTTTAGTCTTCAACAAGTGAAATGAATGCTCAATTGGGTTAAGATCAGGTGACTGACTTGGCCATTCAAGAATTTTCCACTTCTTTGCTTTAATAAACTCCTGGGTTGCTTTGGCTATATGTTTTGGGTCATTGTCCATCTGTATTATGAAACGCCCAATCAATTTGACTTCATTTAGCTGGATTTGAGCAGACAGTATGTCTCTGAACACCTCAAAATTCATTCAGCTGCTTCTGTCCTGTGTCACATCATCAATAAACACTAGTGTCCCAGTGCCACTGGCAGCCATGCACGCCCAAGCCATCACACTGCCTCCACCATGTTTTACAGATGATGTGGTATGCTTTGGATAATGAGCTGTTCCACGCCTTCTCCATACTTTTTTTTTGCCATCATTCTGGTAGAGGTTGATCTTGGTTTCATCTGTCCAAAGAATGTTTTTCCAGAACTGTGCTGGCTTTTTTAGAGGTTCTTTAGCAAAGTCCAATCTAGCCTTTCTATTCTTGAGGCTTATGAGTGGCTTGCACCTTGCAGTGCACCCTCCATATTTACTTTCATGCAGTCTTCTCTTTATGGTAGACTTGGATATCGATACGCCTACCCCTGGAGAGTGTTGTTCACTTGGTTGGCTGTTGTGAAGGGTTTCTCTTCACCATGGAAATGATTCTGCGATCATCCACCACTGTTGTCTTCCGTGGACGTCCAGGTCTTTTTGCGTTGCTGAGTTCACTAGTGCTTGCTTTCTTTCTCAGGATGTACCAAACTGTCGATTTTGCCACTCGTAATATTGTAACAATTTCTTGGATGGGTTTTTTCTGTTTTCGCAGCTTAAGGATGGCTTCTTTCACCTGCATAGAGAGCTCCTTTGGCCGCATGTTGCCTGTTCAGAGCAAAATCTTCCACATGCAAGCACCACACCTCAAATCAACTCCAGGCCTTTTATCTGCTTAATTGATAATGACATAACGATGGACTTGCCCACACCCACCCATGAAATAGCCTTTGAGTCAATTGTCCAATTACTTTTGAGCCCCTGAAATGAAGGGATTATGTTAAAAAACTTTAGTTGCCTCACATGCAATCTTTTTGTTCAACCCACTGAATTAAAGCTGAAAGTCTGCACTTCAACTGAATCTGAGTTGTTTCGTTTAAAATTCATTTTGGTAATGTACAGAACCAAAATTAGAAAAAAGTTGTCTCTGTCCAAATATTTATGGATCTAACTGTATAATGGAGGAAGACACTTGATCTTTTTGGTGTGGAAGACATCTAAAATAAAAATATATACAATTTTACACTATCTAAAAAGCTCTCAAATATATGTATATATACTGTATAATGTATACTTATATACTCGTAAAACAGGAAATGATAAAGGTGAAGGGATACAAATACTGATGGAAGAATGTATTTGATATTTAATTTAAGACTATGACTGTTACATTCAAGAGATTTTTCTCAGAATGTCATCAACATCTTGCTGATCTGATATTTTTGCTCAATGTTTTTAATATATAAGCATGCCTTGCACAGACAAAACAAGGAAAGTGCTTAAAATCTTTCATTTGTTTTATGTCATTCATTTTAAAAACATAGTGCTCAAGTTGCTTACTTGCTTGTTAACATGATTTTTCCCAGTTTATTTATATATATACACTATACTAGCAAAATACCCGCGCTTCGCAGAGGCGAAGTACTGACTTAAAATTTTTATTAAGAAGAAAATTTTTAAACTGAGGAAAAATATACCAATAATTATTTGTTAAGGATCTCTTTGTATACCACATTGTGAGTTTGGCCCTCCGGTTGTAATATGACCAAGCTGTGCGTTGAGCTTACTCTTGAGCATGCAACGTACAGTTGGCCATGTGAACAGTAATCTTGTTTCAAATCTCAAATCTGCTGTCATAATCGGTTTGAGTTTCATGGTTTGTTTCAATTACGACAGTATTTGTAGGACTTGTGTTGAAGAGACATTCGGCATCTGTCAAGCATTGTAAGTATACAACCTGTTTCATCGATAACTTTATATCCAGCTTTTGAGAGTTTAAACATTCATAAACATCAAAGTGTCCACTACTGAAATCGTCACCTGTCAATCTAAGATGTTTAAGAGGCATTGGCGGTTTTTAAAAGGTGTAAAATATTTGGCCATTTCGGTACATTTGAAAGCGACAACCGAACAATTCACCGGCAGCAATCAACTCACATGCAGATGCATAGGTGAAGGGCTTAAGCATTTCACTCTTCTAGTACTCCTGTGTAGAATAATTATCTTCTGTACCGTCATCAGTCCACACCTTGAACCTGTCCCAGTCATTCAATACATAAGACAAAATGTTCCTCAAAAGTGAGCCTGATATGGCCGTGCAATATGTAATAAAGAGAATGGAAAAGGTAGATGCCATCTCTGAGCATGGAAACCACTCGGTAAGTGACAGTTCTTTGATCGATGGTGATCACCTCGATAAACATGTTAATGGGGGTACGGTTGGAATGATAAAGGAAATGGGTACCTGAACAATGTAAAGTAACTCTAAAATACCTACACAATAACTATAATTGTAATAAATGAACAATAAAACAGCGGAGAAGCCGTGGATTAAATAAAAAGGCTATAGTTATCAGCAGGGAGACGTGAATCCCGTGGCGAAGCAAGGAAGGGAATGTAGAGACTGGAGTAACGGACGGCCTTATATAGGCAGGCAGCCAACAATGTGGGAGGCGTTGGGATGGGGGATCCAACGCCGCCTCACACGGTTAGCATTGGGAACCCGCGTACCAAATTTCTTGAAAATGGGCCCATAAGTAACAAAGGCCGTTGAAAAGTTCAATATGGCAGCCGACAGTGGCATCATACCACCGAAATAAGTACCAAATTTCAGCCTTCTACCTACACGGGAAGTTGGAGAATTAGTGACGTTGGAAAGTTCAATATTGCGGCTGACAGTGGCGTCATACCACCAAAATAAGTACGTACATTGGTTTCGGTTAGCGCAGGGAAGCCGCCTACCAAATTTCGTGAAGATGTGGCCATGAATAAGAAAGTTCAACATGGCGGACGTTGTTGACTGTTACGCGTAGAATTTCAAAATGAAACCTGCTTAACTTTTGTAAGTAAGCTGTAAGGAATGAGCCTGCCAAATTTCAGCATTCTACCTACACGGGAATTTGGTGAATTAGTGACATTGGAAACTTCAATATGGCGGCCGACAGTGGCATCATACCACTGAAATAAGTACGTACATTGGTTTCGGTTAGCGCAGGGAAGCCGCATACCAAATTTCGTGAAGATGCGGCCATAAATAAGAAAGTTCAACATGGCGAATGTTGTCAACCGTTATGACCGTTACACGTAGAATTTTGAATGAAACCTGCTTAACTTTTGTAAGTAAGCTGTAAGGAATGAGCCTGCCAAATTTCAGCCTTCTACCTACAAGGGAAGTTGGAGAATTAGTGATGAGTCAGTGAGGGCTTTGCCTTTTATTAGTACAGATTATACTTTTTTTAACAGTCCTTCTACCATACAGCATGATACCTAAAGTTTCCATTAGTAATTATCAATTAATAGTATTAAGAAATTAATTTCTTGTGGAAGTTAATGCAATATCAACTTTTTGTTCATTTTGGATAATTTCTCAATATTTATGTAACAAATATACTTAATGTAGGTAAAATATATTGTATTTTATTATATCAAGTAAGAAGACCATCTACTGCAAATAAAACAGTTCTTTCTTTTTTACAAATACATGTTATAACAATATTTTCTGAATTTTCAATATCTAATTGTTGACCTTGAAGTGAATCCTTAATTTCTCTTGAGTTGATTTTCTCTTCTAATTATACTTTGTAAGAGATGTGAATTAGTTTGGACATTTTCATCAAGCAGATCCTGATTGTTAGTCTCTTTTCATTCAAAGCAATCCAGTCTGATCAGATGAACATGTGCCAGATCTAAGTTTCATTCTTACGCTGCAAAGGGGAGTCATGTTAAAATCAAACACAATGATTTATTAATTTTTCAATTCAATTTAATATTCACTATTTAACCAAAAGACATTTTTTTTCCTTTCTTGCTAAAAGGTGAAAATGGGCAAAGAGACTAAATGTCTATTACATTACTAAATGATGCCTGAGTAATTATTTTTGACTCATTACTCACAACTGATAAAGACTTTAATAGATTTTAAATGCAAAATTTTTGGTTTACTGTATGTATGTATGTATGTATGTATGTGAACAATGCAGGATGTTTCCCACAGCAGTGACGCTTTCTGAATCCTTAGGGACAAACTGAACAGGTAACAGAGAACACCACAAAGTTGGTCAGCACAGGGCTTAAGAACTCAAGGACTGACTCCATCTGGTCTTGTAACTATTCCTGCGTGTAGTTTCCTCATTTGTCTCCTTACTTGGTCTTCAGTTATGGATAGAGCCCACACTGATGGTCAGAGGTGGACTTGTCACTGGCCATTCCAGTAGATGTGGTATTAGTTGCTAAGGTAGTAGGGATGGTGTGGGGAGACTGGTCATTGGAAGAAGAATGCAGTGAGAGGGAAAAATCTATTAAAAATTTGGTTCAGGGTGTTTGCTTTGCCCACATCCCCCACTAGCGCCTGAGACCTGCATTGAGTCCATTAATTATACCCAGTCCATTCCAGACTCATGTTGTTTGTTTCCTATTTTAGGTTCATAAGCATCCTTTCCTTCACTCAGCTTTTTCTCCTCCCCCACCCCCCAAGTTCAAATTGCATAATCATAGAAACAATAGAAATTTAAAGTCTATGTTCAAATCTCAATATAAAATTGTTGGATGCATCTCACCCTAATGAATAACATGTGAGTGTGGCATTTTGTTGATAGAATACAGTGTCAGGAAAATATTGCATCATTAAGACCTGTAGGTAATATTTAACAAATTTGAGTATAACTTCACTAATGTCTTTCCTTTACAGATGAGGGCCATGCATTTCACTTTAGTGCAAGAATTTTAAATAAAACTGTCTTTTACAATACTCTTTTTAAAAAATAACAGCTAAATCCTAAAAATGACAATTTTGAGTTCCCTATGAAGACTGTATTAAATTCTTTAAGTTTAGTACTATCCTTATCAAGTCCATCCATCCATTATCCAACCCGCTATATTCTAACACAGGGTCACGGGGGTCTGCTGGAGCCAATCCCAGCCAACACAGAGTGCAAGGCAGGAAACAAACCCCGGGCAGGGCGCCAGCCGACCGCAGTTATCAAGTCAAATTTGTTAAATTCCAATAAAACAGAAGCAATTTTCTCAAAACATATCAAGTACCCATCCATCTATTATCCAACCCACTACAGCCTAACTGCAGGGTCACGGGGGTCTGCTGGAGCCAATCCCAGGGCGCAAGGCAGGAAACAAACCCCAGGCAGGGCGTGCACACACACAGCACACACTTGGGACAATTTAGAATCGCCAATGCACCTAACTAACATGTCTTTGGACTGTGGGAGGAAACCCACGCAGACACGGGGAGAACATGAAAACTCCACACAGGGAGGACCCGGGAAGCGAACCCGGGTCTCCTAACTGTGAGGCAGCAGTGCTACCCACTGTGCCACAGTGCCACCCATATCAAACATGATTTTTATAAAAAGTAATTTATCTTATTTATAATATGCAAATCTACTAGAAAATGCTTTATAGAACAATAACAACGCAACACATTCAATTCACAATTATGCACTTCATAAACATGTTTTTCCAACTGAAAAGTAAAACTCAGATGAAAGCCAAATGTTACTAAATCCATGAACAGAACAGTTACTTTAACAGTTTACGCTTCAAGGTCTGAAGAATATCTATAGTATGAATAGTTATTGTTTAGCTTTCCTTTCTATTTTTTTGTTTTGGCTTTCTCTCTGAAGTGAGATCACATGATCAGAAGAGAAGTATCCAGACTGACATTATCTCTTTGTAGGCAGAAACCAATTTCTGTAAGAACTCTGCAATCCAATGCAATTTGATACACGGAAGATTTGAACATGTGCACAGCGAATCATTTTCTTTCCACAAATTACATGTTTGTCATTTGGGAGATTTAATTCAGAGGTTGAGCTTGTGCTTTTCACTTTTTTTTTTCATTTTATCTGCCATATATGACATCTGTAATAGATGGTAAGAGTTAGGCTCTCTGAAACCACTTTCTTAAATGTCTTTTTCATTTCATTTTTATGTCTGTTCACAAGATATTTTTTTTAACAGTTACATTGCTGAAATTCTGAGTTCAGCACACAAACTTCATAATGCCCATCAATTCATCCCTTCTCCAAATGTGAACTTTCCATTACAGTATTGTGAACAGGCAAAAAAAAACAAAAAAACAATCACAGAATCATCAGGTGCAAGGGAATAATAAATCTGGGGCAGGACACTGGACCATTATTTTAGTTTTGCTTTTTGTTTAACTTTGTATTCAACTTTTTTCTTTTGGATTAATAAAATTAAATTTGAATGGGTATATCAATCATTGTGAAATAACGATTTTCAAGTATATCAACTATTTAGTTAGACAGTGAAAGAACAGTGATCAAAGTTAAACTAATGTGCATGACTTTCACAGAAAAGTATATCCTGCTATTCAAATTAATTCTCATTCTTCCAAGAGCGTGTATGCAAGGCAGGAGTATTGGTCAATAATACAGTAAGACCATGTCATCTGTATAAAGAGATATTTTAGTGCTCATCCTTCACTGTTATTGTCTGTGTCTCTGGTTGTTTAAGCAAGAAGCTAGGGGTTTGATGGATGTGGCAAATACAAATGGTAAATGGGGGCAATACAGTCTGGTGCTGTGTTCTTCAGCAAAATACTCATTATTTACATAAACTGAATCTTATGGGCTGAGGTGTTACAGCTTAGTTCCTACACATATATTGGGTTTTAACTAAAATTTGCATAGCACATTAAATAGTTAATACAAATTAACTCTATCAATATAATATTAACATAGGGAGATTTCTCTTTCTGCTGGTAGTTGGTTGAGCTGCCGTGTACATCCTTTCAAATTCTCATAAACAAATGCACATACATTTGGTATGTAAGTAAAAATATGTCCTTCTTCAAGTGGTATAACCCTGCTTTGCATGAAGGTATCCTTTTTACAGGATAAAGAGACAAACTTCTCCTGAACTGGTACAATCTGCACAAGTGAAACTGAGACTATCCATTCATCCTTCCATCCATTTTCTTAAACCGCTCCCTCCATTTAACCATTTTGCAATTGACACCAGAGGTAAAGGAAGTGTTATGTAGGGGACTACGCTGGAGAAGGATGCAGCATAATATACAAAAATAACAGCTTTATTTAGAGCAGGTGAGAAGGTTTTTTTCGTTAAATTTACAGCAATGCGCTAGGTGACTGCAAAGTAGCAATAGAAATCTGATTATATAAAACTCTTAGTTGACTTTCTGGTGTTATTAACATACTGTGTCTAGCTCACTGTTTATCAATTGGTTGCGATTTTGCTTTCACTGGGTTGGTCACAAGTGCCCATTCCAGCTACTGCTGAAACAATTAACAGCACTGTGCGATATTTCTCCCCATGTTTAACCACTCTCATTTCATGATAGGGGGCCTCCACCATCTCCCACCTCTTCCAAATGTGCTCATCTTACCAAGAGGACTCCAACCACTTCTCTAACAGCCCATGTTTCACAAGGGGAGAATAAGCCATTTTCCATTTACTACCTATAAGTCAATATTGAACATAAGGTAAAACTGGATCATGAGAACATGAAAGGTTGAGAAAAACTGCTCCTTCTGACATTGATATGTAGTGCTTCACATGATTACAGTGTTAATATTAGTTTTAGCTTTCATAGGTATCTTTATAGTTTAGAATTTATTATTAAAAAAGGGGAAATGTTTAGTTAATTTGTGATGCAAGTCTTAAGTAATAAAAACACTACTTGCTGTGTATGCCCAAAGGGAACAAAACGCTGCCAGCATTATACAGTCCTTCTCCAAGTAGCAGACACAGGGAGTCAGTAATGCTGATGAGGCAGGGGCAAGATGTCATAAAGAAAGGACAGCAGCAGGTATGTGCAACATAGTAGTGCTATGGTAAAGAAAATTATATGACCTGTGTGAAATATTAGTCACTGGATTAATCAAGGATAGACAATAATATAGCTAATTAGGTATCGCATAATATGTATTGCGAGGTTATAATTAGCCATGGTACAAAGTAGCATACAACTGCATAGTAGTAGTCCACAGTCCAAACATCTTGACCCATGTTTCTGCTCAAACCTCCAACAGTCCTCAACACAGAGCATGTTGTTGATGTAGTAAAAGGGTTTGGAAAGTGTGACCTTAACTATCAAGGGAGCAAATCTGAAGCTACCTGTACCCTACAAGACAATATTAATGATCATGGTAACTTGTTGCAACATCAACATAAGTGCATTGAAATAAGCAAGATGCAGGTGATTTAGGAGCTGTATTTCTCTTTTCCTTTTGTACTGTTTTGGTCTAGTATTAAGGAGTCGGGTTGGGCTAGTCTGTATCATGCGGCGTGTGTACCGTCACATGGTGATGACATCACAGGAGAGGTCGACTGTGAAGTATTACCCAGATACTGAAATATTGGATCGAGGGCAGGGCTGATTCATTATCCACAGGTGCATCTTATCCCTATATCACCATCCAGCACACTGTGTTGTCTTTCAAGAATTGTATCACCTAATTTGAATAAATAAACACTGACACAATTATGAACATTTTTGAATTGTCTTTATTGAATCAATTATACAAATTACCCCCAATGCATCAGTCAGAGGGGCAAAAAAACTATTCTCACCTCCAAGCTCACATGGACTTAGAGGTATGACGTCACACCCTTTAATAATTAATCACAACATCTGGGCAATTAACAAGTCCATCCATATCATAAACCAGATATCTCGTTATTCTCCTATATATGGGGGTAGGGTCGTAATTCCTGAAATGATACCAATCGCACACATGCACATTACTGGCAATAAACATGTCACAAAACCCCCCCTTAATAGGTACATCCAACGGGTTACAATCCAACACACGTAGTAATTCATCATATGATAACAAACTGTAGCAGTCGTCGAAGATCACAGACTCCTCCGACTGGTAATTATCCCACCAGGGTCACTTCGTCTTGTAATATACGGAATTGCCCGCCTCCTCACGGGCATGCCTGGACTTTCTGCATCCAGATGGGCCTATAAATACAGTCACCTGCATTTTGTGATCCCACTTGGGGATAAGCTGCACCATGTTCATATAGTCCCGTAATCCACGTCTGTACTTCATGAATAACTCCGGATGTCTCAGGCCAGTCTCTCACAGACCTTTAGTCTCAGTAAGTGTCTTTATCGCCGATTTATTATCCGTCCTCTTACCTTGGTAGCTCATATTTCCCTTTTCAAAATAATCACCGTCCTTTACACAATATTTACGATTATCATCATCAGTTCCACACGCAACCTCCATGTGAACTTTCTCACCATGACCAGAATGACTTTTAGGACATATTTCTCAGCCAAACACCATATATACACATTCCACCGCCTTCAACCGCTCCTCATCTTCATCAGTATAGCCGTGTAGTGTAAAACACACTCTCTTAACCACAGGATTCTTCTTTTCAGCTACTGTTGAATCCGCTCCACCATCCTCATTATCCATATGTTTTGTCTTCCTCTTCCTCTTCGCCACAAGCAGCTCGCTCGACGACATTGTTGTTCCGATGTTCTCTGTTCCGACTCTGTTACTACATACTACAGAAGATACTACAGATGACAACCAAGAATCTACAAAAGATTCTCGGGACGCCATTTTGATGTACTTCACAGGAAATTCACTTATTCTACACAAGCTCAGATCAAACAAACTGTTCCAACCTACGGAGGATTCCACTACAGTATACCTTCAATCGCCAGTCAATACACTGCCTTCTTCAACTCTTGGAGAATAAATTACGTGGTCTGTAAATTCATACCTAACGATAACGTCTCCATAGCTGCAACAACCAATCATTCAATTCTACTCAGCTACACCTGCATTGACCTAGACGACTCCTTAGCCAGAAGCTCCGCCCCCTGCCCATTCATAAATAGACGTTACACCAGGCAATTTACAACTATCAGACGATTTGTTCCCAGAGCTTCAATCTAGATGTTCGGTCTGTCCACAGGCACCGGACACGCACAAGCACCACGTAAATTATGGCTGGATTGTGCATATTCTGAAACAAAATAATTTGGATTGAAATATTGGATAGAGGGTGGTGCTGATTCACTATCATCAGGTGCAACTTATCCCTACATTGTAATCCAACACACCATGTATATGTCACTTAATAATTGTATCACCTGAAATAAATAAGACACTGTACACAATTAATCAATTATGAAAATCTATTAATCAATTAATTTTGCAAATTAACCCCACACGCATCAGTGGGAGGGGCTTAAAAATGATTCTGAACTGCGAGGGGCACGGGGTATGATGTCAAACCCTTAATAGTCAATTACCACTTCAGGGTAATTAACGAACCCATCCATGTCATACACAAGATAGCTCGTTATTCTCATGTAAATAGGTATAGGATCATAGTTTCTAAAATGATTCCATTTACGCACATGCGCATTACTAGTCATAAATATATTATTTGAATTAAATGTAACAAACTCCCCCTTAATAGGTACATCTAAAGGGTAATGGTCCAAAACACGAAGCAGTTCATCATATGATAACCAACCATAGTAATCATCAAATATTACAGAGTCCTCCTGCTGATAATTATCCCACCAAAGGCCCTTAGTCTTGTAATGCACAGACTCGCCGGCCAGCTCATGGGCATGCCTGGACTTGCCACATCCAGAGGGCCCTATAAATACAACCACCTTCATTTTATAGTCACGTTTAGGGATAAGCTGCACCGTGTGCATGTAATCTCTCAGTCCTCGACTGTACTTGACAAATATTTCCGGATGTCTCAAGGCTGTTTCACGCAGACTTTTAGTCTTGGTAAGTGTCTTTACTGCTGACTTAAAATCATTCATTTACCTTGATAACTCATCTCTCCTTTTTCAAAGAAATCACAGTCTTTAGTACAATATCGATGATTATCTTCATCTGTACCACATGCTGCCTCCACATGTACTTTTGCTCCAATTAGGACCTTAGCCACTTTAAAACGCATTTTCTTTGACAGATTCATAATTCCTTGTAAATGCTTTCGCCCAGTCTTGGGACATACCTCTCTGCCATAAACAAGATACACACAGTCCATAGACTGCAAACGTACCTTATCCTCCTCAATATAACCATGTACAGTAAAACAGATCACACTTCTCTTCCATATACCAGATATAAACACTCCAGGGCCTGCAAACACTCCTCATCCTCCTCCGTATATCTGTGCAGTGTGAAACACAACCTCTTCACTACAGGATTTATTCCTCATAACCGTAGTATCTGCTCCCATACCGACTTCCAAATGATTTGACTTTCTCTTCCTCTTCCCCCCAGGCAGCTTGCTCGACAACAATGTTGTTCCAGTGTGTTCTGTTCCGAGGTTGACGGGTAATACTGGGAATTCTGGCATCCTGGGAATCTTTTTGGGATTCTTGGTCTTCGTCTGTAGAAGCGCTGGAAGTGACATAGTCTTCTGCGCCTGCGCCGTGCATACCGCCGCATGGTGATGACGTCACAGGAGAGGTTGACGGTAATTAACAAACCCATCCAAATCATACACCAGATATTTAGTTATTCTCCTATATATCGGGTCGGGTCATAATTTTTAAAATGATACCATTCACGCACATGCCCGTTACTCAGAATAAAAATCTTTTTTGAGTTAAAGGTCACAAACGCCCCCTGAATTGGAACATCCAGCTGGTACCTATCCAACACACGTAGCAACTCATCATATGAAAGCCATCCGTAATAATCATCAACTATAACACACTCCTCTTGTTCATAATTATCCCACCAAGGGCCTTTAGTCTTATAGTACACAGAATCGCCCGCCTCCTCGCGGGCATGCCTGGACTTGCCACAGCCTGACGGCCCTATAAATACAATCACTTCCATTTTGTGATTGCACTTGGAGATAATCTGCACGGTGTTCATATAATCCCACATGCCACGGCTATGCTTCACGAAGACCTCAGGATGTCGCTGAGCAGTCTCTCTCAGACTTTTACTATTTATAAGGATGCGCCTCGGAAGCAGGATTACCCCACACAGGAGTAGAGAATGTCTGGGGAGAAGAGAAACAAGGCAGTGAGACAAAAGGACAGCTGCTGTACAAGTTTTTAAATGTTTGAAGCACAGTGCGAGATGCAGATCACGTAGCACGACAGCAGCAAGCCAGCAGCTGTTCAAGCAAAGAGGAGGTAAAAAAAAAACTTTGTTTCCCATTGTATCACCATTTAAGAGGGAGTTTCGGAGGAGTGGTTGCATCGACTTGGGGTGCGTTCACCCACCCTCTTCGCAATGGTGTGTAGCGGGAGGGGGGGGGGTTGGTATGGGTTGGCGAGCAAAGCGAAGTGAGCAGGGGGCGAAGGCCCCTAGTCCTTCTATAAATAGATGTTGGATCATAACTGCGAAAATGATACCACTCTCTCACATGTGCATTGCTGGTCATATATATTCTTTTAGAATTAAATGTTACAAACAGTACCCATTCTCTGTCTATTTAGATATTAGAAATTTGCCCAGCAACACAATAGTCATCAATGACTGTCCAATAATAAGCTTGAGAAACTTGCTTTTGAAGACCAATTTTAAAAAAATTAATTTCAGCATTTGAAATTTATTTAAAGACTTTATATTTGTCTTATGGGATTGGCTAGAATAAATGTACGTTTTCTTTACTTCACATTATTAAACTACTGATCATTCACAGTTCATCACGTCTTTTAAAAATTAGACTTTACACATTTAAAGCCACATTGTAGAATATTAAACTGAATTTACTGCACGCACTAAAAGACGCTATGAATCTGTTAAAGCAAGACAATAATACAGTACTTGGCTTCACTGATTAGGAACATCAGGTTCTTGCACAGATCCTTATCGTTGTAATATATATTACTACTTGTATAATTTAGGACATTCTAGTTCATCTAAAAAGAAAATTTTTTTTTTTTTTATTCCTTTGTCATTCTGACCTCAAGAAAAGTCATTAACATTTTTTCATGAGAGTACTTTGCAAAATATGCTGATATTAGCAACTATCAAAGTCATTTCTAACTTTAAGCTAAGAAGATAAACTAAATACTGAATAGAAGGTGTTTGATTTATTTAAAATGCAAGGGTTATCTGAAGATTATGATGTCTTTTTGAACTTTCAGTTTTTGTTTATATATGCAATGAAACATGACTAATCCTGTCAGACCAACAAGCTTTTTAATATTTAACAATTTGTACCTATTAAAAAAAAAAAAATTGAGACGATTCACCTTCATTTCAGATTTTGTATCAGTTATGTACACCTTTAATATTTAAATATATACAAGGTAACATTAAAATTCCATTAGTTTTTTATTATGTTATATGCAATATGTTCTTCTATAACTACAGTTACAGTTTTCATTCCTTAACACTTTTTTGATGAGATATGGCATATGTATACTGTATGAAAGGACACATGGGGTAAAAACGTGAAAGTTACACTGCAGCCTTGGTGTTTTTCACATCCACCCTCAGCCAACAGGACAAGACCACCCAGAAGACCGGTGACTTTACTTAAGCCCTAAATCCTCTTCTCCCTTCTTTTAGTCTATCTACAACTTGCACCGTTCAGATACAAGGAGTCAATCATTTAATGACCAGCTCAGAAACAAGACACTCATGTGTCAATCCAGCATATGCAAAACCACAAACATATGTATATTGTCATGTGTATGCTATGAGTATATACAAGGGTAAATCAAAAAGTAAAAGCAATTTGAAAATGATATGGTGACCGCAACAGATAAAAGCTGACGCAATACAAAATCTTCACGATGGCTTATGGGTAGTTTGAACACTTGAAGCATAGCGCTCTGCGCTTAGTCTAGATGAAGCCAAGGTCAAATGAACATTGACATTCCACTGCAGGATTGTGCCAATGTACCATTGCTACAGTGAGAATTCTTTGGGCAGAGGGAGTGAAATCTACTGAAATTCACAGAAGGACGTTGGCTCAGTACGCAAGTGAAAACATGCATGATTCAACAAAACGTTTAACAAAGGATGTTGGCTTGTAACACTGTTTTCTGTACCCACCAGCTTTGCGGAACCCCAAGTCATCATGCACAATGGTATGTGAAGGTTCACAGCTGCTGTTGTTAACAGAATAGTTTCCTTAATTTAGTATAAGACAAACACAATAACCGATATCATGATTTATATATTTACAGTATAACAGGCATATGTGTTCATAATTTAGTGTGTTAAAAACATTAAGCCTCATAGTAATATATTTGCATTTTGTAAGAATAATATGTTAAACGTGCTCATACCATTCAAATAAAATCACAGTTTTGAGGTTTTGGTCTTTACTGTATCTTATAATACATCAGAGAGATACTTTTTTCATTTTATTATTATTTGCTGCTTTTAAAGAATTCACTGAAGCAGTGCTTTCTTTGCATTACATAATACAAGGTGAACATATAAAAATATCAACTCTGGGAAAACCAAAAGCAAGAATATATTATTTAATTTCAACTTCATGTATGCTGTGTTCTCTACATTTAGATTGAATTGATACAAAGGTTTTGACAGCAAAAAAATGAGAATTTCAGAATGAAATAAATCTGGAAATACTTTATCTTTTGGCACCTATAGTGCAAAGAAGTTGTTTATTGTAGAATTGGACAAGTCCTACAGCAGTTTTCTGTGGTTTGAGGCTGTGTAAATATGAGACAACGTTGACTCAGCCCAGGCATTTTTCCAAAGAAAGAAATAGGACATCAATCAAAAGTCATCAAAATGAATGACAAAAACATGAGGCTGGCAGCCAGTGTTTGGAAAGATGTAGAGTAATTACTGGTGCAGAAGATGAAGCAGCCCTGTTGACTACAGGGTGATACTCTCAGAGTGAGTGCTACGAAGGTGAATGCATATATGTTTATGTTAATCACCTTGATGGACCCTGTTTTGTGTTGATTGCCCCTGGCTGACACTTAAAGTTTGCATACTGCATTGACTGTTGGGATATTGGCTTTGCAGTGGCGTTGAGAACACATTAAAAAGAAGCTCCACTCCTCTCTTTCTTTTGTCTCTGCATGATTTATTATTGTAGTGGTACAAGTGAAAGTAATACCCAGGAAATGGAGATGTGGAAATGAGGCCACAAGACCTGCTTGTCTTCTGTGCTCCAAAGTCAGAAAACACTTAAAACAAAAGCAGTAGAAAAACATCTGCAGCATTAGGTATTGATCTTGCCAGATGATTAAAAAAGGCTGTTGTGATTAAGCTATAGTGAACTGAAAGGATAGAGGAGTCTGACTTTTATTTCATTACAGGGTGCTGAAAACATATTAAACAAGCTAACTAACTGCAAAATGAAGCACATTTTGCAATGAAAAAGGCTATTTGGCTGATAACCTTGAAATTGAAGGTGTTATCAATAGCATTGGTCCTTATAACGAAAATGCCAAGCAGTGGAGCTTGTACACCAAGCATTTTCATTACTTTGTTCAGGCAAAGGGCAATGCAGTGGAGAAACTTGTGCCAATCATTTGAAGTGTGATGGAGGCAAAAACATTCATTGTACTACACTTCAAAGTGGCATCAGAAAAAGCTGGCAGCAAACCCTGTGTAAGCATTTTAGCTACCCTTGCAGTTTATTACTCACGAAAGCCCTTAATCATTGGAGAACACTTTCAGTTTCTTCAAATAAATCAAGAGAAAGGGGAGTCTGTAATAGTGTCTTTTGTTGCACTAAAATGATCTCTGTAAATTTTAACAGGTTAAACGATACAAATAGAGGCATGCTCTTTTTCAGGCAAAGGTACAAAGTGTCTCAGAATATGCCTGCTAACTAAAAAGTCACCCACCTTAGATAAAGCATGTCTGTGGAGTTTGTTGCCAAAGAACCACATCAGTTCAGTGCAGTTGGGAAACTGTGCATAGTGTATACCAAAATAATGAAAGGAACATAGAGAAAATGTTGCAGATGTTTCTAGAAAGGCCATCTTTCAACTAAATGTTAAAGCAAGACCCTATACCGTGTTTCTCAACCAGTGGGTTGTTATACACATTTCAACTGCTATTGTTTAGAATGGCAGTATGCAGAAGGTTGTTGTAGGTTGCGTTGGTTCGTGCAATGGGTCGCAGCTGGTCGCCGCTCCAACAATCACACTTGACCCCCATCCCAAATTCTAATGATTAAAATTGGTTCACCATGGAGTACTAACCCACCAAATGGGTTGAGAAACACTTCCTTCTAATGTAGAAAATGTGGCATAAAGGGGCATATTGAATGTGCATGTAAAAGTTTAAAAAAGAGCTGACAGAAGTCCAAAGCATAAATGCAAAATGCTGTGTTTAGGGGTAAAAAAGAAAAAGCCTATTGAATGCAGCAATGTCAGAGCGAGTATAATTTACAGTACAATGTGGCGTTTCCAAAGGCAAGCATTGTACGTAGTGGGCATTGCTACTTTGTTACAGTGGTCTCCTTGTATCTGACAGTGTTTTCAAAGAGATACTACATAATTGCCAATTGTTGCCAATTGTTGACATTCAACATCCATTTGAAGACTTTGACCATCACACTAGTGCCGACAATAGTCATTATTGCCATCACAATGCAGCTAAATGAGCAAATAGCTAAGATGTTGTTTTATGTAGTTCAATGAAATTTTATTTCTCAGCATGGCTTAAGTAAATTACACTAGACCGAGACGCAATTTGCATGACTTCAAAAGTAGAATCAGGCCTGACAGCAATCATGCTGAGGTATTCAGGTAGGAATTAACAAGCATGAAAAACATAACAGTCCAGCTGAATATTCATTCAGATTACAAACCCTAATTCCTGAAAATGATAACAACATCTCCAGTCTTCTCCTACCTGTAACTCACAGAAGCAGGCAGATATCTTCAATTTTCATCAAGTGGAAGAAACATGCATTGCTTCCACCAAAATTAGATGAAATAAGTTGCTGGATGCCTTGTATGGAGACATTGATTAGTCATTCAGCCATCACTGAAGGAAGGTGGACTGCAACTGCTATTTTCTGCCCAATTTTCCAAATGAAATAAGATGTAACCAATCAGAAAATGAGATGTGGAAATAAGAAGGATCCAATCAAGGAAGGGCTAAGTAATAAGCACAAACCAATCAATGCATGATTAGAGTCTGCATTTTTAAAACTCTCTTTTCATCTGTCCACTCTGCAATGCTGAGCTGGCAGAATTTTACAGCTCTGGAGAACATTTTAAAAAGTTTCCATTTTTGGAGGTAAAAAATGCCATTGTAGTGTGGACAAAAGGCAAAAATGGACACTAATGTCTGCGTTTTGAACTGAAAACGTAGTGTGGACATAGCATAAGGGTGGTTTTGTTACACAAATTAAGGAACACAATGAAGGTTTACAAATGGAGTAACACAAAACTGTGCCCCAGTGACCCTTTCTATGCAAGTGAATATCTCATGACTAGCCCATGGATTGCCTAGCACACTCGGCCAAACATACTCAAAAATATTTTTAATGCATCCTGTATGATTCACCATCTCTCTGGCCTTTCTTCCTCTTGCCAGTCTTCATTTACCCAAACCCTGAGCTCAGAAACTCTGCCTGGAAAGGCCTTTTAACCCCCAGCCTGCAAGTACTTCTGGGATTACGTCAGTTTCAGTTTACCAGGGAAGACAGACTATATCTAAACTCGGTGGCTTCAGTTGCACCTGAAATCCAAAACCTAACATTAGCCCTGAAGGGCAGGATAGCAGAGTAGTCTGTTGACTATAACACCCGTGAAGGACAGTCCTTTTGTGTTTATTTTTTTGGGTGAAAGAGCAGAAGGGTTTCCCTGAAGTAAAGGGCATAAGGAGAATTCTCAGTAAGCCTGTATTGGACTAAGGGTTATAAAAAAAAAACAACAAAAAAACAACTTGCATCTTATTTCTAGATTAAATGTAAAGTAAATTACATTCCCATTACATGTCAGCTTGTCTTTGCACTATGGAATGAAATCATAGTTTCACCAATGTATCCCTTTTTTAATACCTGATGTCTTTCTCTTTCAATGTCACAGCAAATAAGAAAGAAAAAAGGAAGTAAATAAATAAGTCTAGGTCTACATTTTTAATGATTTGACATTAACTCTGTAATTTATCATTCCCGAGAATGCCTGACCTGTTTTATTCTACAATAAAGCACAGTGCAACCAAGCAAATTATTTTTCATTGTCATCGTGAGGTGCATTTTCTGAAAACACATTCCAGCTTGAAACGCAAGGGCACAGTCTCAATCCTTGTTTGTTCTATTTAAAAATAAATGTTACAGTTTTATACCCTTGCATTTTACAATTGAGAAAACCCAACAAATAGTAAAAAATAAATAAATAAAATTTCAGACCATTAAAATAGCTGTAAGTCACTTCAACCATGGACCAGATGAAAGCCATGGCAACATTAGAGATGAGTAGTAAAATTTTAAATGACTGCTTGCCTGAGTGCGACTAAAAAGCAGGTAACCTAGGCAGCAAACTGGATTATCACTTGCAGATATGCATTTAATATTATTTCCTACATGCCGTTGAGCATCCTTAAATGTGACATTATCAGTGGAAAATTAATCTCAAGTGTCATAAATTTCTGACTACACTTTTATTGACCAATCATAAATGTTTTCTCAAAAAAAAAAATAAATTTAGGACTGATATTTTTCTTATTTTTCTCTGCAAATGTAAATTTCCAAAGCTTCAAATAAAATGTGGTCCCAGCTAAGATCTAAAATAAAATATTTTCGGTCCTGTGCTAAATTTTTGATGTACATTTAGAAAATACAGAATATTATAGCTAAAGGTTGGATCCTTAATTCTGTTACATTTTCCACTTCTTAAAGCTGCCATTTGTACCAAAGTGTTGCACACTTCTGGTAACAGTACTGAATGCTTAGGCCTCATCCACCAGATCGGTTCTTTCTTAATGCTGAGAATATAGATTGTTAAGAGTGTGGAAGTTGTAATCTTGTTTATGGAATTCTGGAATGTGTACCAAATTTTAGTCATGATTTGAGTTTCATTTTTAGTTTTTCTTAATGGGGCTCTAAACATAAGTTATACTGTATATCTTTTTTTTTAAACCAGGAAAGGTCACATGCATTTTTTGCTTCAATGTTTTGTTTTTTTTTTTTTATTCTGCGGTGCCATTTGTTTTTCCTATGGGGGCCGCCATTTTGGAAGTTTAATGTTGACTGTTGCAAAATGTTGTGATTGTTAGGGGTTACAACAAGGGGCCCAGATGCTGTGATAGAACACGTCAAGGGCTGTCAAGATCAGCCTCTTGAACATTCTGTTTGTTAAGTTTGAATTCACTAAAAAGAGTCGGTGTTCTATTTGTTCATTTGAAAGGCTCTTTTATTTTTAAATTTTTTTCCCAGCTACACACATTTTCTGGCTTTTGATTTTCTAGCTTTCATTTTTCACTCCAGTTCTTCATCTTACATTCTAATCTTAGTTTATCAGATTCTTGCTCACCTGACTATGACTTAGCTTGCTTTGCCCAAATTCAGTCTGTCTTCTAATTCCATTCCAACTGCATTCATCCACTGTCAGTACAATTGTATACTTTTTATCTATTTGTGCTTTGTTTTTGTTTTTTTCAATTTTGGAGTCTGGTTGCAGTATAGTACTATAGTTGCCTCTGTCTGGTCTTGGCCATATTGTTTATGATGATTATTCCAGTGCCAGTCATATGACTTGAAGGTCACATGGTGTATTGTGTCATCATGTCCCAACTTTAAAAAATGTCTGGTGCACAGCCCTGGGCATCCATGTTTTGAATCCCCTTCTCTAATCTCTCAGCTTTTCTTATTAGTGCCAGAAGAAACTAAAAGGCACTTCCGAGAAGACATTAGTGTTAGAGGCTTTTCTTTTCTGACCTTTGCCTGTTTTTGATTTCATCTCTGACTACCCCCTTTTGTCTCTTCATTTATAGTCATTAACATACATTTGGTCTTTTTCTGATTCTGCTTCAATGCCCTGGACTCTTGAATTAGATTGAGAGTGCTTGAAAATATTGTGTAATTTTATTCTAACTGGCTAGGATAGTACTCAAATGGTTCCAGAAACGTAGCAATGAGTTCAACTGAATGCAGTCTTTTTGTTTAATAGACTTTAGACCATTTGAACTGTGGGATGAGAGAGAGTCAACTTTTTATACCTTGTTACCACTACAATCCCTGAAGCCTATGAAAATGTTTGTAATGCCGGGCCACCTTAAATTCCCTTGCACCGCATTATTTGCGCCTTTGTTTTGCAAATGTGTCGATCAGCACAATCCGCAACTAGCCTGCAATCCCCTTCTCACAGCTGATTGAACCCGTAACCTCATGATTATGAGACAGCAGTACTTACCTCTGCACCAGTCAAGCACATGTCTACTTCGTATCAATTGATATTTGGACTGCGGTTTTTAACACATTGACAGCAATATACAGATTGAACAATTTATTTTTGTTCGGTTATATTTTTGAATAAAAGAGCACTTGTTTTGTTATCCCTTTTTTCAAAGTGTTTATTTGATATTTGGACTTCAGCCGTCACACATTATACACTTCACATCAACATTTTGTCATTATTACTATAACATAAAAAAGTTTCTGTTTTAGTTATTTGTTCAACATTTCTTGCCTCGCATTTCCTGTCTTCCTACATTTATACAGATTGTTGCAGACACAGAACACACATGAAATGTATGTATTTTAAATAATGATGTTATTTACCCTATAAAATTCCAGCCCCCTTAATCCCAGATAAAGAGTTTAGCTGTGAGAATTTTGCACCTGACTTTAGCTGCTTCTGGGGGGAGGGGGAATGGGATAGCAGGCTTCTTGCTGCTTGTGCTGATCGACAAATTTGGAAAACAAAGACATTGATGAGGAGGTGTGAGGGAATTTAAGGTAGAGTGGCATTACGCATATTTTTGCATGCTTCAGGGATTCTAGTGTTAAGTATGTGTCACGTTAAATTCAGATTATAGATCTTAGTCCAAAAGAAAAGTAGGATGAGATGGAATAACTTGTTGAGAGGTGAGTTTTCCCAGTAGCTATCAATGAAATTAATGGAGCCAATGTGAGGCACTGTCTCACTGCCACACTTTAATGAGTCCTTGCCCCAACAAATCCAAGTTATTCTGAGGGCAAATGGGAAATTAGCTCAGTTTTAAAGTGATACTATCAATACAGTGGCTATTCAGATTAAATAAATGTGTCAGTATGAATTTTAGCCTCACAGCTTAGTCTGTCATCATTGCCGTCCTCGTAAGCTGGCTGTCACCAGTGAGCAGAACACTCACAATATATGCCTTAAACCAAACTTACACAGCCTGTCAAATTTTTGGTTCATGGCAAGTATGCTTCAGGTGGGTAATAGGCAAGCAAGAACTTCTGGCAAGATAAAGGCATGCTGTTTCTGGAAGAGTGAACATAGACAGCCTAGGGTACAGATTTTCAAAAAAACATGAAGGGGGTGAAGAGAATTAAAGCATATAACCATTAGCTTTGTCAGTTCTTGGAACTGCAAGTGAAGGCTGATCAGTTTTCAAATGCTTTCATATAGCATTATTGACAGCCTGCTGAAAAGATGTCAAAACATTTTATTGTTTCATTTAAATTTAAGTCAAAATTTTTTGGATTGAATTGAAACCTATTGAAAAAAACTGTCATGCAAAGAGTTTTAGCTCTGCTTACAAGTAAATAAGCAATGCAAGTATTTTGAAATGAAGTAACAAAAAAAAAGTTCTCAACAGGAATTTCTGCTGCTGGAATACCTCTTGTTTATATTATTTGCAAACATTTGATGCTACCCTCCTCTATCTATAGTCCTTCACCTACAAACTAATCACTTGCTTTCTGTTAATTCTCAACGTATTCTTATTCTTCAGCTTTTATCACTTTTATTGGAGGTCAATGCATTTGATGAATATTCACCAAGCAGCTTGGTCCTGCACCATTTTGCCAGTCAAGCCCTGTCCCATCAGATCTTCTTTTACATTATCCATCCACCACCTCTTTGGCTTCCCTCACTTTCTCTTCCCCTGTTCTTCTCTTTTGCCCACATATTCATTGTCTCTCCTCAACACATTTTTCTTAGATATCGCTCCAACTGATCGCCTTATTTCTTATTCTGTCCATTTTTTTGTAACTCCATACATTTATGTCAATATTCTCATTTCTGCCACATCTAACTTTTTCTCCTGCTCTACCTGTACTGCCCATATCTCCGCTCCAAACATCATTGCTGCTCTTACCACTGCCTTATAAACCGTACCCTTAAAGTTTGCTTTAATTCTTTGATCACACAATACTCCTGATAACTTCTTTCAAATGTTTCAATGTTGCACTGCACTCTATGGGTTATCTCTGCATCAAGTTTTCCATCTTGGGCCACCACTGATCCTTTATATTTAAATTGATCCCCTCTTTTCAGTAGCTTTCTCTGCTTGCTTACGTCTGAATCCTGATCATCATTAAACTTATATATATTCTGTCTTACCCTTATTTATCTTCAATCTTCTATCTTCCAGAGCCCATTTGTACAACTTCCTCTCCACTTTCTCTTTCCTAGTGTTACATAGCACAATGTCATCAGCAAAAACCATGTACCAGAGGGTTGGTCTTTATCCCATAACTCAACACATTCATAACCAAATCAAAGAGATAAGGGCTTAATTCTGTCATTTCTCAATGTAATATCATACAAATATTTTACCATTTAATCTTGGATCACAAGCTGCAGAGCTACTTTTTGTATCTCCTGACACTGTGATTCTAGTCTATTCACAAAGAATTCACAAATACAGCACTGCACTCAAGGCATGGGCCAACCATATACAGGGTACTTGGCAATCACACATCACAGTCATCCATACTAGACTTTATGGTGCTAATTGTGAGTCACCAATTAGCTTAACTTGAATTCATTTGGGATTTGTAGAGAAAGGGAGAACTTGCAAACTCATACAAGGAATGTCTGCGCTCAGGTTTGGTACACAGTGTCCTGGAGTTGCACATCCATGTTCTCTTTCAACAAATTATATCTTATGTGCATTCAGATTAAACACTGTGCTAAACCATAAGCACTGTTTTTATTATATGTTATATTATATTTTATTTATTCATTCATTTTCCAAAGCTGTATTTTCCATTGCAGTGTTAAAAGATGAAGTCTATCCTGGTTCCATTTGACAGCATGGATGAAGTGTAAATTCATCTCTGTGTATATACCCACATTTGTGAGTTAAGGGATGTGGAAGGAAATGAAGAACAATGCTCAGGATAAGACTAGAGCCTAAATGTCTAGAGTTGTGAGGCAGTAGTGAAAGCTAATGTGTCAGTATGTCACAGCATACACATTACTGAGGTGGGTCTGTGAAAACTAAGCTAAGAGAATAAATATGTTACTCTCCAGGCAAACACCCACCATCATTATTCTATCTTATAAGCATACTGTATGCAAACACAGTCTCAAGATTTAGACTTCAAACATATGGGTATCAGAATATGGCCAGGCCTTTTTCATACACTCTAACTAGTTTGTAATCTATTCAAGGGACTTTATAACTGTGTGCATTCAGTAACAAACTGAGAATCTGGAAAGACACATTACAGTGTGACAAAAGTGATTATGCGACAATTATATGGTTTATGTAGGGAAAGCAGTTTGAACTTTCAAATTGTATTTCAAAACACCTAATATTAATGGGAAAATGCATATTTTATTTTTGTTTAATGCAGCGTAGCGGTTTCTTTGAAATGTTAACATGTCATACAAAATGGGAACATGTTGTGCTGTAAGCAACCATTACATACAGGATATATGTGTCATTCTGTTGCAGCTCGCTTTAATAAATGGCCATTGGGTAGTTTCAAGATTCTGTTTTTTTATTAGTTTATACAAAAATAATATGCATAACCGTATTCTTTGATTCTAATGCAGTCGTGCATATCAATATTAATCTTGCATCAACAATCCAACAACAACAGACACAAACCACACATCGCAGATATCTTTGATTCCTTCTGTTGTAATCACCTTTTAAATAGCCACACTGAAAATGAAATTTATCTTTGACATTCTTTTTTTCCATAATGAATGAGATAATGAGTAAGTAAGCTTGATCTGCTTGGCAAATAAGAACTGATTCACAGCATCCAGGTGAAGCGCAAAGGTGAATTCAGCATATTAACAAAACTGACAATTTTATCTTTTTGACAAATAAGGTATTACACATTCCCAGGATGCCTATAATTTATAAGGGTATTTTGCTTAAAATGTTAATGGCTGAGATTTCTTTTTTCTAAGGAAGTAACACTTCTAAGCACACGCTGTTTTTTCAGTATAAGGTTTATTGTACTATTAAGGCTATCCATTTATCTAATCACATACTCTGTTGGAGGCCTTTCACCTTGCTGTACAGGATAGTTTGTGCTGCATATAGATGCCTGATGAACATAAACACCCTGGGGAGAAAGGACTTACTTTCACTTACTTTCAATGGCTGTTCAAAGTAGATGAATGACTTGGGATTTGTTCACCACAGGGTAACAAAACAAAGAAAACAACACTGGGAAGATATTCAATCTGCTAGATGTTTCTTTTTTCTAACAATTGCATGCTATATATGTTATTTATGATGTTACACTAGCTGTATTGTACAACAGATGGTAATAGTATATAAATGTAATTAACATGATACATCGTGATTTCTATGACTGTTTTACATTATTGTGAAAATTAAAGGTTAACCAAATGATGGTTATGACAGATGGTAAAGCAGTCAGACAAGGCAAAAGTTCAAAACTGGGAAATCAAAAATAAAATTGAACAGCCTGAACCAAATGGATGAGATAACCATTAGTCATAAAACAAAACACAATCAATACAGAAGCACTAACCTAGCTTTAGTGCCTACTAAAATAAGAAGCTGACTGCATTAATATGTTTTTCCATGTTGTGAATCCACTGCGGGGTAACACATATTGTGACGCTTGTGAATTTATAGAAGGGAATCATTAGTGCAGCAAACACTAATCTGCATCAATTAAAGAAATAAAACCAAGATGTAAATGAAGATAAACTTTTGATTAACAGAATCAAAATGAAAATAAATCTCAAAAACAATCATCACTTTCAAAAAACATATATAAAAATATTTTAATATATTCATCAGATTGATAACTTCCATCATTCAGACTAGTTAGCTATTTAGTTCTGTCTGTCTCATCCAGTGCTTTAGCCATCATAACTAATTTTGACAAGTTTCTAATAGTAGGTGATTTCACTTTTCATATTAATCACTAAGTCTAGGAAATTTATTAACCTTGTGTACAGTGATTCCTCGCTATATCGCGCTTTGACTTTCGCGGCTTCACTCTATCGCCGATTTTAAATGTAAGAATATCTAAATATATATCACAGATTTTTTGCTGGTTCGTGGATTTCTGCGGACAATAGGTCTTTTAATTCATGGTACATGCTTCCTCAGTTGCTTTGCCCAGTTGATTTCATACAAGGGATGCTATTGCAAGATGGCTGAGAAGCTACCCAATCAGAGCACGTATTACATATTAAATAAAACTCCTCAATGATATACGATATGCTTCCCGTGCGGCGCTTCGCATACTTGAAAGCCCAAACAGCACGAATTGATTTTTGATTGTTTGCTTGTCTCTGCCTCTCTCTGACATTCTCTGCTCCTGACGGAGGGGGAGTGAGCAGAGGGGCTTTTTATACAGAGGCTGTTTGCCTATAGGATACGGACGCTCCTCTAAAAAATGCTGAAAGAATACCTTCACATTGCTGCCTTCTTTGTAGCTGCTTTGTCCGGCTGTGCCTCGCATACTTAAAAGCCCAAAAAGCCCTATTGATTTTTGCTTGTTTCCTTTTCTCGCTATCTCTCTACTCTCTATCTGACATTCTCTGCTCCTGATGCGCACTTTGAAGAGGAAGATATGTTTGCATTCTTTTATTTTGTGAGACGCAACTGTCATCTCTGTCTTGTCATGGAGCACAGTTTAAACATTTGACTAAAGGGTGTTATTTCATGTCTAAAGGGCTCTAATAATGTTAGAAAATGTATTTAGAAGGTCGTAAACAGGTTTTCTATGCTCCAACTGCGAAAATATTCGATTTATAAATAAAGAATCCTACTTCGCGGAAATTCATTTATCCCGGAAGAGTCTGGAACAGATTAACCACGATAAACGAGGGCTGACCGTATTTCTTTGATTTTGAGTTGACATGTTACTCCACCAGCACACAAGGATGGTCTTACCCCCATTTCTATATATATATATATATAAATATATATATATATATAATATATTAAAGGGACTTAATATTGATGTGATGCAGATCTTGGATGTTGGTATTTCAGGTCATTACTGTGTTTTCTTTGAACTAATAATATTTCTAACTAAAAATAAAGAGGAACACATTATTAAGGGGAGTTATTTTGATATAGTGACTGCCTCTTTTCTAGTATTATTAATAGTCAGGCAGTTTATATGCTAGGTTGAAAGCTGGTTTTAAAATAGTAGCCCCAGAAACACTTAAAAAATCAACTACTACTACCTCTACTATTATAGTGCCTTGGAGTACCTCAAAACTTGGCATAAAAAAAAAAGTAAATTAACCGGAAAAATTAAAGTACTTGAAAGAAATTAAATTTCATTTGAAAAAAAAATTAAACATACACTGTTATATTCAGACAAGTCTTATAATTCAAAACAACACAGTACTGCAATCTGAGAGATGGTCTTATTTCCCCAAAATTATTAATAATGGCACATTAAATCCAAGGCTAAGTGTAAAGCTTATGCAATGATTTACAGGAAAGAAAAAATAATAACAATTATTCACTGAATTATTCACTGGGTGAAATAAATGACTGGACACATAATAAAGATTTGGGATAGCCAACCATCTAGTTTCCTTGGCTGCAAAAGGCTTTCAGTTGAGTACAATGTTCACAGATTTGAGTCCAAAGCAATCTCATTAAGTATGAAGAATGAGGGGTTTTTATAGTCAGTTTCCAGGAAGTGATGTCCTCGGGGCCGGGACAGGCAGGATTTCTCGTATGTGGTCTGTGGAGAGAAGTTTAGCGCAACCCGCCGCCGTACGGCCTGGCGTGGAATTGGGTGTTTTCTGGTCCCTTTGGTTGACTCCCAAGCGCAGAAGTGTGACAACTGAAAGTGACATACCAAATCATGTAAATGCAATATCTATTTTCTAGCAATTCCCCATATCCCAAGGCAAATGTCAAAAATTTTGTTTGTTCTAGGATCACCTAATGCTGGTGTCCACTCTGGTGCTCACTGATTCACAATTTCCAGATGCCCCAACTAGGATTCTGGTCAACCTACTGGCTCAAATCACTGCATAGGTGTGTAATAATATGGCATAGATAGATATGAGATTTGACTACTGTGAGAATGTCCTCAGGACAACAATTTTGCCATTAATACTAACAAAGCTGAGGAGCTTGTCATGGACTAAATTAGGCAGAAAGAACAACACAATCCCATTTTTATCAGAGAGATATTGTGGCAGGATTCAGCAAATCAAATGTTTTATAGTCATCATCACAGATAACTTAAAGTGGGCAAAACCCACCTTATTCTTTATCAAGATGGCTTGCCAATGCATTTGCTTCCTCAGACAAAAGCCCTGATGTCTCCAACTATGTTCATCAACATTCACAGGTTCACAATGGAGTCAGTGACATATTGATACAATATCTACTCAATACAGGACCACAAATCCTTATAGATGGTGATGAACATGACTTGCAACATTAATGGCAAACACCCCTCTTTCTATTAAGCATATAACAAAATCTGACTTAAAGAGGCAAATGCTATAAATAAAAATCACAACCTTCCTGCACATTCAGTTTTTTCTGTTCTCTGATCTGGAAAACATTACAGGGCCAATCATACAACATTAGATTTAGGCAGATGTTTTTATCCTCAGGTCACTAGTTAAGGATTACTTAATAGCCACTCATAATAATAACTGCATTTCTGTATCTGATGTGTGTTCTTTTAATTATTTAGGCTGATGTGGTGTTATATTTGTTTTGCTTGTATTATGTGGGGTACATGCAAGTAAGAATCTAGCTTGGAAGAAGGACGGACCAGGGGCCTCATGTATAAACGGTGCGTATGCACAGAAATGTTGCGTAAGAACGTTTTCACATTCAAATCGCGATGTATAAAACCTAAACTTGCCGTAAAGCCATGCACTTTTCCACAGTACCTCATACCTTGTCGTACGCAACTTCTCTGCTCGGTTTTGCAGAAAGGCGGCACCCAACCTCAAAGCAGTGCTACTGTTCCTGTGTGGTTATTCTTTATTTTCCTGATGCGGCTTTATAAATACACTGAAACTAACCGCATATTGTTTGTTAGTGTAATGCATCTGATTGTAATTAACTTGTAACAATATAATGGTCCAGGGAATAGCCATAGTATTCCAAATACCATAACTGCTTTAGCGTTGTTACTCTCACTGCACCTTCTTCTTCTTCTTTCAGCTGCTTCCTTTAAGGGTTGCCACAGTGGATCATCTTTTTCCATATTACTCTCACCGCATCAGTTGGAGTATTTATATCACTGTATCTGAGTGGGGAATCACAGCAGCAGCTGATCGGGAAGAGAATTATTGGTATTACAGCATCAAGCCCACGGCGCCAAAGCCACGGCAAAGCGCTTCAGAGCCTTTCCTGTGCGGACTTCGCGATTGAGAAATAGTTTCATCCCAAGAAGTATAAACGCACTCAATCAATTGCCTCTTGTAGAACTGTTTGTACTTATAAGTACAATTACCTCACTGTAAACTTGCACTAGAGTTATAATACTGTATTGCACAACCTGCACCACTTTATAAAGCGCGCATTTACATATGATGACGATATCATTTGTAAGATGAAATGCAACAAAATGTTTATTATATTATACAGATAAAACTTTAACTTCATTTAAATAATCTGTATTGTTAATAATTAAACATGTGAGGACACGGTGGCACAGAGCTAGCAAGTTCACATATTGTCCCTACCTTGCGCTGTATATTTGCTGAGACTGGCGCAACACTGGAAGGATAGACGGATAGAATAATTAAACACGTACTATGAAGATATTTCAATGTTCCTTAAAAGTTTTGAAGAATCGTCGTTGTTAAGCTTACAAATGGCTTAACGTCTATTACAGAGCTGATTGTATGGCGATTGGGTATTTCGGGAAAGAAAAGTAAGGACAGGAATTGGAGGTTAGTATGTTCGAATGAGACAGGACTGCTACAGTAAAGCATTTCATCGAAGGCCGCGCATGGCGCAGCAACATCTTGTATGAGACATGAACAATCACTGCGCCATCGTGTTCTTAATAACATGCTTTTATTCCAATCATCATGAAAATGATATCACGTATACATCTCAGTATTTTAATTATTCAGAGAGCTGTAATATCACGAATTTAATGGATTCTGTCTCCTGTCGGAGAAAGAGAAAGCTCGTTTAAGAAGCACGTAGTGATTCACACACAGAGCACATAGAAGATCAAATACAAAACAAAGCATTTAACGTGCTACTTTAGTTACAATGGGATTTGAGAAACTAGTAAATTAAATAAATTTAAGATGCAGTTTGTGATGTTCTACTTTAATGACAAAATAAACTACGTGATTAAAGTGGAAATTTCGAGACTGAAGTTAACATTTCAAGCTTTTTTCCTACACTGTGCCTTTTTTCACACTGTACCCTAATAAGCTTCCATATGGCACTCAGACGGTGGGCTACGTCTCGCCTTTTCATGGTGACTTTGATATCTGACAAATTCTTTTTTATGTCGGCACTGTGCGACACTGTGAATTTGAACTTGTTTCTCCCGACACGCTATGTCACTCGATCAACTTCCTTTTCTTGTTTATTCCACTGTATAAACCAACAAACAGTACGTTTTTCTTTGCCTCCACTTGGTATTCGCTGAAATTCTTCTATTTTCCCTCTTGCTTTTCCCATTGCCTTTTAACAGAAAACGGAGCTTAAGGTCTATTTATATTGATTTGCATATTCAAAGAGGCATGATTCTGGGTGGAGCTGGGGCGTGACATAAAGCGCGTGCACGAGTGTTACTTTTCACGCTGACCGGTATTTATGTAGCTGAAGAACGTGGAAGCTGGAGTACGCACAGATTCCTGCATCTGGATTTTTCTGTGCGTAAGCACATTTCGGCTTTTGTGCTTATGGCATGTTATAGTGCGAATTCTACGCACGGTGTTATACATGAGGCCCCAGGAGAGGGGCACTCAATCGTGGAACACCGGAGCTCATGCCTTTTGTGTTCCGTGGCCACCACTAGGGGGAGCGGAATGACTTAACGAGCCCGTTTGGGCTGTGATCCAGCCACACCTGCACGTGCAGCCTAATTAGGATAATTACCACCTGAAGCACTTCCGGGTGGGCTATAAGAGGAGCCTGCAGCCACCACTAAAGGAACTGGAGTCGGGTGGAAGAGGACAGAGCTTACAAGGAGGAGTGGAGGAGGCTGAAGTGTAGAGAAAAAGACTGGGTTTGTGGTTTGTGGTTTATGCACGATATTGTGTGTGGTGTATAATAAACGGTGTGTGGTTATGTACATTGGGAGTTCGTATCTGTCTATGCCAAGGCTGATCTCTTACACTTCATACACAGAAGTATAACTCAATGTTCTGTGCACCTAAACTGCAATACTGAGAGGATATCAATGATTCAAATAAAACCACACTTAATAATAGTGGGATTAGGACAAATCAGATTAATTTCATATGATAAACAATTATAGGGTTCCAAATCTTCTGACACTGAAGATTAATCCTTGTAGTCTTTAGACAAAAAATAATATATATATATTATTAGTTACAATCATTCAAGAATTTGAAGAACCGCTCATACTTTGAACCCTGATCTGCAGGCTAATCCTCAAGGAGCTCTATATAACTGTGTGTTCTTAAAATGCAACAAACTTTGTCACTTTGTTATCTAGGGATTCTCAAGGCACCCTATATTCTTTTAAAACTGCCTGTTACAAATCCCATGCAATTGAACTGCATGAGTCATTAATACCTTTAATCTCGCTTTCTGTGTGAAACCTAACACTAGGAGATTTCGCGGAGCAGATTGAACAGTAATCACCCCTCACAACTGATGGATTATTTCTCTTTTCTTCATTATCCATTTATAATGGACAATGGCATCCATTCAATAAAAGACTTTATTTTTTTCTCCTTGAAGGGTTACAATCTTTTCAGGTAAAGGATGTTTTTCTGTAGTTGTTTTAATAAATGACAAACAGATATGCAACACCTACTGTTGGTGGTATGCAATTTCAAAATTCATTATAGTTGTTTTAATATCAGCTCAGATGGATAAAAATATGCCAGTTCCAAACATTATGATGATAAAGCGATATTTTAAGGAACTAAGCAGACTTTAATAAATAACTTTAATTTCACCACAGTGAAACAGGGAATTGAATAAAATGAAGATTAGCAGTTCTGTCTGATGGATAACACTGAATGAAATTGTTACTTGCTTTTTAAAAAGCACCATGCAGTTGCAAAATACATTTAAACCACTTTTAGGGACAACTGTGGATTTGCAGGGCACTGTCCACTACTCAAGCCATTTCATTTTTCCAACAATACATTTAAACGTCTAATCTTTTAAACCTTTACAAATTCCATGCCACCCAAGGTTGTATTCAAACAATTGAATGTACAGAACATGGAGCAAAATAATGGGAAATACCTAAAGCTCACTATCTATTTTATGAATGTGAATTTTCCTGTTGCTGCAGTACATTGGAATACTGTACTCACTTCCTATAAGGAATATATTTGTCAAGACAAAAATAAATTTGGGACTGAAAACCCAGCTGCTATGAGCAACAAGATGGCTGAGTTAACCATTACAGAAATTCAAATAAGGCTACATTTACATCTGTAAACTCAAATACGAAGAAGTTACACCTGAGTGTGTAATAGAGGCATTTCAATAATTAGACTGCTTCGTTCTTAGGCAAATGCAAAACTAACTCTTATGTGTGATCTTTCTGGGGAGCACTACAGTATTTTGTAAAAAAATATATATTTGCATAAGATAAACTTCAGTGATACATAAAAACTTTTTCAATATTCAACAGAGAATACCATAACGTCAATATTATGTTAGACTGGCTGGCATTAGTCTTTCTGCTTAAAAAATAAATACTTTTTTCAATCACAATTCATTTGCTTTTTTTGAACAACTCCTTTTCTTGTTTGTTTTAATAGTGTTTTACAGTCTTTGCCTGTTTAATGATTTATGACTTGATTTACCTTTTGATTTTGTTATTGATCTATTAGTGTAATTTACCATGCCAACAAGACTTCCCTTCTGGATTTTTAATATACCTTCAATAAAGAAATAATAATATGCTCTCTCTCTCTCCCTTCCATATCTCTGTCTTCCCTAAAAAGCTTTTCCAGTGCACTACATTCTTGTAATATAGTGTCCCAGTCTTTATTCTTGGCCTATCCATTTTAGAATGTGGCTTCCTTGGATGCTGTGCAGTGATTCTTGTAGCTGGGTCTTACAATGAATCTCCACTTTGTTTTTTAACTGAAGTTAACACTAGAATTCCTAAAGCCTACAAAAAAAATCATAATCCCGACCCACCTTAAATCCCTTCGCTCCTCTACCATCAGCGTCTTTTGTTTTGTAAATGCGTCGATCAGCACAAGCAGCTTGCTGTCCCAACCCCCGTGTCGATGGCAAAAAGTTCTCCAGCTCAAGCCAAAGCTCCTTATCTGCGTGTGTGGTGAGGTGCCTGTATTTTTAGAGGGTAAATAATACAGTATATCGTTATTTGGAATACATGCATTTCATGTGTGTTCCATGTCTACAAAAATCTGGGTAAGTGTAGGGTGAAAGGAAATGCGAGAAATGCAAGAAATGCTGAACACATACCTAAAGCAGAAATGATTTCTATGATATACTAATAATGATGTGAAGTACTGTATATAATGTGTGAAGACTTTAGTCCAAATATCAAATCAACAAATGCACTTTTATTCAAGAATATAACCAAAGGAAAACAAAAAGCATTCAGGTGTCTGGCAGCTGCTTTTTAAACAAAAGTCTTGTGTGCCAAAAGCCAAATCATATGAAAATCGGTAGTGCCCATTGTAGTGTTCTACAACAAGCAAATAGAAATTGGCTATCTCCATAATTCACTTTTCTTCTTTCCATGACCTACCATATTGTAAAGATCTTAAAAAACATATTTTCTAATGACCTAAGGTACTGAATTGAGATGAAGTGAATCAGCCTGTGGACCTTTTAGTTGTTTGAGCAGCTCTTCAATAAATGACTCACTCCTGTCCACCCTTTCTTTTCTTTACCTTTTCTGTAGCTTGCTGAGAAGGTTGTTTTATTTTATTTTAATTTGCTGCTCCCTCCACATATTTCATTTCTCTCACTCTTATACACTCTACCGTGATTAGCAGCACACCATCAGTTCCCTACAATGACACAAAGGCTACACCTGATCAGAGAGCTCTTTATCCACATCAGGGAACACTTTTTTCTGTGAGACAAAAAAAACACATATTTTTATATTTTCTATATGACTGTTGTTCATTATTATATGTAAACATATGAAAAACAGATTTTTTTTTTTACAAACATATGCTTATTATTGTATTGCAGAATTCTATAACAGATTTAAGCTTCAAAATGCATCCATTCATCATTTGAGCATCAGCACATTGTCTTAAGCTCTACATCTAATTCAGGTTCACAGGCAGCTACAGGCTATTCTGAGAACTAGTGGATGTAAGGGAGCAAAAATCCTGAAAGGAATCGCTTTATACAACGTAACACAGTCACACACTTGCTCAGAGACAAGCTAATTGACACTGACCATCTGCCTTTAGGAAATGGGAAAGAAAACACAAACCTCAAATAGAAATCATAGGAATACAAAGAGAACTTTCAAACACAGCACAGTGCATAAGACATTTTACTCAAACTTAAACCCAAAATTGAATAAACTTAGAACACTGCCTGCAATGATGCTATACAGTATGTATCTTACATCTATACAAAAGAGTATGAATGCACAGCACAAATAACACAGTCCATATTTTTAATACCATCATGAGTTTTCTGCTGTAAGACTATTTAAGAGACTTGTCACCTTGGTTGTAACAAGCATTGTATTGCAAAAAGTTTAACATTAAACTGCCTGTATTATTCATGAATGCACCAGTGTTAATGCTCAAATTAAAGCCCTAAGGCTTCTTCTGACAAAAAAAAAATATTTTTAAAGCACTAACCCAGAATTAACACACTTATTTATAGCAAGGCATGAATATATTTCTCCTCCTTTATGAGGTGCCATTATTGGCATACAATTTTGTTTTCTTTTTTCCATATATTACTGCCCAGTGTACTAACTGACAATTTATATGCAGATCTATTACTGGGGGTCAAAAGTGCAAAAAAAGAGAAAGAAAAACAGCTTTGACTTTACTGGAAAATTAGACCCTCTGTGTTATCGCTGGGGTAGCTGACTTTCCTTTACTTTCAGTGAAATGAACAAAGAAATGCTATAATGAAGTTTTGCATTGCTATAACAAAGAAAGGAGAAATAAGTATGTACAGTACTGTAGATGGATTATACTCAAACATATATATTTTGCAGGATTGTATGATTTTCTGTAATTTGATTTTGCTTATGGTGTGTACATGCTGTTATAGCTTCAACTGTAAAAATATTACCCTTAATTTTTTATGTTTTAATTAAGGATGTTTCATTCATATTAATATCTTTTTGTAGTTGTCGGATGTACATTTCTGATACTATGTGCAAATAAATTTCAGTACAGTAAAGTTATATTTTGCTATAGATAAGAAAGCACATGGCCTTCATTTGTATAAATTTACAAAAGGTTCACATGTGCAACACCATCTCAGGAGGAAATGATGGGCAAAACCTCTGGAGAGGGTGGGGTAAACTTTCAGCAGTTTAACTTTCCACCATTGTGGAGGAGGCTGCATTGCCTGTGTCATCATAATTTTATTCATCTGAATATACAACAGGCATGTAATAGAAGACTGTAAAGGAGAACATCACAATATCAAAAAAACTATATTTTTCAAAGGCAAGAAAGATTAAAAGGACAGCATAATGCTCAAGATTTTAAGTTGATACAAAATGTGTAAGTGTCTCTCAGGATCTAACATACCAATAAGAACTAAGGATATCACTGTGACGATGTGGGTTTGTGCCATGCTCCCATTTTGCTTCTGGGAGCTTTGAACCCGACACCATTGGTAATGTCACTGATGGACCAAAGGCAGGCAGCTAGGAGGTGAGCCCCTGCGGAAGAGTGCTAGGCTGACACTAGGTGGGGCTGAAGAAAGCGGTCACTCCAGCTGAGCGATCACGGAGCTGGAGTGACCGGTATTCACGACGACTGGCCTGTCGAATGACCACGGCAGTTGTGGAGGCTTTGGGCTGGTTTAGCCCCAGCATGAGCACCCTGGCCGCTGGGGAAAGAACCCAAGTCTCAGTCCCGATGCAGCCAGGGATTGGAGGGCTACCGGACCAGTGTAGAAGGCAGCTGCACCTGCAGGTAGGGCAACTCCCCTGTTGCGAAGCCCTATGGGAGAAGCAGGGGAGCCGCCAGGTAGAAAGAAGGCACCGTAGTTTGGTTTTAAGAGACTACTTCCAGCCATTGTTTTAACCTCGGGTTTTAAAGGATTTTTTGTAATGGATTTTAACCTCCACCTTTCACCCGTTTTATGGATTATTTATTTAAGGATCTTTTGAGAGACACTTGACTTATTTATTTGAACACTTGTTTTGTTAGCTGTTTTTAATAAAAGCACTTTACACTTTTTGCACCATCCACTTGCATTGTTGTGCCTCACTGCCAAGCTCATCGGTGACATTACCGACGGTGTCGGGCTCAGAGCTCCCAGAAGCAACATGGGAGCATGGAGCAAACCTGCATCTGTCACATTTGGTGGCGGCAGTGGGATGAGCTGGCAGTGGGGACAGAAGAGGTGACGGAGTAGCAAGCGGGATTGGTGCCAGACTTTTTTTTTTTTAAAAGAACCCATGGTCCCAAGCCAGAGGAGGACATTTTAAAGTACATAGCTTTTTAATGGACATTTATTTATTGATTGTTTTTTTATTGTATTTTTAAAGGTTATTATTCTTTTAATGTCCTGTTTTTACAAGGGGAGCTTGGGTTGGTTTTAGTGCAGGGTTATGTTTAGTGCTTTTATTGATTTTAGTACAGCGGTAGTGTAGCCGAGCTGTGGACCTGGGCTGCCAGTTACACAGGGTTTGCAGTGGCATGGAGCCTTCCTGTGCAGCTGGGGCTTATGGGGAGTGGAATGTGGTGTAGTGGGTCCACAGCTCACGTCAAAAAGGCCACTTTTTAAATAAATATTCGCCACACTCGCGGCTCAGAGAGGGGGCATGGTGTGTGTGGTGGATCGGTTCCCGGGGAATTCGTGATGCAGGCGAACCTTGCTTAAGTACACAGGTAAGGAGTCATCCGCATCTGTAATTGTTCCCTGGAGCTGCTGATTGCCACAGCTGATCCACGTCCCCGTGATAAATAGAAGCGCGAGGCGGCTAGCAGGGAAAGATAAAGGAATAGAGAAAGGAAAAAGAAGTGTAGCCCAGGTAGAAATGTGCTTAAATAACTGATTGATGTAAATAAGTTACTGATGTAAAAATGTTAATGTTTGTGTTTTAAACTGTTAATTTTAGTGTAGTGGTTCGTTTACGTGGTTATGCAGACTTTTATTTTGATAACCGGATGTGGTAGAGAAAATGTAAGGGGGTGGAAGAACCGGCTGTAGAGGAGAACGGGCGAGCGAAAAAAGCCCGAGGTAGTGTAGCGGACAGTTTGGGAGACAAACAACAAATTATCAGCAAGATAATTTACCAGAATTCGAACTGTTGAGGTAGACGAAGAATTTCGATTAGACATTCGCAGTGTCTATCCGGCAAAGAACCACTCGTTAATTCAGTGAGGGGAAGTAGCAGCGTGAACCGATGGAGGCAGCAGCTAACTCAGCCCAACGCGCTTCTGGTGGATATTTGCTTATTTGGAGACGGAGATGCTTTTGGATTAGCTCAGCAGCGGTTCGCTGCTCATGGACAGAGGCAAAGGGATTTCTTGGATTAATACCACCATTGCAAAGTAAGGTACCACTTTCATTTTATTTGTTGCTCCTGGAGGAGTGAATTGACCGCTAAGTTTTTGGTCTCAAAGCTCACAAGTACCAAATCAGGCCTGCAACGTTTTGTTTCAATACGAGTTTGACGAGACTGAATGTGTTTTTATTTTATCATTAACGGTGTAATATAGTTTATGATTATTCATTTGGGTAAAAGAAAATTCCTGATTATTTCCAGTTTTATTAATTGTGTTTTGTTGGTTTATAATTAAATGGGGAGTTTATCATTGTTTTATCACTCAGTTTCTTGGTGTTTTATTATATTTTTATGTGTAGCATAAAATATTGGTTTGGGAACAAACGGGTAACTACCTTTATTTATTTGTTATTTCCTGACCAGTGTATTGTTAGAATTAAGTAATAAGGTTTTGCCAGCAGACCCCCGTGACACTGTGTTTGGATTCAGCGGGTTGGAAAATAGATGGATGGATGGTTTTGTTCATAGTGACCCGAGACTCAAAATATTAAAGTAATTAGAATCACAATAAATTATAATATATATATATATATATATATATATATATATATATATATATATATATATATATATATATATATATACAAGTGTAATAAGTGTATATCTAAAGAATTAAATACACATCCCATACAAAATTTATATACTACTTTTAAAATTTTTATTACATTTTTCACTTAAAGGTTTAACAGTTCGTATTATGGGGTTCACAGTGATACGCCACATGTCAATACGTAGCACTGGTGTTCACTTTCTTGATTTATACATACTGCTATAGGTGTGGGATAGTGAAATGAAAGGGGGTGGTGAAGGGAATTAATGGCAGTCCTGTTACAATGCTAGAGAAAATTTGCAAATGTAAAAAATATGCATTTTTTTTCTTCTATAAGAAGATTGAATCTAAATAAGTTACCTTTGAGGGTCACTAAGACCAAAATAAATCTCTAATACCTCTGTATTTAACTTGTCATTTTGCTAGCCATCTTACAGTACTTACTGCCCTAATATAATGACACAATTCTATGAAATAAAAGTGTAATGATTATCTCTGCCCATGTTCAAGTTTGCAATATCTTCAGTAATTTATGCAAAGAACGCAACATAACCATCCAAGTAATGCATAGTGTCAGTTGTAAGGGAGATAGCAGCTATGGTGATCTTTTTTAGTGTGCCAAGAGCAAAGTTTTAGGTAGAGCAATTTTCTGTGGTGGTACACTTTTTGTAACTCAAAAAATCTCAAGGCACAATTCTTCCAACCACAAACAAATTCAATCTGTACATTTACTAAACTGTCTGAAGGGGCAGGACAGGGGGCAGCAAAAAAAAAGGCAACTTGGAGACACAGACACAGCAGACACAGCACTTAGTGAGCACTTTGGACACATTTTCCAGCTACTTTGTCCCTTTGCCTGCTTATATAGATGGTTGTCTCTGGAGTCAGATGTAACTTGTAAGCTCAGTTTTACAAGAGTCTCTAGTGAACATGCACACAAGAAGATGGTCGACTGACACATCTCCTGTCTTCTAAAATTCTTTCTTAGCATTGTGTCTGCAAAATGGTGATCACAGAGATGCTTTTATGTTGGCTTTTCCAGGTAGTCCCTTCCTCCTCAGACAGGCCTCGAGAACCTGAGGAGTGTCTCTCTGTCAGGTCAGGACCCAGTGGCACTACAGTTATTTTCATGGTGCACCAGTTGAAAAATTCGTATGTAGAGTGTTTACTTCATAATATAAATATTAATTTTATAATAGTGTGTTTTAATGTTCGATGCGATTAATCACAATTAATTACATGCATTTATGCTCTATATATATATATATATATATATATATATATATATATATATATATATATATATTTATATATATATATTTATATATATATATATTTATATATATATATTTATATATATATATATATATTTATATATATATATATATATATATATATTTATATAGTGGTCCATGGCCGCCCATTCATCCCGGCCAATACCCCCAGGCCGCCAGAGGGAGCCCTCCCTGCAACATTGAGATGCTCCAAATTCCAGCCCTGCTGGATAACGTCAGGACCATCAGGGGTCGCTGCAGGGAGACCCAGGGACTACTATTTGCCCTACGCCCCGGAAATACGTACGAGTCACATGGACAGGAGGAATGACATACTTCCGGGGTGAAGGAAAGGACGTTTTATCTGACCCGGAAGTGATAGGAGATCACATGGACTGGGGGATTGGAAACACTTCCGGGTCAGGGACTATTAAAGGATGCTGGGAACTCCCAGATGATGAGCTGAGCTGGGTGGAAGGGTTGCAGCGCATCTGGGAGTGGTGGATTGAGTATTGATTAATGTATTGTGTTTATTGATTTATGAATATAGTGGGGAGGAGAGTGCTTTGTGCATTGTTGAATAATAATAAAGTCAACATTTGGAATTTTACCTTGTGTCTGGTGTCTTGGACAAGGGTTCAAGGGAGCGACAGCGCCCCCATCTGTCACCATATATACAGTGGTGTGAAAAACTATTTGCCCCCTTCCTGATTTCTTATTCTTTTGCATGTTTGTCACACAAAATGTTTCTGATCATCAAACACATTTAACCATTAGTCAAATATAACACAAGTAAACACAAAATGCAGTTTTTAAATGATGGTTTTATTATTTAGGAGAAAAAATCCATACCTACATGGCCCTGTGTGAAAAAGTAATTGCCCCCTGAACCTAATAACTGGTTGGGCCACACTTAGCAGCAATAACTGCAATCAAGCATTTGAGATAACTTGCAATGAGTCTTTTACAGCGCTCTGGAGGAATTTTGGCCCACTCATCTTTGCAGAATTGTTGTAATTCAGCTTTATTTGAGGGTTTTCTAGCATGAACCGCCTTTTTAAAGTCATGCCATAGCATCTCAATTGGATTCAGGTCAGGACTTTGACTAGGCCACTTCAAAGTCTTCATTTTGTTTTTCTTCAGCCATTCAGAGGTGGATTTGCTGGTGTGTTTTGGGTCATTGTCCTGTTGCAGCACCCAAGATCGCTTCAGCTTGAGTTGACGAACAGATGGCTGGACAGTCTCCTTCAGGGTATTTTGGTAGACAGTAGAATTCATGGTTCCATCTATCACAGCAAGCCTTCCAGGTCCTGAAGCAGCAAAACAACCCCAGACCATCACACTACCACCACCATATTTTACTGTTGGTATGATGTTCTTTTTCTGAAATGTTGTGTTCCTTTTACGCCAGATATAACGGGACATTTGCCTTCCAAAAAGTTCAACTTTTGTCTCATCAGTCCACAAGGTATTTTCCCAAAAGTCTTGGCAATCATTGAGGTGTTTCTTAGCAAAATTGAGACGAGCCCTAATGTTCTTTTTGCTCAACAGTGGTTTGCGTCTTGGAAATCTGCCATGCAGGCCGTTTTTGCCCAGTCTCTTTCTTATGGTGGAGTCGTGAACACTGACCTTAATTGAGGCAAGTGAGGCCTGCAGTTCTTTAGACGTTGTCCTGGGGTCTTTTATGACCTCTTGGATGAGTCGTCTCTGCGCTCTTGGGGTAATTTTGGTCGGCCGGCCACTCCTGGGAAGGTTCACCACTGTTCCTTGTTTTTGCCATTTGTGGATAATGGCTCTCACTGTGGTTCGCTGGAGTCCCAAAGCTTTAGAAATGGCTTTATAACCTTTACCAGACTGATAGATCTCAATTACTTCTGTTCTCATTTGTTCCTGAATTTCTTTGGATCTTGGCATGATGTCTAGCTTTTGAGGTGCTTTTGGTCTACTTCTCTGTGTCAGGCAGCTCCTATTTAAGTGATTTCTTGATTGAAACAGGTGTGGCAGTAATCAGGCCTGGGGGTGGCTACGGAAATTGAACTCAGGTGTGATACACCACAGTTAGGTTATTTTTGAACAAGGGGGCAATTACTTTTTCACACAGGGCCATGTACGTTTGGATTTTTTTTCTCCCTAAATAATAAAAACCATCATTTAAAAACTGCATTTTGTGTTTACTTGTGTTATATTTGACTAATGGTTAAATGTGTTTGATGATCAGAAACATTTTGTGTGACAAACATGCAAAAGAATAAGAAATCGGGAAGGGGGCAAATAGTTTTTCACATCACTGAATATAGTAAAATATAGTATAATAAAAAATTTAAATTAGATTAAAATATAGTGACGCGTGAGTCACTGTCTTGCAATCCAAAACACAAGGCCAAGTCTCAGTATTTTAGCAAAACCAGCTTTATTCAACTTGAAACAGGAACAGCAGGGTTACTTATTGTAGCATGAGCTACCACTCTCCTAAACACAAAAAGAGCATACGGGCATAGTCTGGGCCAGGTCAATGGCAAAGTTATACTGTTCCCTGCATTTGTAATGTTCCTTGCATCATCCATCGGTGACAGACACTTATAGTGCAATGTCAATGGGCTTGTAGTTGTTTCCATGTCGCTATGCTGCTGCACTGCAAACTTGTGGTTGCCTTGGAGACAGACAAGCAGTCCTCCAGAAGCTGTCACTTTATCAGGTAGGAGGTCCATCCTGTGGTCTAATCTTCCCAGAATGAGTCACTGGAACGGAAGTTGTCCCTCAATGGCTGTTTTCTCTGAGCTGTGGGTGAAAGAACAGATAATAGCATCAGTGACAGCACACCCTTGTGTCCTGGGGTGGTAGTGCTTACCTCTGATGAGTCCAAAAGGAGATATTATTAGATGTCCATGTGTGATAATATTCACCAACAATCCCAAAAAAACTTGAATGTAGCCTTCCACTAAGTAGATATGACTTGACTCTGATTCCTGAGTTTTTGTTCTTCTGTTTAGTTTTATTTCTTACTTTAGTTTTGTCAATAAGAAATATTTGTGCTAGACAAGGAGGCTGAGTCAGCTACAATTATTCTGACAGAAAACTCTCCTTTTATCTCTGAAATCTAAAGGCAAAAACAAAGAATCTTTGCAGAGAGATGCTATTTTCAACTGATACTTAGTCAAACATCTAAATTATGTCTGTTATTTAGGTGGCACTTAAGAACGCACATTCTAGTTATTAATCAAGGATCATCTGAATATTCATATCCCATACAAAAAAGTGAATATATATATATGTATATATATGTATATTTATATATTAGTTAGACATGGTTGTGTTTTTAATTAGAAAACCACTTTCCTGATAAGAGTAAAAGATTGTTTTGCATTTTAGTGGTTAAATTTTGCTTAACAGTACCTGATTGATTTTGTATTTAGTTTACTTAGTTTATTAGAAATTGTCATAGTATTAATTAATGATAATCAAAGTAAATGTGGTATATCTTTCTTTTTGTTGATTAATCTTTGAAAAGCACCTTTAGTTGCATGTAAATGTATGAAAAGGTGCTATATAAATAAAGTTTACTATTATTATTGTTACGAGTTTTCATTTATTTTTAAACTTTAAAGCAGTAACACATAGAAGTCACTTATTGAGAAGATATCTTCATTTTTTTAAAGCCATACATGGTCTTATATTTCATATCTAACATATACTGAATAATGAAGCTGTGCCAATGAAGCCATAATTGCTACAAGAGCGAAAAAAGGTTCAAAAATAGGAAAGGTTCTGTCAAGTTAAAGCATGTTTAGCATTTAGTTAAGTTTAATTTTATTAAATAACAATATTAATACTTGTAAAGCGGCAAGTAACTCTGAACAGAATCCTTGTTGCTTCAGGAAACATTCATGGTTTATTATTATATGGGTGTATCTAAATTGCTGAATTTTCAAAACTGAATTTAATTCCAAGATAATTAATTTGATAACTTTGAGTAAAGATGCCGCTGTGATGGTAGACAATAGAATAAAAGTCATTCTGTTACAATCAGAAGCTTAGGAACTGCTGCAGAATCAGAAAGTACTTGCAATAGGCTAATGAAGGAAGACGATCATCAGTGCCTGTATAGAAAAAATCAAAGGCTTAGATTTGTCTCTATGTGTACTTTGTATGATTTAAAGTATACGAAATAAGCAGGATAGATTGGTAGCCTGTGAATTATTGACACCACAGCTCATCATTAAAGGTAGTAATAATGTCAGGGTTGATTGAGCATGTTTATCATTTCTAGAAACAACTGAGTGAATTTGACAATGTTGGGATACTTGGTCTACATGAACGTGGGTTATCATAACACATTACTTTTCTGAATGTGACTGTGGGATGATAATGGCAAAAATCTTATTAGGATGGATTTGGAAAGGCCAGTTCAACCACAACATGAGAGAACGGTGTGATCATGTGGTAGATTATCAATGCATTTATGTATTATTATTGCTTTCCAACATGTCTAAGAATGAGTCATTAGTGGTTTCCCATTTCTGACTATATTTAAAATGGTTCTGGCTCATCAATAGCAATAAGCTGTGCTTCTGAGCAATACAGTATCAAACAAAATTGTCATGGTGAGTGATACCATGGCCTGTGATAACGCATTCACCACTAGTTCTTGGTAAGAACAGACTGGCAGCTGAATGATAAGTAGTGCAGCACATCTGATGACAGGCTTTCCTGGAGAGATGAATGGGGAAAAGTTAAGTTACCAATGAGCAAGATTCAAAGCTAGGAAATCAAAGAAATTATTAAAAGCCAATAATTAAACCAAAAATCTTAGTCAAAAAACTGCACAAAAAATCTTATCCCTAAAGTCTTTTAAAAGTTTGCTATGGCATGAACTGATTGTTTACTGAATCCAACTACAACTAATCCTTGGAGAAGTAGTATAGCACCAATTAAATATCATTGGGATAGTGACATCAGTTGTTGTAAAACAGTTATCACAGAGTGGCAACAGAATGGATTTCAAATGTAAATAATGCACAAATGATTGCACAAATGCACTTATCACTGAAAACCACACTTAAAACTTCATTGAAAAAATTAAGAAAAAAAATCAAAATCTCTAAATAAATGCAAATCACAAAATTCAATTCACAATTGACAATCCAAAAACCAGAAGGATCATAGCAAAAGCTACAATCTCCCAAGAATACTGAAATTACATTAATGCGCTTCCCTGACCTGATGTGTCCACAGACCCTCTCCCCAGTAGAACTTGACTGTTGCACTCTGAGATATCAAACTGTGTCCCCAGTGCACATGACATGGAGAACCTGCAAACTTGTTGGTTGAATGGACCAAGAAACACTATTTCTCAGTATCTGTCAGCTCTTTACAATGGCAAATAGCCACATATATTACCAACTTTCATGGTTTTACCTACTGGAAACTCCACATGTTGTTCCATTCTCAGTGCTTTCTTTGCTTTAATTTTAGTGGTCATTCAGTTCTTACTCACGTGTCCTTTAGGCTGGGTTAGAGATAAATTATACCTCTTCTTCCATGTACTGTTTTTATTACACAGTATACAGTACGAAAAACATAATATGGTGTTGGCACAGTGCTACAATATTATCTAATTAAGAAATTAAACAAACTGAAAACTATTGTGTTACCTGAAATACCATATTTAATTTGTATACAGTGGTGTGAAAAACTATTTGCCCCCTTCCTGATTTCTTATTCTTTTGCATGTTTGTGACACAAAATGTTTCTGATCATCAAACACATTTAACCATTAGTCAAATATAACACAAGTAAACACAAAATGCAGTTTTTAAATGACAGTTTTTATTATTTAGGGAGAAAAAAAATCCAAACCTACATGGCCCTGTGTGAAAAAGTAATTGCCCCCTTGTTCAAAAATCACCTAACTGTGGTGTATCACACCTGAGTTCAATTTCCTGATTACTGCCACACCTGTTTCAATCAAGAAATCACTTCAGTAGGAGCTGCCTGACACAGAGAAGTAGACCAAAAGCACCTCAAAAGCTAGACATCATGCCAAGATCCAAAGAAATTCAGGAACAAATGAGAACAGAAGTCATTGAGATCTATCAGTCTGGTAAAGGTTATAAAGCCATTTCTAAAGCTTTGGGACTCCAGCGAACCACAGTGAGAGCCATTATCCACAAATGGCAAAAACATGGAACAGTGGTGAACCTTCCCAGGAGTGGCCGGCCGACCAAAATTACCCCAAGAGCGCAGAGACGACTCATCCGAGAGGTCACAAAAGACCCCAGGACAACGTCTAAAGACCTGCAGGCCTCACTTGCCTCAATTAAGGTCAGTGTTCACGACTCCACCATAAGAAAGAGACTGGGCAAAAACGGCCTGCATGGCAGATTTCCAAGGTGCAAACCACTGTTAGGCAAAAAGAACATTAGGGCTCGTTTCACTTTTGCTAAGAAACATCTCAATGATTGCCAAGACTTTTGGGAAAATACCTTGTGGACTGATGAGACAAAAGTTGAACTTTTTGGAAGGCAAATGTCCCATTACATCTGGCGTAAAAGGAACACAGCATTTCAGAAAAAGAACATCATACCAACAGTAAAATATGGTGGTGGTAGTGTGATGGTCTGGGGTTGTTTTGCTGCTTCAGGACCTGGAAGGCTTGCTGTGATAGATGGAACCATGAATTCTACTGTCTACCAAAAAATCCTGAAGGAGAAGGTCCGGCCATCTGTTCGTCAACTCAAGCTGAATCGATCTTGGGTGCTGCAACAGGACAATGACCCAAAACACACCAGCAAATCCACCTCTGAATGGCTGAAGAAAAACAAAATGAAGACTTTGGAGTGGCCTAGTCAAAGTCCTGACCTGAATCCAATTGAGATGCTATGGCATGACCTTAAAAAGGCGGTTCATGCTAGAAAACCCTCAAATAAAGCTGAATTACAACAATTCTTCAAAGATGAGTGGGCCAAAATTCCTCCAGAGCGCTGTAAAAGACTCATTGCAAGTTATTGCAAACGCTTGATTGCAGTTATTGCTGCTAAGGGTGGCCCAACCAGTTATTAGGTTCAGGGGGTAATTACTTTTTCACACAGGGCCATGTAGGTTTGGATTTTTTTTTCTCCCTAAATAATAAAAACCATCATTTAAAAACTGCATTTTGTGTTTACTTGTGTTATGTTTGACTAATGGTTAAATGTGTTTGAGGATCAGAAACATTTTGTGTGACAAACATGCAAAAGAATAAGAAATCAGGAAGTGGGCAAATAGTTTTTCACACCACTGTATATTAGTGACCATACAGTAAGTCAGTGTAGTAATTTCAGGAACATGCCTGCTTTGTAACTTGACAAACTGCTCCTGTTTTGCTAAAATAGGAATGCTTGCTCTGCACTAAAGGTGATTCTGCAATGTATTTTAATCATAAAATTCTATGCTGACAACAAGCCAATTCAGAGACATAAAACTACAGACATTTTATGTCAATTTCTTAGAAGTAAATTTGCATGTGTAGGTGATTAATAGTTTGTCCTGCCTAAGTGGTGGATTTGGTGCACAAAGTATGAATTGCCAGATGGATAACTAGTATAGTACAGCATGAGCTCAAGCACGTGCAGAAGGAACTCCGAGTCCAGCTCAGGCGGCAAAAGAGCAGTACAGGAGAAAGCTGGAGCAGAAGTTGCAGAACAACAGCATGAAGGAAGTGTGGGATGGGATTAAGATTGTCACTGGCTGCAGCTCGAAGCGGGGTGCCACCATCGAGACAGACGTGGAGAGAGCAAATCAAATGAACAACTTCTTTAATAGGTTTGATCACCCTAACCCACTCTCACCTCGGAGTACTGCATCCTCCAACCATCCTTCTGCTGATACCAGCATAGGTGAGACATCCCCACCCACAATTACAGCAGCCCATGTGAGCAGAGAGCTGAGAAGACTTCGTACCAGCAAAGCAGCGGGTCCAGATAGTGTATCGCCACGACTGCTGAAGGCCTGTGCGTTGGAACTGGGGAGTCCTCTACAGCGCATCTTCAACCTGAGCCTGGAACAGGGGAGAGTCCCAAGGCTTTGGAAAACATCTTGTATACCCCAGTCCCAAAGATATCACGTCCTAGTGAGCTGAATGACTTCCGGCCTGTTGCTCTGACGTCACATCTGATGAAGACCATGGAGCGGCTGCTGCTTCACCACCTGAGGTCACAGGTCCACCACGCCCTCGACCCTCTGCAGTTCGCATACCAGGAGAAGGTGGGAGTGGAGGATGCCATCATCTATATGCTACACCGATCCCTCTCCCACTTAGACAGAGGCAGTGGTGCTGTAAGAATTATGTTTTTGGACTTCTCTAGCGCCTTCAACACCATCCAACCTCTGCTCCTTAGAGACAAGATGACTGAGATGGGAGTAGACTCACACCTGGTGGCATGGATCGTGGACTATATTACAGACAGACCTCAATATGTGCGTCTTGGAAACTGCAGGTCTGACATTGTGGTCAGCAACACAGGAGCGCCGCAGGGAACTGTACTTTCTCCGGTCCTGTTCAATCTATATACATCAGACTTCCAATATGACTCGGAGTCCTACCACGTGCAAAAGTTCGCTGATGACACTGCTATTGTGGGCTGCATCAGGAGTGGGCAGGAGGAGGAGTACAGGAAGCTAATCAAAGACTTAGTTAAATGGTGCGACTCAAACCACTTACACCTTAACACCAGCAAGACCAAAGAGTTGGTGGTGGATTTTAGGATGCCCAGGCCCCTCATGGACCCTGGGATCATCAGATGTGACTGTGTGCAGAGGGTGCAGACCTATAAATACCTGGGAGTGCAGCTGGATGACAAATTGGACTGGACTGCCAATACTGATGCTCTATGTAAAAAAGGTCAGAGCCGACTATACTTTCTTAGAAGGTTGCCGTCCTTCAACATCTGCAATAAGATGCTGCAGATGTTCTACCAGACGGTTGTTGCAAGTGCCCTCTTCTACACAGTGGTGTGCTGGGGAGGCAGCATAAAGATGAAAGACGCCTCACGCCTGGACAAACTTGTTAAGAAGGCAGGCTTTATTATAGGAGTAAAGTTGAACAGTTTAACATCTGTGGCAGAACGACGGGCATTAAGCAAACTCCTGTCAATCATAAATAATCCACTGCATCCACTGAACAGTGTCATTTCCAGGCAGAGGAGTAGCTTCAGTGACAGACTTTTGTCACTGTCTTGCTCCACTGACAGAATTGAGGAGATCGTTCCTCATCCGGGGGAGTAAATGCTAACATTATTTAAAGTTATTGTCTGCTTTTACATGTATTTTTATTACTATTTCATTTAATATTGTTTTTGTATCAGTATACTGCTGCTGGATTATGTGAATTTCCCCTTGGGATTAATAAAGTATCTATCTATCTATCTATCACTTCTAGTACAGAGTGTTGGGCTTGATCCATTATGCCCATAAATGTGGGAACATATGCAGCAAAGCCCTTTGACACTGTCATCTCCATAGAAAGTGCCATGCACAGCAGGACTGCAGCACACCATGATACCTTGTAAAGTGCAGCTGACAGCAAAAGTCTTGGCTGGATTATGGGTCTGGACAGGCTGACAGAATCAGAGGCATGAAAATAAATATATTAAAATAGAATAGACTAGAAAATTGTATTAATCCCAAAGGAAATTACAGGGTAACAGTAACAGACTTAGGATGGCACCAACATAAATGCATTAGGAATGACAAAAAATCTCACAGCTCAAAAAAAAAAGTATTGCTAATATAGCTTAGTACCATTAAGACAGTAGGAGTCCGACACCTCCATGGCTGTTAAGTGACTCATTATAGAGCCTAATATCCAAGGGTAGAAATTACCTCATATAGCGCTCTTTGGAGCCGCAGTTTTCTCAGCCTATTACTTAAAGTGCTCTTTTGTTTAGTCAGGATATTCAGAAGAATATGTGAGTCATTATCCAACATCTCTGAAAGTTTCTTGACTGTCCACTTCCCTCCCACAGCTTCTGGTGAATCTAGTCTAACTACAAGAAATTAACTGGCCTTCTTAATCAGTTTACTGGGCCTTTTGCTGTACCTGTGTTGTTGCCACATTCCTAACATAGCACTGCTTAGAAAACTGCACTGTCAATAACAAAGTGGTAGAAGACGCATATTGCAGGAGTGCCCAGCGTACTGAGCAGATGGAGCTGATTTTGTCCCTTCTTGAATAGAGCTTCCATGTTACTACTCCACTCAAGCCTGTCATCCAAGTGCACCCCAAGGTACTTATAGATTCTCCTCACCTTCACATCCTCATCCTCCATACCAACAGGGGACAAGATGAACTTTGCCTGCCTGAAGTCCACCCCAGTTTCCTTAGTCTTATTGATGTACAGTAACAGGTTCTTCAGTTTGCACCACTCAACAAAGTCCTTCAGTAGGGCACTATGTTTATCCTCCCAGCCACCTCTAATACACCCTACTATTGCTATAGTATAATTTACAAAAGAATCTCTGTACACACTATAACAACAGAAAATGCATATGATGTACTGTAGACATTCACCTACATTAGGCATGCATGCATCAGCAGAAAAATTCTTAAAGGACCACATGATTTGTTGCAAAACTAAAGCAGGTGATAAATCATTTGCTTTTTGCGCATGTATGTAGTATTCAAATTGTGTAAAATGCAATTTAGATGCATGCATGTAAGCAACACAACAAGCGCCACAGAAAGCAACTCTTTTCTGCCTGCTATGTTGCAATATGAAGAAAATCAGGGAATGAGACATGGTAATGTGCAGGATCCAATCAGGAAACAGACACATAATAAACAAAAAAAAACAATCAGAATGTGATTAACATCTACATTTTCAAAAATCTGTGCTTTTGCCTGGCCACATTACAATGCCAATGCTGCATTTTCAGAAGTTTATGGCTTGGGAGAGCAATTTCAAAAGTCTGTTTTTGAGGGTCTGCGGTGGGCTAGCACCCTGCCCTGCATTTGTTTCCTGCCTTGTGCCCTGTGTTGGCTGGGATTGGCTCCAGCAGACACCTGTGACCCTGTAGTTGCGATATAGCGGGTTGGATAGTGGTTGGATGGATGGATGTTTTTGGGGGTTGAAAATGCTGTCATAGTGTGGATGAAAGGGAAAAACAGAAGCATATGTCTGCATTTTTAAACAAAAATTTAGTAATGTGGGCAAGGCCTTAGTTCCTGTTTGTAGAGTAAACAGTAAGTAGATAGAAATGTAAGCAAGAGAAGGAGGTCATTAGCTCAGTTTAGTATTATAAAGTGTAAAATATTAATATTAAATAATCTTATATGCCAAAGCAAAATCAAGTTTTGGCAATCCATACCATGCAGCCTACAATTACTAGATATTCAGTCTCCTGGCTACTCTGTTCTTATGTTGCTGTTAAACTCTTCTGTGCTGCATTTTTCTTAGTAAAGCTGTACTTACGCATAATTCTGTCTCCATACAAGTTAACTTTGCCTTTTATCGGGGCTCATAATCAGAATTCTGTCTCTGAAATCAAACACTTTCAGACCCCATAAACTAACTTATGCTTCTGTTACCAGCGTGTAAGGTGTGCTTGTATAACTTAGAAACAGGGGCTGCAGGAAGCATGCTTGTGCAACCATAAACTGGTACATACTTTATGGTAGCAGTTTTGCTTTGATTTAAACTAATTCTTATCTCTTATCAGCCAAAACATACATGGCAAAGCATACTTTACACAGCAACATTACTTACGCTAGACTTACAATGCCAAAGTGCCTTTGACACATTTCACTTAAACGAATTATCAAAATATTCAGGCATTCTTATCTGAGTACAAAAGTATTTACAAACAAGATACACTTTGGTTATAATGTAATAGGCTGTCTGAACATAGAAAAGGAATAAAGTCAGCCAGACAGGTATTTTCTAACCTGCTTAGTCCTGAACAGGATACTGGAGCCTATCCCGGCCAGCAAAGGGCACAAGGCAAGAACAATCCCTGGACAGTGTGAAGCAATGAAGTGTTTTTGTAAAAGTACACTTTTTAAAAGAAGAAAACTGCTTCTCCTTCCTGAAAGCTCTGCTCCTTCCACCTACACCTTTACAAAGGCAGGATGCACCGTACTTACTGTACAGGCTCTATCAAGCTCATTCTTTTATTTCCCATATCCCTTCCTTCATGAGAGTGCTGTCTGATCAGTGATGCATGGTAACAGACATTGATAGGAAGGGAAAAAAATAAACTGTAGGCAAAAGGAAATGAAAGGGGTTGTAGATAACAGCTTACATATAGTCAGTTTTAAGCATTACATTAAGCATTACTCTGGCCACTCAGCTCACATGCTCATAGTCACTGACTCCACACCCATCGTATCATAATAGTAACATTTATTATATGAGAAAGACAATTAAAGAAGAGCAAGCACTTTCACCAGTTTTTCAGCATCGTGTCATTAATGTTTTGTGAAATCTCTATAATATAGCGTGAAGTATAACATTGGGTATTTGATTCTTTTGCCCATTACTGGTCCTTTTTTCATACAAGATTTTTGATTCTTTCAGCTGTAATAGTTGGTGAATTTGGACTTCTTGGCCTGTTTCTAATCATGCATATTTCTTAAAGGAAAAAGAGAGTTATTTTGAATTAATATTATGCCTACCATAGTCTGTCTATGCTCCTGGTTTTCCCAAATCAGTTATTAAAACCCCAGAAATTGCTGCCCAAGAATCTGGCAATCAACCTCAAAGAAGTTACGTTGAAAAAGAGCCTGGACTGCTAGCGACAGGAGTAACACCCTCTGGGTGAGTGGTAAGAATTCACACAGGATGGCATTGAGATGCAGAAATTTCCAGATGTATGATAAGCACCACCATTCCTAAAGAGACCAAAACAAATACAATTTGCTGCATATGAGACAAGTCACCTTTTCTTTTTGTGATAATTCTTTCCATCCCTTCAGAACCTTCTTGTTTTAAAACTTATTCTAGGTTTTCAGAAAAATGTATGCATGTATGTATAGCAGAATAAATATTGTTTACTTGCAGTGCACAACTCCTTATTACTGTATGCCTTGCACATTTCTATTGAAATGGTAATAAGTTCTCTAACTTTACCAGGAGTTATGAAAAATGTTTTTCAACAAACATTTATGGTTTTCACTATAGTAGGCATTTTCTTGTCAGTTTACCACTGTAAAAGGACAAAAGTTTTAGTACAATGACAATATAGAAACTCATTCCACACTTATAACCTAGACAAGATGAGAGTGTCTTTATTCTGATTTTGTGATATTTCTGGCACCTTTTTGAGGCTGCACTTAAGCTGTATGACATGACAAGTCTGTATTATTGTGGGATAAATGAGTATCTTGAGTTACTGTAGCTGAAAACATTAAATGAAGTCAAGTGCATTCAGCTGTCCATAAGAATTACAATATGGCACAACAACACACACGCATATGCACCCTCAAGTGTCATAATAAATTGTAGACAAGACAGCTACAGATGAAGTTGAATTTCAATACCATTTGTCACAAAGACCTTTGTTCTAATATATGTCTGTGATATCTCAAAGCTGTTTTTCTGTCACAGAGTCCATTCATTTTGTAAAACTGACATTGTTTTGTCTATTTAAGTATTTTTCCTCATTACTGAGTTTTAATTCTTCCTGATATTGTTCATTAAACTAACCCTTATGCTTATGTGGTAGCCATCAGTAAGATGTTACATTAATATCAGCAATATACTTGTTAAAAACAAAAGTGACAGAATGACAAGCTAGAAATAAAATGTTTATTTGTATCAAGTTAGTAAGTAATTCACTTCAGTATTTTATATGTATGCACTTACTGGATGTTATACAGCAGCATCTGCCAAAAAGAAAAACATTTTGTTGTAAAGTTTTGTCACTCCCAACACATTTGTAATGGTGACTACCAGAGATCACACCAAAACACATTGATAGTGGGAGAATAAAGAAAATAATAAAATAACACAAATAACTGAAGCACATAGGCAACTCAAGTAAATGAACTATGCCAACTATATACCTGAATGTTACATCCATAAGTATGAATTTCACTTTACTCTGGTCACACGGCAATGCTACTACTACTAATACTTCCCACAAACTCCTTCAGACTCACTTATTTCAATTAAGGGTCATAGAGGGTCAACTCCTATCTCAGCAATGCTGGGCGCAAGGCAGGAAACAGCCCTGGACAGGGTGCCAATCCAATGCAGGGCACACATATGCTCACGCACACAACTTATCCTTAATTTTTTTGTTATGTCAGTATGCTCGCTTTCTTGTCATATACTGTATGTGAACTTGAGATTCATAAATGTATGTTTATAAAATAGGAAATTGCTTTTTGACCCCATAATCATGGGGTATATATTTTGGGTCATAGTAGGAACATGGAGCGTCTATTCATGTAATCCATTCAAGATTGAGCTCCCATATACTTTTAATGCTTTTTGAATCCTAAACTAATCAAATATACACCATATTGCCAAAAGTGTTGGGACGCCTGCCTTTACACACACATCAACTTTAATGACATCCCATTCTTAATACATAGGCTTTAATATGGAGTTGACCCACCCTTTGCAGCTATAACAGCTTCCACAAGGTTTAGAAGTGTGTTTATGGGAATTTTTTACCATTCTTCCAGGAAACTATTTGTGAGGTCAGGCATTGTTGTTGGAACAGAAGGCCTGGCTTACACTCTCCGCTCTAATTCATCCCAGAGGTGTTCTATCGGGTTGAGGTCAGGGCTCTGTGCAGGCCAGTTACGTTGCTCCACACCAAATTTGCTCATCCATTTCTTTATAGACTTTGCTTTGTTCACTGGTGCGCAGTCATGTTGGAACAGGAAGGGGTCATCCCCAAACTCTTCCCACAAAGTTGGGAGCATGAAATTCTCCAAAATGGCATTGTATGCTGAAGCATTAAGAGTTCATTTCACTGGAACTAAGGGGCCAAGCCCAACACCTGAAAAAAACCCACACCATAATCCTCCCTCCACCAAACTTTACACTTGGCACAATGCAGTCAGGCAAGTACCACTCTCCTGGCAACCGCCAAACCCAGACAAAGAAGCGTGATTCGTCACTCCAGAGAACATGTCTCCACTGCTCTAGATTCCAGTGGCGATGTGCCTTACACCACTGTATCTGACGATTTGCATTGCACTTGGTGATGTAAGGCTTGAATGCAGTTACTCGGCCATGGAAACCCATTCCATGAAGCTCTCTACACACTGTTCTAGAGCTAATCTGAGGGCCACATGAAGTTTGGACGTCTGTAGTTATTGACTCTGCAGAAAGTTGGCAACTTCTGCTCACTGTGTGTGTCAGCATGCGCGGTCCCAGCTCTGTGATTTTGCTTCCACTTTGTTATAATACCACTAACAGTTCACCGTGGAGTATTTAGTAGTGAGGAAATTTCATAAATGGACTTATTGCACAGGTGGTATCCTATCATAGTACCACGCATGGCTTTCTGATAACTTCACCTTCATTTAATCCTGATAATCTGTATATTCAATTCATTATAATAACTACTCATGATGGCTCTAAAATCCGTACTGACCTCTACTCTTTCTTCTGTTTCTTTTCCCAGGTTGTCTGTGGTGGCGATCTGCGCCATCACCACCTAATCAAAGCACCGTGATGTTCCTACATTGATGGATTAAAAGCCAGAACTCTGCATGACCATCATCATCAAGTCCTTCCAAGAGAACCCTAAATACAAAGAGAACTGTTTCATTTATGTTAGGTAGAATGTCCAGAGGGGACTGGGCGGTCTCGTGACCTGGAACCCCTGCAGATTTTTTTTCTCTCCAGCCGTCTGGAGTTTTTTTTGTTTTTTCTGTCCTCCCTGGCCATCGGACCTTACTCTTATTCTATGTTAATTAGTGTTGTCTCATTCTAATTCTTACTTTGTCTTTTATTTCTCTTTTTCTTCATCATGTAAAGTACTTTGAGCTACATTATTTATATGAAAATGTGCTATATAAATAAATGTTGTTGTTGTTGCTTGAATTCAGTGAGCTCCTGAGGGCGACCCATTCTTTCACAAATATTTGTAGAAGCAGTCCGCATGCCTAGGTGCTGGATGTTATATACCTGTGGCCATGGAAGTAATTGGAACACCAGAATTCAATGATTTGGAGCGGTGTCTCAATACTTTTGGCAAAATAGTGTCTACTGTAGATGATAGCTTAAATAAAAAATTACAGTGTAAAAATAAGGTGCATTTTAACAAATAGCAATATAAGGAAACAGTAAGAGTCAAGTATTTTACACTCTGTTAAACTGAATATGGCATGGACTGCATAGTGACTAAAAGCAATGACAATATTTGTCATCTGATCTAGTCTTTATTACCATGGAAAATGCTGAAAGACAAAGAGTTTTTCTTTGAGTGTATTCTTTGCGTGTACTTCATAATAACATATGCAACTACTGTATACAGTTTTAAAAGTGCAACATTGGAATAAATGAGAGAGTTGTGAGGTGTGAGTTTCTGTGCATGAGTGTATATAAACACATATGCATCCAGGTGAGTGTTTTATTTCAAATTATATTAATAATAAAACTAAAAAGAAAAGGCAAGGGAACCTTGTCACATTTGCCTTCAATTGCCTTTGTTCATAATTCCTTTGACTTTAACATATGGGATTTTGCATTAGAACATTAATTGCATTTTTCTGAGACTGATTAAGTGTGACAGCATTTAATGTTACCAGTGGGCCATTCACCTAAAGATGTTTAAAATCATGCTCAGAGATCAAATGGGGCATCACTGATAAGGAAGAATGGAGCGTGATTCCAGCTACCTTTAACAATAAGAGAATGCTAATGACTGATATAGAACAGTTTCTGCTAGCAGTCTGCTACAATAGGGCTTAATGATTTAAAGAAAGAATTACTGACATTCATCATGACCTGTCCTTCGAGACAAAAATGATATTTTAAAGCAAAAAGTATAACAAGTGCACTATCATACTCAGCTTTTTATTCAAGTCATATATATGTATGTATATTTATATGTATGAATGTATATGTATGTGTATGTGTGTTTGTAACTATATATATATATATATATATATATATATATATAGTGGTGTGAAAAACTATTTGCCCCCTTCCTGATTTCTTATTCTTTTGCATGTTTGTCGCACAAAATGTTTCTGATCATCAAACACATTTAACCATTAGTCAAATATAACACAAGTAAACACAAAATGCAGTTTTTAAATGATGGTTTTATTATTTAGGAGAAAAAATCCAAACCTACATGGCCCTGTGTGAAAAAGTAATTGCCCCTTGTTAAAAATAACCTAACTGTGGTGTATCACACCTGAGTTCAATTTCCGTAGCCACCCCCAGGCCTGATTACTGCCACACCTGTTTCAATCAAGAAATCACTTAAATAGGAGCTGCCTGACACAGAGAAGTAGACCAAAAGCACCTCAAAAGCTAGACATCATGCCAAGATCCAAAGAAATTCAGGAACAAATGAGAACAGAAGTAATTAAGATCTATCAGTCTGGTAAAGGTTATAAAGCCATTTCTAAAGCTTTGGGACTCCAGCGAACCACAGTGAGAGCCATTATCCACAAATTGCAAAAACATGGAACAGTGGTGAACCTTCCCAGGAGTGGCCGGCCGACCAAAATTACCCCAAGAGCGCAGAGAAGACTCATCCGAGAGGTCACAAAAGATCCCAGCACAACGTCTAAAGAACTGCAGGCCTCACTTGCCTCAATTAAGGTCAGTGTTCACGACTCCACCATAAGAAAGAGACTGGGCAAAAACGGCGAAAAAGACGCAAACCACTGTTAAGCAAAAAGAACATTAGGGCTCGTCTCAATTTTGCTAAGAAACATCTCAATGATTGCCAAGACTTTTGGGAAAATACCTTGTGGACTGATGAGACAAAAGTTGAACTTTTTGGAAGGCAAATGTCCCGTTACATATGGCGTAAAAGGAACACGGCATTTCAGAAAAAGAGCATCATACCAACAGTAAAATATGGTGGTGGTAGTGTGATGGTCTGGGGTTGTTTTGCTGCTTCAGGACCTGGAAGGCTTGCTGTGATAGATGGAACCATGAATTCTACTGTCTACCAAAAATCCTGAAGGAGAATGTCCGGCCATCTGTTTGTCAACTCAAGCTGAAGCGATCTTGGGTGCTGCCACAGGACAATGACCCAAAACACACCAGCAAATCCACCTCTGAATGGCTGAAGAAAAACAAAATGAAGACTTTGGAGTGGCCTAGTCAAAGTCCTGACCTGAATCCAATTGAGATGCTATGGCATGACCTTAAAAAGGCGGTTCATGCTAGAAAACCCTCAAATAAAGCTGAATTACAACAATTCTGCAAAGATGAGTGGGCCAAAATTCCTCCAGAGCGCTGTAAAAGACTCATTGCAAGTTATCGCAAACGCTTGATTGCAGTTATTGCTGCTAAGGGTGGCCCAACCAGTTATTAGGTTCAGGGGGCAATTACTTTTTCACACAGGGCCATGTAGGTTTGGATTTTATTTTCTCCCTAAATAATAAAAACCATCATTTAAAAACTGCATTTTGTGTTTACTTGTGTTATATTTGACTAATGGTTAAATGTGTTTGATGATCAGAAACATTTTGTGTGACAAACATGCAAAAGAATAAGAAATCAGGAAAGGGGCAAATAGTTTTTCACACCACTGTATATATATATACTAGCAAAATACCCGTGCTTCGCAGCGGCGAAGTACTGCCTTAAAATTTTTATTAAGAAGAAAATTAAACCTTTTTAAACTGAGGGAAAATATACCAATAATTATTTGTTAAGGATCTCTTTGTATACCACATTGTGAGTTCGGCCCTCCGGTTGTAATATGACCAAGCTGTGCGCTGAGCTTACTCTTGAGCATGCAACTTACAGTTGGCCATGTGAATAGTAATCTTGTTTCAAATCTCACAGCTTGGATTGCTGCTGTCATAATTGGTTTGAGTTTCATGGTTCGTTTCAATTACAACAGTATTTGTAGGACTTGTGTTGAAGAGACATGCGGCATCTGTCAAGCATAAGTAGGTTGTAAGTATACAACCGGTTTCATCGATAACTTCACATCCAGCTTTTGAGAGTTTAAACATTCATAAACATCAAAGTGTCCACTACTGAAATCGTCACCTGTCAATCTAAGATGTTTAAGAGGCATTGGCGGTTGTCAAAAGGTGTAAAATATTTGGCCATTTCGGTACACTTGAAAGCGACAACTGAACAATTCACCGGCAGCCATCAACTCACATGCAGATGCATAGGTGAAGGGCTTAAGCATTTCACTCTTCTAGTGCTCCTGTGTAGAATAATTATCTCCTGTACCGTCATCAGTCCACACCTTGAACCTGTCCCAGTCATTCAATACATAAGACACAATGTTCCTCCGGATATCAAGAGTGAGCCTGATATGGCCGTGCAATATGTAACAAAGAGAATGGAAAAGGTAGGTGCCATCTCCAGGCATGGAAACCACTCGGTAAGTGACAGTTCTTTGATCAATGGTGATCACCTCGATAGACATGTTAATGGGGGTACGGTTGGAATGATAAAGGAAATGGGTACCTGAACAATGTAAAGTAAGTCTAAAATACCTACACAATAACTATAATCGTAATAGATGAACAATAAAACAGCGGAGAAGCCGTGGATTAAATAAAAAGACTGTAGTTATCAGCAGGGAGACGTGAATACCGTGGCGAAGCAAGGAAGGGAATGTAGAGACTGGAGTGACGGACGGCCTTATATAGGCAGGCAGCCAACAACGTGGGAGGTGTTGGGATGGGGGACCCAACGCCGCCTCACACGGTGACCAAGCTGCAGGCTATGGACGTATATATGTAAATAAGTAGGATTCAGTTAGCGTTGGGAACCCGCGTACCAAATTTCTTGAAGATGGGCCCATAAGTAACAAAGATCGTTGAAAAGTTCAATATGGCGGTCAACAGTGGCATCATACCACTGAAATAAGTACCAAATTTCAGTCTTCTACCTACACGGAAAGTTGGAGAATTAGTGACGTTGGAAAGTTTAATATGGCGGCTGACAGTGGCGTCATACCACCAAAATAAGTACGTACATTGGTTTTGTTTAGCGCAGGGAAGCTGTCTACCAAATTTCGTGAAGATGGGGCCATGAATAAGAAAATTCAACGTGGTGGACGTTGTTGACCGTTATGACCGTTACACGTAGAATTTCGAAATGAAACCTGCTTAACTTTTGTAAGTAAGCTGTAAGGAATGAGCCTGCCAAATTTCAGCCTTCTACCTACACGGGAAGTTGGAGAATTAGTGATGTTGGAAAGTTCAATATGGCGTCTGACAGTGGCGTCATACCACCTAAATAAGTACGTACATTGGTTTCGGTTAGCGCAGGGAAGCCGCCTACCAAATTTCGTGAAGATGGGGCCATGAATAAGAAAGTTCAACATGGTGGACATTGTCGACCGTTATGACCGTTACGTGTAGAATTTCGAAATGAAACCTGCTTAACTTTTGTAAGTAAGCTGTAAGGAATGAGCCTGCCAAATTTCAGCCTTCTACCTACACGGGAAGTTGGAGAATTAGTGATGTTGGAAAGTTCAATATGGCGTCTGACAGTGGCGTCATACCACCTAAATAAGTACGTACATTGGTTTCGGTTAGCGCAGGGAAGCCGCCTACCAAATTTCGTGAAGATGGGGCCATGAATAAGAAAGTTCAACATGGTGGACATTGTCGACCGTTATGACCGTTACGTGTAGAATTTCGAAATGAAACCTGCTTAACTTTTGTAAATAAGCTGTAATGAATAAGCCTGCCAAATTTCAGCCTTCTACCTACACGGGAAGTTGGAGAATTAGTGATGTTGGAAAGTTCAATATGTTGTCTGACAGTGGTGTCATACCACCTAAATAAGTACGTACATTGGTTTCGGTTAGCGCAGGGAAGCCGCCTACCAAATTTCGTAAAGATGGGGCCATGAATAAGAAAGTTCAACATGGCGGACATTGTCGACCGTTATGACCGTTACGTGTAGAATTTCGAAATGAAACCTGCTTAACTTTTGTAAGTAAGCTGTAAGGAATGAGCCTGCCAAATTTCAGCCTTCTACCTACAAGGGAAGTTAGAGAATTAGTGATGAGTGAGTGAGTGAGTGAGTGAGTGAGGACTTTGCCTTTTATTAGTATAGATATATATAAGATCACTGTTATGCCAAATCCTTATGTGACCATCTAATTTTCTGTACCTTTTACTTTTACAAGAGCTCTTACACATACATTTACAGTACATTGCTGCCTTGCAGTAAAGAGACCAGGGTTCAAGTCTCCCAGCTTTGAGTTTGCATTTTCACCTCATGTCTGTGTGGGTTTATCCCAAAGTCACAGAAACCATTGGTCTAAAGAAGGCTATAAGAATAATTGCATTGGCTTGCTGGTATTAATGGAAAAGCCTAGCAACAACGGTTATTTACTGTACTGTATATACCACAACTTCTTACAAATGTGCAACTCAACTTGCTTTACATATTGTAAAAGGCATTTGCAAAGATAACTAAAAGTTTTTTTTTTTCTTTTTGCGTGAGAGTGTGTAAAATGCAGTAAACTCTCCCTCCATCCCAGACTGACTTGACCCCTTTGCCTTTAACCCACAGCCTTGATGTCTGCTCCATTTGTTATGAAAATGAGTGGATGGATAAATAAATCAGTATTTCTACTGCAAAACCTTGACCAGGTTTGTTTAATTTATTTTCGCACAATACACATTTTCCTCCTTTAGAAAAAATATTTTAAGTCTGTTTCTGATAGATTGCACATTCTTCTAAATAATATCAATGGAACTGCAAAGTAAAGAAGTTAATAATAATTAAAAAAATGCATTTTTTATTGATGTTTCCTTTATCTTTTTTTACTTGTGCTGACAGACCAGCTCATTTCCATAATATTTCACACTTATGGGTAAAAAATTGTTGCTCCCATCATGTAGCCCTCCATAATGAATAAAATGTTAAAGCAGTCAGTGATCCTGTTCCTTCTTTTATACTTTGTGTAAATGCTAACATGAATAAAAAGCATTAATTGTTGTATTGGCTAGAAGAACTGCATGTTTTCAGCAGCTGTAAATTATGTTTCACATTAGTGAATTATACTATGTAGGAGCTTCTATGCTAAATGATGGTAATTGTTTTTATGGCTCCAATCCTTTGGTGCCAATTAAAAACCATTACCATCAAATGTTATTAATATTAGGCAATATATTAAGGTGTCTATGAAGGCTAAAGATTTATTTTAAAGTGAATCAGTGCCTTCAAATAATTTACACTGCAGATAAGTATATAGAAATAATGGAGTCAGTGCACAGGCAGCACAGGATTGTGTATTCTAGAGGGCAGATTTTGCAGTTTGCTGATTTGATTTTATATTAACAGCTAAATGTGCAGACTTGGTATTTTTTTCAAACAGAAGAACCACACTTATCTGTAGGTTGCACTGTTGTGTAAATGGCTGAGGCTTGCCTTCCTCCAATACTGATTGACTTCCTTGGTATGAAAATCTTTCTGATTGTTTTGTAGTGAAAAATGATTAAACTATGCAGATATTGTACAGGAAATAAAGTTAAAATTCATAATAAAAATTTCAAGGTTTCACCTATATTGTGAAACATAACATAACATAGCACTCTTTGACCAGTTTATGGTCACAGGGAGTACATATCTAATTATAACAAAAGTTTTAAAGAATTACAAAGTGTTATCAGAATTGACATTTGTGTCAAATTCAGAGCAGCTGCCATGACCCAGAATGAAAGGTGTCAGAGTGCCAAATACCAAAAGCTATGGATTTTGATTTGGCACATGGGAGCAGTTACAAATGCAACATGAAAGAAGAAACCCTGCAGTACCTTATATAAATTCCCCTGAAATGTGCTTTCCTTATCGCACTAGGGCAACATTTCCCATACCCTACAGCAGCTCTTGTGTCCCTTTTTACGATCATTCTTTGCTTTATCTTCTTTCAACAAGGGAACAGTTATCTGCCTACCAGCAAAATGAATTCTAAGAAAAGTTGTCCCTTACAGCTCATTGTGCAGTTCTCCCCATTCTCTTGTCACACGTGGTGCTCCTCAGGGATCAGTACTAGGCCCCTTAGTCATTATCAGTTACTTTCTCCCTGTTATATACGGAACATTTTCATTGTTATTCTGATGATTTTCAGCATTATGTCTTTACCAAATCCCCTGATGCTTACACTGGTTTGTTTCCATGACTTTAATAGTTACATGATACATTGTCTCCTGGAGCTTAATACTATCAAACTAGGAATTCTCTTTATAGTCTAAAAGCTACTCAAAGCTACTATTTCAAAATCTGGCAATATTAACATCTATATTGTTTTCACATCTATTCATGTATCTTTTCAAGCTAAAAGCCTTTTGTTATTTTTGACTACATTCGATATTCCATATGGTTATGTTTCAAGACTTTGTCCCTCAGACACTTATTCATGTACTAGTCACTACAAGTTTAGGTCGCTGATGGGGAATCTTTAGCTTTATGGATGTTACAAAGTATTTAAAGACAACATGCTAAGAATGCTGAGAAATGTTTAAATTTAATAAAACAACTTATCTTTTATTAAATTGTAAGTTTGTCAAAATGACATTGGACAGAGTGGGGCTTGGTGCATTCATCTTGACCCAGGCAAGCTTTAAAAAGTTAGCAGCTTAAGGCAGTAGAAGAGAAGCAGGAAGAGCATGGTCATCAAAAAGATCCATGCTTTGAGACGTCTCATCTGATGCGATGCATCCTTTAGAGACCGAATGCTGACATACATTGGGCATATGGGCAACATCATCTATAATAGCTGTTGAAACACTTAATTTGCATAGTGATTTGCCACATCCATTTGCTTTACTTCTGCTTTTGACATGTTAAGAACATTAAGAATGTCTGTCTGGGCATCACTTGAGAATGTTTCAACTGATTTACATGAAATGTGGTATGTTAATTTGTAATGGCCTCTGTCAGAGTATACACATCATGTCAGTACTGCTCCTGGGGGGGTGAACTCTCTGACTTTTATTGAGGGCACACCTTGTCGATACTAGCCATTAAAGTCAATAGGTTTTCTTACTTCTATTTCCTTTTTCTTTCTTCAAATAATATGCCTTATAGAAAGAAAACCAATTTAAATCCAAAATCTGCTGATGCCAGAAGAAAGCATCTGTGGTGGAATTCTTCAAGTCAAGGGCAGGGAAATAACCATTCATCTGCAAACCGCCAGAGAAATGCTCAAAACAGAGAGGCAGAAAACCAAAAGGAACAATTACAGTGTCAAGCAGTAGACAAAGAATGTTATATACTGAGAAGTGGACCAGAAAGCTGCAAGGGATGCTCACTGCACGTGGGAACTGATCAGAAGAGGCACACATGGGCAAGGGTGGTAGATAGTCTAAAGCAGCGAGTCTTATACTATGGGTTGTTTGAATTTAGGTTGCACTGAATCGAGAATCACAATAGTTCTGAATTAGAAAGGATCAGAAATGATTAGTGAAATGCCTTGTGATAGGTTCAGTGTGAAATGTTTAAGCTTAAGTCATTTCTTTGCTGTGACCTGCATTTGTGATTCTCAATGGGTGACCCCCTCCTCCCAGGATGAAGCTGAGCGGTGATTTTCCAAGGAGTATGAGATGACACTCCTCTATGATTGTGGGCCTCAAATATACAAAAAAGGGCAAAACTGGGAAAATAACTTTAAGAATTTTAACTTTAATGCAAGAAAATAACTTTAAGAACTGCTGGTCTAGAGGAATGCTCCGAGCGGCTGGAACTTGACCAGGTAAGACACACCCGATTCTGGAGGAAGAACGTTTACCACTGAAGTTGCGGGAAATTCAGGTGGCTTTAACTATAATTCGGATTCAGCGGGTTAGAAAATGGATGGATGGATGTCTATGTAATTATGCTTCTGCATCCAACATTGGTTCCATGGATCGGATTTTCCAGAGCAGTTGATATCTGACATTTATTCACCTCAGATAATGCTCTATAAATAACAGTACATTTATTACTTTAATTTTATTTAATTTGTTCTCTGTTTTTTCTTACAAAATGGAATTCATATTTATTTGTTCAAGAAATTAAATCACATGCTGTTCATTTTTCTTCATTTTTAAAGTTATAATCTTCACATCCTAGATAGGTAACTCATCCAGTGAGTGAGTAAAATATTTAAACCTAACCACCACCCACCACCCCCAAACTGCTTGCCTTGTTGCTCTGTCTTGCTGCCTGGGGTGTAGAGATTAGGGGAGCAGGGGACATGGAATCTTAGTAGTAATCAACTCTGGGCGAAGTCAGATTGAGTACAAAAGTTGTAGTGTAGGACAAATCTGTGGGTGTACATAACAAAGTTATAAGAGGGTCATCTGAAAGCTTTTGATAAAATAGCAGAGTAATGTTACAAAGTTATCTCATTATGCTTATACAAACAAGACAGTGATTTTAAATGATGTCAAAGACCTTCAGAATCTTCAGATCTCAGTCCAGTTGTGTGCCTATAGGATGAAGAAGCACAGGGAATTCACAGCTTGAATGAGGGACTGAAAATTCTGCAGGAAGTTTGATGTGATAGATTCAGCATGAGCCAAAATCCCTAAAAAATGTTTTCATGTCTCAAGGAAATGGACAAAAGTATGTTCGACATAATACTAGGCAGGTGTGCCAAATTAATGGGCACTATGTGTAGTTTATTAACATATTTTATCTTGATAGTTAGATTAAAAGAAAAACAACTTCATCAGTATAGAGAGTTTATGGGGCTACATACAGTGCATACTTTGAAATCAGGAAGCAGCAAAAAAAAAAAGGTAGAACTGAATTGTTTCTTGTCTAACATCTTGTCACATCTGCTTATAAAATTGCCTCACATTCCTCCAGAAAACACATACTTAAAGTTTGTTTTACAACTGCTATAAACAGAATGTCCACATATTATTTAGAAGATGCTGTAGTATTTTTCAAGTGTTCATCTACATTTATACAGAAGATCAATATCGACCCAAAGGTCATTTCAGTAACAATTTGCACTAAAGCATCCAAGTTTAAGAACTGAATAAAATTAGTAATGGCCTCAGTTAAAGGAAATTTTTTGAGAGGCTTCTTCATACTAGAGCATTCCAATCTCCCCAAGAGTAAATTTTTCATTAACTTCATTGTTTATACATTCGATATACGTATATGCAGCAGCATTTCAAACTTCCTTTGGCAGGTTGAAAAACAGGAAAATTTAATATGTTAATTTGTAGCAAAATTGACATTATCAATATGCAAAGAAAGAAAAATGGTGAAGGGACTAATGTTGTGAAATTTCTCTGCAAAATATATAGCTTGTAATAACATGAGATGTATTGCTGTTACTCTTTTTTAATTATTCATTAAAACTGAGTAAATTAGTAAAGTAATATCTTCTTTGAATAAGCAATTATTCAATCCACATGCTGAAATACACTCATATTTTAAATGTCAGCAGATTTTTTTAATGCTGTTGGTTTAGATGACCTTTAGCAAACAAATAGGCTCTGTGATTTTTTTAACCTACTTAGAGTTAATAATAATAATACATGCTTACCCCTGGAAAAAACTTGGCAAAAACATAGAATTTTTTAAAAAGAAAAAATGTTATTATGTGTAACAAAAACATGTCTCTCTATTATAATAAATAAATCCTGGGACGAGATGAGACCTTTTAGCCTGGGACAAGACTCATGGGGCCGTAAATAAAAGACAAAGAGTAGATGACAAAGTAGAACGTCGTAAACAATTCAAAAACGTTGGTGCGATACACATGCTGAGCAAGTTAAAGATAATGAAAGTACTAAAATTCAAAAGTCTCAAAAAACTATTAGTAAAGATCGCATTAGCACAAACAAATGGAAATTCTTGCTCTGTGAAATAACGAAACAGTGAAAAGAGATCAAATATATTGTTCGGATTTAAACTATAAATCAGAGACTTGTAGATCATCTAATTCATGTTGCCATCAGGGAAAAGTAGTGTTTCTACCCAATGAAAAGGCCTATCCGCGAGAATTAAAAGATTTGTTGTTTGGTGAAAGTGAAATCCGCACACACAGAGATAGGCAGAGATGTGAAGTGGCGAGCAAAGCGAGCAGGGGGCAAAGCCCCCTAGTTAATACTAAAATGTCAACATAAATACTGTGGGAAAGGTATGTTAAGTATCCAATGCTGCAGTGATGCAGATTTAGTGCACCCTGATGATCTGCTCCCCTGAACCTTTTATACTGTATCTTTGGATAAGGTTTGTCTCCAGGGCAGCCTTCTCACTGCTTGCATTCTTAATTGACAGTATAGTTTCTAAGATTCTTATCTGGGACCTTATGTCATCTGGGTCTCTTTATCAAATAACTCAGGCATCCTTGGCATCTGCTTTGTTCCCTTCCCTCTGGAATTCTGGGTAAGCATTGCACATTTTCTCCCAAGTTACACTTCTTTCAGCCCCTCTCTACAGCTGTGATGTCTTCCTTTGCATTGGCATGACAACACAAGGCATGTCAGCCTAACCTGTGTAAGATCTCCTGTCCTTCAAAGGAACCTTTTGGGCTCTGGGACAACTTTTTCCTGCTTTCATTTCCTTAGTCTACCCGACCTGTCCATAACTATATACTGTGTGACACGTGAGTCACTGTCTTGCACCCCAAAACATGAGGCTGAGTCTCAGTACTTTAGCAATACATGCTTTATTCAACTTGAAACAGGGATAGTATAGAGGGATCCACCACTCTCCTATACACAGGCACAGCAATCAGGCAAGGTTGTGGTCATGTTAGTGGACAAGTAATACTGTGCCCTGTAATTATAATGTCCTTTGCATCACCCATTGACGAGAGGTGCTTACAGCGCAACCGTGGTCAGCTCGGATTTGCTTCCACGGTGAGCCGCTGAAGCGCTGTGAGCCTGCGGTTGCCCCTGCAACAGATAAGCAGTCTTCCACATATGCTACATAAGCTGCGATTGCACTTCAGGACGTTGTTCAGCGTGTTGTCCCATTGGGGGGAAAAACAAAAGAGTTTAGAAACCTCACAACTGTAAAGGAAAACACATGATGAATATATGGTATATATGGGGGTTCGTTTCTGAAAAGGCATAATCTCCATTTACTGCAATGGTTGAGGCTGGAGTGCTGCACAAATAAACCACCAACATAACCGCTGCATATCCAGAACAGTGTTAATGAAATGTTGCCATCTGACTGAAGGATAAGATGGAACTGAAGCAGACAACCTCTTCAGAGAGACAGACTAATAGACAAACTAATGGACAGACAGGTTGGCAGAGTGTTGTATGGGCCCACTTGTTCTTTATCCAGGTCATTAAGTTTTTGAACATGTTAGGAAACAGACAAATAGATTATTCTTTTGGTATTAGCTACAGCCCCTTTCCGTGCTGCTGTATATTTACTCAGGATATGCTTATCTGAATGGTCATATGGAGGTTAACATATAAATAAGTATTCTATCCTTTTATGGCATGGTGTTTTTTGTTATAATTGTAAACATATACAGTGCCTTAAGTTTATAAATGTTTTAAAAACAATTTACTGAGCATACTTTGACTATTGCTGATATAAAATATTTCAGTTTAGTTTGTGATGTGAATATGTTTTCCTCACACTACTCAAATCTCTTTCATTTCCCATTATTCTTTCCAGTGCTTAGAGACACCACCCAACCAAAAATTCTGAGACATTGTTGAGATAAGTATTTAGTAGATAAAAAAGAGTCTTGAGCCATTGTTATAAAAGAACTCCAAACATGAATGTCCTTTATTTACGCCAAAAAGTCCCAAAATCAAACAGAACAGATATCCTTTAATCAACTAGGTTCATTTACATATAATGACTACAAAGCATTATAATAACACCAATCAGCATTCAGATAGATGGTATGTCCTAGAAACACTCCTTATGTCATTAAGCAATATGTAAAATGTCCAATAATAGTTAATTATTAAGATGCATGGGTGAATACCTGGTTATAAGAAATATGACTTCTTATATACAAACTGTCACCAGGGAACACAATATAAAGTTAAATATTATAAATGATTTCATTTTCTAATTTAAATGTACTCAGACAAATGAAGTCAAGTTGTTCTAGTTTAACAGACAGGCAGTTTTTAAACACTTTGGTACTTTTCCCTTACAGGCACATACAGTATAGTATAATTTTATATATAATAATATTTCCTGGTGACTTAATTTATATTGCTGATGTAATACTGCTAGTTATAACATATCCACATATTGCCATAAATAAATTTCAGCATTACAGCAATAGAGTAATAAACTCATTTTTTGTTTATAAAATAATATATTTTTTTATTAAAATGTTTAAAATACTGAAGCTTAATTTAATTCTTCAATATGCTTAATTTGTTTCAGGCAATCTATAAAAGATCAACACATTATATAGGTCTGTTCTGAGTTTAGATAAAATAGGCTTTCCTATTAACATATGTTATAAAAGCTTTTAACCAATCACAGTGAGGTTGAAAACACAGGTCACTATGCACTTTGATGGAGAGAACATATTTCAAATTTAGTGCATCCAGTTTAAAGTATCTGCCATAGATATGTTACTTGACCTGCCCGCCATTCAATATTTCAGGCCCTTCACAATCCCATTAATATTATTAGCTTTGGCTTTCCGCCTATTTTGAGACAGTTCTTTAAAGCATTACAATGCACCATGAATCACACTTTTCCAAAGGCGTCAGTATCTGGCAAAGTGTGTTGACTTTCAATTTTACAGTTAAATCTTTTCTGACGTTTGACTCTGCATCAGAAGTCAGAGTGTAGCAATACAGCACACTTCTCCTCTTCTCTTCTATGGAATCACAGTGCAAAAATTGTGATGGAGCTCAGCTGTTTCAATTGCATTTTTTGGGCTTTTTATTCATATGTTATGGTTCTGCAAGACTAGGCAGGGCAAATATTCATTTTACAAAGGCTTTCAGGTGTTTATAAATGTCAAAGCATTTGATTTTTTTTTCTTTTTTATTCTGCAAATGTGAGAAGATGAAAGAGGGCTCTGTAGCAGTACCTCTGCTTGTGTTTACTGATGTGCTCAGTAACCTGGTAAATTACCATCAGTATTCAACATAGGACCTATCAGATGCTAATGAATGGCTACGTAGTCTTTTGTATGCATTACACACATTAAATATAGAAAAATAAACTGGAAGAGCATTGTATATAGAATACAGAAATTTTTTATTAGTTAATATCTTGGAATAAGAAATCAAGACATATTTTAATAGGAAGAGACCCTCATGTCATTACTCAACATTGAAAAAATCACTGAGGTGCCTTTATATGGATTTATAGGATTATTATTGTCCCATGTACAGAGTAAACTGAAACTCTTATTTACATACTGTATGCTAATCAGGAATAAACATTACCAAAAGGGAAGATTTCAGACCATGGGAAGAAGACAAAAGATAAACAAGCTAAGAAAGAAGAGAGAAAAAAAAAACACAGCTCTTCAGGACTAATCTGAACGGCTTTTCTGATGTGTTGTCCAGCCATTTGTTTACATCTAATTTGTCTCGCTGTCTCTACTTTGGCCTCTCTTCTCCTCACCCTTTTGATTTAGAATACCAGTCTTGGCAAGTCTGCCTCCAGTAAAAGAACCCCAGACCATCACACTTTCTCCTCCACGTTTGACAGTTTGTGTCACACACTGAGGAACCGTCCTTTCACTAACTTGGCTGTGTTCACAAACCCTTCCTGATGAACTAAAGATTTTATATTTGGATTTATCGGTCCATTAGACAGTCTGTAGTAGTCCACTGCCGGTAATTCCAGGCCCTATTTTATCCTTTAAGAAATGGTTTTCTTACTGCCAGTCTCCCTGTCAAACCTTCAGCACAAAATCTCCTCTTCACAACAGAAATGCTTTTTTTCAACCCCTGTAAGCTGTGCTTGAAGCTGTTGTGCTGTGAGACACCTATCATGCGAGCTGGTGACCCTCAGAAACGTGTCTTCTGATTGGGTTTTGACTTTGGGTCTACCACATCTCTTACTATCAGAGTTTCTTACAGTTTCTGATTGCCTTTGGATCATATAGGACACTGTACTCACTGACATTTTTGCAATTTCTTTAAATGAAAGGCCTACACTTCAAAGGGTAATGATACTCTGTCTCATTTCACTTGTGAATTGCAATTTTCTTGCCATTATCACTGGAATGTACACCTTTCTATACTATAATATTGTCCAATTAGTACTTCAGAGTGTGTAGTAACACAGTCTTTTTCAGCTTTTTTTAAGACAGAAAGAGGGTTTTGAAGTAATCAACAGAAGTTGGGATATCTGTACAAACTATTTGCTTCAAATTGCATGGCTTAATTTACTTTAATTGCTGCAGAACATCTGTAGGTTGTAACCTCTTAGTCATTCCCTGAAGCAGGCCCATTTGTGATATTCTGAAATTTCCTCAGCTTATTGTAGAGCTTGCGGGAGTAGTTCTAAAAAGAGATGTCCCACCTGCCCATTAACTTAGACTTAACTGTGATGATGCGGGTTCGCTCCATGCTCCTATCCGAGTTCTGGGAGCTCTTGAACCTGACACCATCGGTAATATCACTGAGATGAGCTGACAAATGAGGACAATTCTCAAATGAAGCATGGGGATAGTGCAAAAAGTGCCAAAGTGCTTTTATTAAAACGAACAGTTGTGTCATAACAAAAATGCAGTGTTCCACGGTTCCAATAAATAATCCATAAAAACAGTGCAAAGTGGGGATAAAAACAATAAATAAATCCTTTAAAATCTGAGGTTAAAAATGCAGTCTCACTCTTCATGATCGCAGCACACCTCTATCTCTCATTCTCCCCGGTTCACCCATAACTCGCGTAGCCGGCAGAGACCCAACAGCAACAAGCTCCTTTCGGCCGACCTCTGTCTTGGCTGCCTTAAGACATCACGGCCAGACTGTCCGAGGTCGGCTCTCCTCCCGTCTTCCTTCATGCTAACGTAGTCAATCCTCAAATCCATTGGGAGGACACCTGCCTTGCTCACTCCACACGAACATTCAGTGGGGTGGACTAGCTCCTAGAGTGCCACAGCCAAACGCTCCTTCGTGGGGCCACAGCTCATTCTGCTTCAAATCCACCAAGTGGCCAGATCCTCTTTCCAAACCTGGTTTTACACGTCCTTTAACCTCTTTTTCTTCTATCCATCTTGATTTCTTAATTCATCCTCCTTTTCTTTGTGCCAGCCTTTATATACACACACACCTCTGTGGGCGCAGCACCTTAATTACATGCCGCAGGAAGCCAATGAAGCAATTGCGAATGATCGCACTCACACGTGCAGGTGTAACTAGCTCCAACTACTCCAATTAACTCCCTGTGGCCGTGCAATAGTGTCCACGGAGAGTGACACAGCTTTATGGATTTAAAACCTGCCCCTTTTTCTTTTGAAGCCACGGACCCACTATACCACAAAGATACCACTGGAGTCACCACTGGTGCTGGCCAATCACAGATTACATTTATTGGCATATGCAAATGAGGTGTTGCCTTTAGTGAATGTTTAACACACATTTCCTGCTCAGGTCTTTTGTTTTAGCTTTTTCCTTTCTCTCCTTTCAACGCACCTCTACTGACTTTCTAGCCTGCTTATTCCTTCCACCTTCAGTGTGCCATCAACCTAGTGAAGTCCCAGACTCGAGAACCGACTTTCTCCAAGTGACCCCGACAGGCCTGTCACACCCAAGCAGCATTGCACCTTTGTGGTTTTTTTTTGGTTACAATCATGTGTCTGATGGTGCTCCTGTGTGTTTAATGATAGGTAAAACACATGTTTAAGTGTTTTTTGTAATGCAATTGGATAGGTTTGCAGGACAAGGTAGTTCCTCTTGCCTTTCTTTCTAGGTAGATTGCCCTGGCTACGGTATAGCCTGCAGAAGAGGGTGGGCCTGGCTATTTAGGGATCGCTTTCCCATCTGGAGTCTTGCTGTATATACTAACTGTCAAAGGTTTTAGAACACCTCAGTGTTTATGGAAATGCTTGCAATTTAATGTCTTAATGCTTCATGTAATCAAGTCATAGAACAAATAAGGGCAAATATAAAAATAAGTCAAGGAATCATTAAGTCTACAGAATTATATTCAAATTTTTTCATTCATCAAAGTAGCCCTCTTTTGCTCATATATCAGCCAAACTGTGGCAACCCTTTTGATTCAGAATGCCAGTTACTCTGTGTAAGTCACCAAATCAGCCTTTAGTAAAAGAACCACAGACCATCAAATGTCCTCCTCCATATTTGACAGTTGGTGTCACACACTGAGGAACCATCCTTTCACCAACACAGTGTACACAAACCCTGCCTGATGAAACAAAGATTTTAAATTTGGATTCATCGGTCTGTTAGACTTTCTTCCAGTCTTCATTAGTCCATTGCCAGTATATCCTGGCCTCAGTAAAACCTGTTTAAAAACACTATAAAATCAATCAACTACCAGGCACGCACCGGAATTGTTATGTGGTCAGGGATATACAGTGATCCCTTGCTATATCGTGCTTCAACTTTCGCAGCTTCACTCCATCGCGGATTTTAAATGTAAGCATATCTAAATATATATCACGGATTTTACGCTGGTTCGCGGATTTCTGTGGACAATGTGTCTTTTAATTTATGGTACATGCTTCCTCAGTTTGTTTGCCCAGTTGATTTCATACAAGGGACGCTATTGGCGGATGGTTTAGAAGCTACCCAATCAGAGCATGTATTACATATTAAATAAAACTCCTCAATGACATACGATATGCTTCCCGCACGGTGCTTGATTGTTTGCTTTTTTCTGTCTCTCTAACTCTCTCTGCCTGACGGAGGGGGTGTGAGCAGAGGGGCTGTTTGCACAGAGGATACGGATGCTCCTCTACAAAATGCCGCTTTATCACAGTGCTTCGGCATACCTAAAAGCACAAAAGCACGTATTGATTTTTTGATTGTTTGCTTTACTCTCGCGCTCTCTCTCTCACTCTCTCTCTCTGACATTTTCTGCTCCTGACGGCACTCCTTTGAAGAGGAAGATATGTTTGCATTCTTTTAAGTGTGAGAAAGAACTATCATCTCTGTCTTGTCATGGAGCACAGTTTAAACGTTTGACTAAAGGGTGTTATTTCATGTCTACAGGGCTCTAATAATGTTAAAAGTGTGGGAGAGTTTATAAGGGCTTAAAATATATAAAAATAACCATACAAACATATGGTTTCTACTTCGCGGATTTTCATCTATCGCGGGGGGTTCTGGAACGCAACCCCCGCGATCGAGGAGAGATTACTGTACTGCATTTTCTACTCAGGCATCAGTATAGGGCTCCCTCTAGCAGGTCTTGAGGTCTTTTTACCTTTAACTTGTTTCCCTTTATACTCCAGTTTAACAGTCATAGTTCCACTTACATGAATTGTACAATTCTAAATAGAACTATCTAGAAATGTGCCCTTTAATAGCCAGATCACATTGTTTCTGTTAGAGGAGGGTCTGGCTTCTATGCTATGTATTATGTTAGCAGCACTTCTTGAGTCTTGGGATAGTCTTTAAAGCTTTTGTGTAGACTGTTATTTTTGTGTTTTGATCTGTTGATCCTGCCATCTGGGGCATGCAGCATTCTTACACTATGGACAGCATGCATAATAGGTTTCTTGACCCTTCCATCCCTTGTCCTGTAAAATCATGATGGTACCTTTGTCCAAGAAATTCTTTTACAATAAATTATCTGGTGTGTACCATGCCCACCCACAGGTGAGTCCTTTCCGGGCTGCATGCAACTTACTTTACCAAGCTAAATGAATGTTTCTTTTGAATGGTTTGTAGCATGAGGTGGTTATGGTCCGTACTGACCCCTACTCTCCTGTCTCTTTTTCCGGTTTCTTTGTGGTGGCGGCCTGCGCCACCACCACCTACTCAAAGCATCATAATGCTCCAACAATGATGGATGGATTAAAAGCCAGAAGTCTACGTGACCATCATCATCAAGTCCTTCCATGAGAACCCTAAATCCAAAGAGGACTGTTTCATTTATGTTAGGTAGAATGCCCAGAGGGGACTGGGCGGTCTCATGGTCTGGAATCCTTACAGATTTTATTTTTTTCTCCAGCCGTCTGGAGTTTTTTTTTTGTTTTTTCTGTCCACCCTGGCCATTGGACCTTACTCTTATTCTATGTTAATTAATGTTGACTTATTTTCTTACTGTGTCTTTTATTTTTCTATTCTTCATTATGTAAAGCACTTTGAGCTACTTTTTGTACGAAAATGTGCTATATAAATAAATGTTGTTGTTGTTGTTGTAAGTACTGCATTACTTAACTCTGTTATGATATTGAACATGTTTCATATGGCAATGTTGGAAGACTAGCACATGTTGTGTCTATTTAGAAGTTTTAGCATTCTTTTGATTTGTTCAACCAAACATCATCAGTCCTTATGAATTAAAAGAATGGCAACTGTAATAGCATTATGTACCTCTCAAGGATTCAATGCCATTGCTATTCTCTTTTTTACCTAATAAACTAAAAAAAATAATAATAAAATTGGATTGCACATAAAAATAATTATATTATTAATAAATAAATCTGTTATTAATGATAGATTTATCCATCAGTTTCTTAATATGTAAGTAACAGTGCATAAAGAGTATGCAATTTATTTTGTTGCTAACTTCTTTTTGATAAACCACATTTACAAATATGTTACGTGCAGTGTTAATATGTCTAAGATTGAAGTACAATCTCTAATATATTACTACTATTCAATGTTTTGTGTATTATGCAGATTGCAATCCTTCGCTAGTTCTGAACACTAAAACTCTGTAATAAAATATTAGCAAACCTAATGATAATTGTAAAGTGTCATGTTGATACAATTAAAAATTGGTGTGTTAAGTACAAATAAAAGCATAATAAAGGTGGAGTAAACAGGATAATTATGAAAATCATTGATCCATTTTTGGGGTGACACAGTGGTTAGTGTTTTAACTTCATGATTCAAAATGTTGGATCCCACAGCTGGTGTTGTCTGTGCTGATCCTGTACATTCTCTCCATGTCAAAAAATCGTACATGATAGGTTAACTGGCATTTCTAAAGCTACCCTGTGTGCAAGCGTGTGCCCTGTAATGTATTAACATTAGTGCCTAACTTACTGTATATAATGCATTTAAAAACTGTTTAAAAATATATTTAAAATTTAAGTTTCAAATATCCCGGAACTGCAATTTGCATTGCTTGCCCACACTGCTGACTTCTGAGCATCAAAACGATGCATGTGCATTTTGAAGTTTCATGTCTGTAAATACTACCGACTTTCATTTTCCTGATTTTTCACATATTGTACTGTTTAGATGATCATTTTGTAAAATCTTGCTAATTTCTGGAATGTTATTAAGGTGTCAGTCACAAGTAAAATGTTTGTTTCAAGTCTCTTAAATCATAACGCAATGTGCATGTTTAATCTGAGCAGGTAGACATCGTTTCGCTTGCAGGACAGAGTTTGAAGCTGTAAATATATTCACAGAAGTGTGAAGGAGAGCAAAACAGAGAAGTTACATTTTGCATTTAAGTTTGCAATTGCAGTTTTAAGTACAGGGTGGTCCAGATCTAATTATGCAGATCCAAATCGTCTGGATGACTTTGACTTATGCGAGGACGATTCCAGTTCAGCGCAAAGGCAATTCTTCATGTCGGCAGTTTGCACACTTCTCGATGGTCCGGGATTTTTCGGGTGATTTTCTATGTAATAAACTTAATAAGTTATAGCGTAATGAAAATTATATAATTAGTTCTGGACCACTCTATAAAATTATATATATGAGTCAAACAGAAGGGGTGAAGATTTTGTTTCCATTTGTATTGTTTTTAATTCCTATTTGTCTAATCCTTTTCATATTTTTCACATTTGTTATAAAAATAATCTTAAATATTTATTATTTTGCCCATTGTTCCAAAGAGGTATTGCATAGTGGGCTACTGCATTATGAGTCCTGTATCACAATACATGTTTTATGCTTATTAAATGTATCGATACATGCCTAATAAAGATATTCTTACTGCAAATATCCTTATTTAACATGTCAGCCCTGTATAGACACCCTGCGTAGAGCTGTTTCCTACCTTACACCCACTGCTGCCAAAATAGCAAGAGGCCCCTTCACAACTCAGTCTGTTTTGAGAATGTTATGCTATTCATCTGTTTTGTAAACTCTTACTGGGAGGACACAGTCTGTCCTGACAGTAATAAGTAGATGATTTGCAAGGGTTGCCTGTCAAGCACAGGAGCTACACTCAAAGAATACAAGTTCAATTTACAGTCGACAGTCAAACGGTACACATAATCTTACATAAACGTAGGGAGAACACACAATCTCCTTTATTAGTGCAACAGCAAGAGTTGTGCAGAGTCATGTTATCTCAACAACCTAATTATAAAATGTTATTGCTTACTTTAAATTAATTTCGACTTAGTATTCAATACATTTCTTTCTATATGAAACCACTTTTTTCTACTTAAGCATCATTTCCAAAATATTCTCTTTACCCACTCCTTTCATCATCACCTTTTGGCAAGATTGTCTTTTTTGTTAATGTTTTTTATTTATCTGCTTGTGGAAAGATAATAATGTTTGAAATCACCAAGAATTATTAATGTAAATGTATTCCTGTCAAAATTATGACTGCATGAGTGATATATAACATCAGAGCCTTCTGGAAATATGCGTGGACATTGTTTAAGTTGTAGTTAACCTCCTGTCTTTAATCAAGTGTCATCCTGCAGCCAGGCAGCATTTTCACAATGCAAGAAAAAGAATAAAAGGAAGAACTGCCTTCTGATTAATCAAGCATTTATGCTCAAAAAACAGAGATAAACAGCACATGAAATTGGCTAATATAACAACCTGAAATGAAGATTGACAAAGGGTGCACTGCTGGTGCACATATAAAGTAGATCTAAGTGACACAAAAACATGAGAACTGAAGGTGCCTATACTCTGGTTCATCAGGCATTGCTTCTGAATAGAGATAATCTCTATTTGTAGCCCTGAAGTAGTCATGATCGCAATCATTCCTTACTCAAAGCATTCATGATTCCTGTAGTTTCTGGCATACAGTTGCGGAACAACTGCAAATGCCATATTACGAGAGCCATGCAGCCTGGAGAGAGCCTAGGCGCCTGCCAAGTGTGTTGAGCTCAGCAGTCCCACTTTTCAATAGCTAACATTGCAAGGTGCCTGTGCTTCAAGGCTGTTATTATGATCCTGGATGTCTATGAAAGGCGGTTTCAGTAATTTTGAAAGGGGTATAATTGTTGATGTATCCTCAGGCAGCTCCTCAGTCATAAAGGCCACAGAAATTGATAATGTTTCACAAAGAAGCATTTTGAAGGTGAATGGCAGCCTGGGAAAAGGGCTGAAAGTCATTTTCATGAAAGAACAGCATTGAATGAAAGCAGTGTGCTTCGAAACAGTCAGCCACAGACATTTATAAGGTGAAGCAGTAGAACACGTCTCTTCAAACTACAGTTCAGCAAGAGTAAAGGTCCAAAATTTTATTATTGAAAAGACTCAAGAGAGAGCACCAGAGTGAATACCTAGGCAAACCCTTCATTTTGACTGAGTGTGATCAGTGCACTGAAATTTCAAATTGTGCTGTACTTTAAGGCAGTCATTCTAGTCAATTTTCTTAGCATTGCCTGGCTTGTCTTTTAAAAAGTAGACTTGCAGGAGGTCAGCATGTTTCTGACCTTAGAAATCTCCCAACCACAGGATAGCATTTCTGATGCCATTTGTATGCTGGCAAGTTAACTACAACTCGGTAGCAGCCAAATGTACTGAAACTACATAACTGCAATGTCTTTAATTTACTTTTTTCCAAACTTAAATCCTTTTCCTTGCACAATTTTATTTTTGGATAATTTAAGCTTCTAGTGTTATGTTTCTGTAATTATTTCCATTGCAGGTTTATTATCAAAGTATAAACGAAACAAGAGCAAAATAAATATGTTCAAATTTTGTTTTTTACCTTCGATAAATTCAGTTACTGCTGGGTGCTGATGTGTGAATTCCAAAAGAACCATGTTATATAAGAAGAGGGGCTGCTTGCATTTCTTATTTGAGCTTTATACAATTAAAAACATATACTTTTCTAGAAAAAAGAAACAGAAGAAACTTTTTACTTTACTTCTTCAATCTTGAGGCTGTCATAATTGATTTCTGCTGTAAAGTTGTACCTCTAGTCACACGTTTTGCTGATTTAATGATTGTTTTCCACTATCATTGCATAGTATCTTAGTTTTTTGGTGCATAGTGGTGGTGCAACCACCTTATAAATGTAAATCTTGCATTTCTAGTTCAGATTCCACACCTGGTTGTTGTTCACATGGAATCCACACATTTTTCTCATGTCTGTGTGTGTTTTCCTACCACATCCCCAAAGACAAAGGTGTTAACTGAACTGGCAACATCAAATTGTAGGTATACATATGAACCGTTGGTGCTTAATCCAGTCATGACAAGTGCCAAAGGACTCCTAGGATAGGCTTCAAATTGCTATGACCCTGAATTGCATTAAGAAGGTTTGAGAATGTGACAAGCAAAATGATTTGTGCAAAATTGAATTCACAGTGAAACTTGGTGCCTTGCTTTACAAAAATAGATAAATTGCAAGAGATTTTTTTTTTTCAAGCAAAATTTGTACTATTGACACAAGAAGAAAGCTGGAAGGATTTATGTGCATTTATTCTGTATGCGTCCAGCTGTCAGTTAGAATGTAAATAAAGATTTGTAGTGAAAAAAAAATCACTGGACTCATTTCCTCTCATGTGTAAACAGTTTGTTGAGCTGCAAGACGTGTTTTAGAAGTGGAAGCACCACCTTCCCAATTAAGAAGACAATCTTGATTTCATAAATAAATAAATATCAGATATAAGTATACAACGTGTATCAGAAAGAAGGTGTAACAATAAGATACTAAATCTGAATCATTACTGTCTTTCTAAAAGTTAGTGAGGATCTGGGGAGACAGTTTGAGTTTTTGAAAGATGAAGGTGCTCTTTAGCCTTCTTAAAAAGATACATGGTGTTCAGAAGCTATAAAAGATTATCAGTGAAGTGGATCCCTAAGAGCTTAATGCTGGACACTCGTTCCAGCAAATCCATTAATGTCAATAAGCACATGACCCCATCCAAGTCTCTTGAAGACCACAATTAGCTTTTTAGTTTTGCTTTTGAGAACTGACGGTAGTTATTATTCCACTCAATGAAAAGTTTAAGGATAAGTTAAACTACTAAAGTTACTTCTTCACAAATATGGTATTTATGCATTTGCCACACGAAATTTTCTAGTAAAGATAAGCACTTTCTATAAATTTTTAAAAATACATCACTTGTCCTGGTATTTTATAATGAACGCTATCAGACACTGAGCACCACCAAAAAAATAATCCTAAAAATTTACTGAATATTTCCACTTTGATGTGGCAAAAGTTCTGATACAAGACAACATGTTTTCTGTGTTTCAGACTCATTTGTGATAACAAAAAACATCTCGAAATACTGTAATCATTTCATTACATATTTCTGGTACTATTTTTTTTTTTTTAGATAAATATATGTATTCTACTTGCTGGTGTGATAGGAGGAGGAGTTCTCATATAAATATAGAAACAGATCAACACCATACCAAGCACGTGGCAGGAACTGTGATTTTTGTCTTTTGAAAGAAAACCCCTTGGGGGCAGGGGGAGGTGAAAGGTTGTTATGAAGGAAGAGAAGCACTTATAAATGGTTACCAAGAAGTTTTCTTGGACACGGGTGTCACTTGTGAGAGGAAAGTATTACAGATGATTGGAGAGAAGGGAGATTTATAGTGTGTACAATGGAAGAGTGTTTGATAATAGGTAAGTGGATCTACTACTGTATAGTCTGGTCAGGTGTTTTTTTTGGAATGCTAAATGACTTATGATTAGTTGTTTAAACCCTTTGTGTATTGATCCTTTTCCCTTTCTCCTGTTATTACTTTTTATAATCAACTTGCATTAGTTATTGCCTTTTCATTCTTTGGTTGCTGTTTGAATTTAGGGAAGTCTCTCATATGCCCCAATAATCAACATATTAGACTTTCGACTGGTATGTTCTAACTCCCTTTTACATGCAGCATTAACTTCTCAGTTACTGGTGACATCTCTTTTAGATGTGAACTGTCCCAAAAGAGACTCATGGGCAACGTTTATGGATATTCACAAAATCCAGCTGGGTACAATATTGTTAGAAACTTGTATGCTAAGAAATAAATGTTGACTGCTCCATAAGCTTAAACCCTTCAAAACTAGTCAAAGTATTTGTGTTTCTGCATGGTATCATTAGGAAAAACGGGTAAATTATTTTAGGGTGATTGCAGAAGAATCATTGAAAGTATGCTAAGCTAAGGTCACTGCACAAAAATCAGAAACGCCAGAAAATCTAAACTGAAATGCAGGTCAAAATACATTGTCTAAATTCTTTCCAGAAGTTGAAACTCTATTACTTCTGTTCCCTCAAAGAGCACTTGTGCTGAACAATCTCTAGGTCTTTCCTTTATTTTAATTCATAGCTTGAATCATCAGTTTGTGTATGCTGCCATCTTTTAAATTAGTGGTATGATAATGCCACATGTCACATTCTTGTGACTAGCAACAGAGATCAATGTGGCGGTGCCGTGTAATCAAAGCAGGAAATGGTAGTGCACCATCAAGTAAATATTAAACAAAATGGCAGTACAATTATAGAATATAACCATAAAAATAAAAAAACAAAACACTACTCCTGTGAGGCTAGATGTGATTTTTAAATGAAAATACAGGTCTGGGGACCACCCATTAAAAAGTGTGTAGTGAATAGTGGTGAAATCCTACGTGGCAAAGGCTACACCCACAGGGCTTCTTCCTAATACATACACATCCCCAAATTCTCCAGTCCTTGTGTTTTAAACTGCTGCTGGGATATCAGGGAGAGCAGAAAGGAAACTGAACAAAAGAGTTAACACTGATGGAACATAAAAAGTTGAAATTGCTGCTATCCATTCAGGAGCTCAGTAGCCCATGTTACTTTAGCTTAATAATTAATATGCATGTTGTAACGAGCATTGAAACAGTGGAGACAAACAGACAAACACACATGTAGACCACCACAGCTAGTGTGCTCCACACGTTTGTGAAATGCCTCTGTCTGCTATGATATCTTTCTGCCATTTTATTGCACCATTATATGACATAACAACAGCAAATAGAGTTTAGATAAGCATTGCAATCTTTGGATATATAATGTGTTGAAATGTTGTGGCTGTTTTGTCACTGCATTTGCAAATAGACAATAATGTTAAGTTTCTTTAGTTACCCATTTACACATGCAGGCAGAAGCTGGATGTTGTGCAGCCTTGTCTGTGCTTTACTAATGTCATTCAGCAGATTTGTTGATTCAGGTGTTTTGAGTACTGAAATCTGCATTTCCTGTGGCTTTTCATTATCAGCTCTCTCTTAACGACAGTTCTTTCGATAGAGTGTGACACATCATTTACTTCATATATATATTTTGCAGTTCATATTTTCATGAATATAGTTGCCAATTATTTCAAGCTTACATCGTCTCCTACATTATAGTCATAAAAGTGAGCAACAGGGAGTACACACAGCACCTGCAGCAATGTAGCATTCACGTTTACCATTTGTCTATTTGATATTGTCGAATGGCAATGTATAATCTGATGCTACAAAAAGGTTTTTCCCTTGCATCAGTTTATGTTTATTTTTAAAACAGATTATGTTTATTAGACATTTAATGTGCTCTCTGTAAATGCCAAACACATTTATATGTCTAACAGGGTTTTTTTAGGAGACTTTTTGACTTTAGATGGTTCATTGTAAACAGACGCTTGCTGATTGGACTAGAAATGTAAAAATCAATGAACTGTCTAATTATTCCCACCCAGTTTTAAACAAAATTCAGTCATGGTTGTCATCCTGATATAAATTGGCTTCAGCAAGACAACAAAATCACAAACAAAATGAAAAAATGGTCAAATATAATAATTAGCAAATTACTGACAGATGATGGGAGAACAATTAAAAAATGTCCTTTGTTTTACCTTCATTACTTGACTCCAACACTAAAGTAGGGAATGATGGTAGAATGTTGACACAACAAGATTGATACGTAGCAGAAAAACATGATTTTAACCTTGTGTGTTTTATTATGTCTGTGTGAACACATTTTGGGTGTACCTGTCCTGCACAACTAAGATATTCTTTACCTATCGTTTCCTAAATAGTAACCAAAGGAACAATTACACAATGACAGTTAATACTTTTTATTTTGTTTCCAATAAGAATTTATTTATAAGATGTATGACGCTAATCTGCATCCATCCCTGCATGTAGGCCCTCCAGCCTGCAGGGAAAAATTTGGGGGTTGGTGGCAGAATTGGCACTCCAGCCACCATAAAGAAACCTCACACTGTTTTAATCCATCTGAACTAGTGTGGTGCTGAGGTATCTCCCATTGCATGGCTGCACTCGGGTCCTAATCTGGATCCTGAGTTGGTTTGTGGTGGGTACAGCATTGCACAGTATTTGTGCGTGCTCCTAACCTTCTTCTTTAAGTATAGTTGTGTGATGTTTAATCTGTTTTGGGACCTTTACATATAGAAAAGATATACGTATTATAATGGTTATATCATTTATCCATATGCTGATTAGTGCAAATTGATGTGCTTCTTAACTGTATTATGCAAATGAACCTAACATTAAGATTCTTGCTTTGTTATCTTCTCTAGTTTTGACATGGTGAAATGACTGGTGCACATGGCGGGCTCCCTCCTAGCTTATTGTAATAAAGTACACCCATCTTGGACACATATGTAATGGTGATTTCATGTATTCTTTACTTAAAATAGTACTTTCCCTGAGAAAGGACCAGCATGAAAACCCTGGATCCAAGTGGGAAACTGCTATTGGATTTCTTAGGTCATTATTATAATTTTTGTGGTTATCATTTTATTATTGTACCTAATAAAAAATCCATAAATTCTTGTTTACACATCTCTTTGGCATCATGATATGAAGGGCCATGTTCTGGCCATGTATAGTACTGAACTTAAAAAAAAATCTGTGGTGATAACTTCTGATACGGTGTGTATTGTTGATCACTTGATCATCAGTATTTTAAACATGTTAAGTCTTTTAATATTTATAGTCAGACCTCTGAGGGCACATTTAAATTATTATGTTCATCCAAAATTAATACTCTTTCTTTGCTTTATAGTCAGCTTCTTTAAGACGCTGTAATGTTGACTTTAAGCATTATTATTCATTAATGGGCAGACACCTTTATCCCAGTGCAATCCACTTATTCGTGTCTGGCTGTATGTAAAACAATTTGTGATACTGAATGGTATTGTAGACATTACAGTTCATGAAGCAATGATTTTTTTCCTCCATTAAATGACTGTTTCAAGGATTGCAATTTTACTGTTCAATGGACATATGTAGTAGTAGTAGTAGTAGTAGTAATAGTGGTAGTCTGCCTGTTATAAGATCCCCTGTCTTCAGATCAGCTGCTTACTTGTGGATGTACCCTGCTGGAGAGTTCCTGTCTCTTGCTGACATAATAACATATCAGATCAAAACCATCCTAGCTGCATGAAGCTGACACCCTATTTGAAGACAATTTGTTAGAATTTCATAAGCCCACCATGGTGCCAAAGTCTGATATATAGTTTCAGTCATAACTTTCCAACACTCCTAAAAACTGAGCAGCAGAAAGTACACAAATATTTTGAAAGCAATTCCTAGAAAAATCACAGATTGAATATCTATCTTAACATAATTGTTCAAAATTAATTATTGAAACAGACCCCCTCTAACTTCACAATTTTCCAATCAATCCTAAACAACATACTCTTGCTATAAAATATCATCATTATGATATTGGTATTTGGAAGGCCACATAAAACTGAGCTTACCTCCCACAGACAAACTGATGGATACTATCAAGATTCTTAGGTAACTGTATTTGGCAGAGTTATTCCAAGCTATTCCCAGCATGTGGGTGAAATAGACTATATGGAAGAAATGAGCACACATAAATGGTACTATTTGCCTAATGACGCATTCTGTTACTACAGTTTTGAGATGAACTCTAGTCAACATAATCTTGACTTGCCATTTCTCCAGCTCTTTCTGAGCTGGAGAAATGTTAAACACTATATTTCTTACAAAAATTCAGAATTTGGTACCTACCAGGCTTTTTCTAGGTGTACAAGATTGACTGGATGGAAATTAAAGAGGCTCTTTAAAGTAAAAACTTGTGGCTAATATGAATACTGTAAGACGTAACATTTCACTGGGCTTGGCAGAATTGTGTTTTTCTTGCATGTGATAAATAATCTTTAAATTCTGTCGCATATTGGCCCAATCTTTGCCGTTAAGACCATATCAAACTCTCTTTCAGTTGGTCACTGTGGTCTCGTCATTCATTTTGCTTATTTTAACAATTATTTTATTTTATTTTGCAAAGTCAGATTTAATTTGTGGTTGGCACCACAGTGGTTAATACTTCTCCAGAGCTCCAGGTATAGACCCTAACTGTGGCAAACGGCCAGAGACCTTTCCTGGCTGGGATGCCAAGAGTATGGAAGGATCATGGTAGAGAATATTTTCAGGACAGTTTCTCCCTCAGGCCAACAGAGGGCCTTATTTGGCCACACTTCCTCAACACATGGAAATGTGGCTGGAAGACCCTTTTGGGCACCTGGATTCTTCTAGGTGCCCTATAAATGGAGCCAGTCACCACCACTCAAGGGCAAGAGTCGGGACGGCAGAGAAGGGACTGGATTGTGTTGTGTGTTGGTGATTTGTGCACTGTAAATAAACTGTGTGCTGGGTGCAAAACCTGTCTCCTGCCTGCCTGTGTCGGGGCTGGCTTCACAAGATCCAAACCTGGGCATTACATGTGTTGAACTTGCACATTTTTCCTGTGTCTTTGTGGCTTCCCCTAAAGTGCGCCTGTTTTTCTTCCACTTCTCAAAAACATGCATAATGGGCTAACTGGACCCCAAACTAAGCCAGTGTGATTAGATGTGGCTCTGTGCAGTGGGTTGGTGCCCCATCCACAGATGACTCCTGCCTTATGATCACTGCTCCAGGCATTGGCATCAGCTCCATACATCCTGAATGAGATACCCATGGAAAAAAATAATGGATGCTTAATAGAACTATGCATTTTCATAACATCCTATTCTTATTGTTGTTTATGGCTGTCTCACCATTTCAAATTGCTAACTGAGCAACTTGAATATCATTAACCAAATTTTTTTTTACTGTATGAGCCCTGTATTTGAATTTGTTTCCTTGTTTGTTCTTTAAATTGTGTACCATTTCCAATTCAGGAATTCATGCATGTTTTATTATTATTTATTGAATTAATATGCAGTACTATATATAATTTTGGAAGATTTATCATTCATTATACTATGATGATAAATGGTTTGGCACAATGTTTAGTAAAGTGGCTCCACAACAACTGGAACATTGTTGCAATATCAGACATGGCCAGTATAACTTTCTTAGACACTGAAGCCAGTAGAGAACTTTTTTAGCTCAAGTGACTAATTGCATATTTCACTGCTGGGCATCTACTTTGCAGGGAGCTCCACTACACTACTGCTACTCATGCCCACACAGAAGCTCATCCTCCATGGTAAGGTGCTTCTCATGTCACTCAGACCATGGCATCATTCAGAGCTGGTGCTACAATTTAGGAAAACTAAGTAGTCGCCTAAGGCACTATTTTTTTAAACAGTACAAACTTTGACTTACTCAGACTGAATGTGACCATGATTATATTGTTTTATATTATTTTCATGTAATAGTGACCTATACTTGGTGTCCTAAAATCCAAGTTTGCACTGTTCACAGTATCTGTATGTTTCTTTATTTTCTTCAGGTGCTGGTTTGCAGTTTTTCCTTTTGTTTTCGTGGGCACTCACTTGTCATAAACATCAGGATGGAGTTTACAATATAGTTAATAATCCAACAATAACACGAACAACAATAATAATTTTATATGCATTATATTATTATAATATGATATAATAATCCTCAAACGGGTATAGTAGTTCATTCAAACTATAGTCCTATCTCAAATGGCTTACATTAAAACTTGCACTAAAACTTAGCAAATATTGGTTCTCCATTGTTAACCACCACCTATGAGATTTTTTTAGCATGCCAAAAAAGTCCTTCATAGGTGGCGGTCAACAATGAAGAATGATATTTGTCATTTCATTATTTAAATTAAATGTTGTAATAAAATAAAGAGTCCTTTCAAAATAGAAAAAGATTTGGGGTTTTATCCCCGTATATTGTCGTCCAGACAGCAATGAAAAGAATGATTCAAAAATGACTTTTCAGTACACAATGAATGATATACTGTTACAAAATGGTGTTTATATAGCAGATGGGATGATGGGAGGAAGTGGTTGGCAGGAAGTGACGATTGGAGGCGGGACCACGGAACCAACGTCACCAGGAGTAGACTGGAGTAATCGAGTGGGAACCGGAAGTGACATCATCAGATGGAAACCGGAAGTGACGTCATCGTGGCCATTTTGGATTTGTGAGTTTGGAAATGTTTTATTTGTCTTCCGGTTTTCTGTAGATAGAAAGAGATTCAGGTAAGTGCCACGTGATAAACCCTTGTCTCGCGAGATTTCACTCACCTTTAGGCTCTTTGACTGCCTCCAACTCGCACGTGTGTGACAATGTATATGTCAAGAGGCTACGTTATTAAGAATATAACTATACTACCTGCCACCATAATAGTAAGGTACCTGTTTAGCTGTTGATTTAAATAAATACCTATAAGAAGTTCCTAAAAAAATTTAAATTGTAATATGGTGACAGTTACTGAATTATTTTTTTTCTTTGTTAGCCAAATGTTAAAAAAATAATATTAATAATAAATAAATGAAGTCTGACACAGCCCAATTCCTATATGTTTTCTGTAAAGTCACTCCCCATCAGCGTATTCTTGTCAGAGTTTTGTTAACAGATGTTGCAATAAGAAATCAAACATACACGCTGACATTCTCAAACTGTAAATTTACTGTTTTGTTTCCAAACCTTCCATATTTTGCTTTCCCCAGTCCAGGCTCCCGTTTCGTGTCTCCAGGTTTCTAAGTAGTGCTATGGCAGTCATGATTCCATTGAGATGGCAGGGCATGAATTAAAGCTTCACCTAGGGCAACATAAATGCTAGAGCCAGCCCTGGTACCAATTTAAATGAGATCTCTTTGCTCAGATGGTAGTCCTTCCTGTGGTCTCTCAGGATTTGAATTTGGGTCCACAACTTATAAGAAATATAAAGGCAATTATTTTAGCCATTTAAGTTAAACAAGACCTCTCTAGTCTCAAGGGGCACCACAATGGTGTTTCTTCTCTGCAGCACGCTTTTTTCCAGTTTGAGACCCACAACACCAGCACAGTATAAAGTTTGGGTCTTCTCCAGGTATTGGCATTGAGTTTCTCACTATTCTGGTTTCCTCCATTTTCCAAATACAAGAACTAGTGTCTCTTCCAAGGCAGTTTGTGCCCTAGAACCAGTGCTACAATTACAGATTTCCTGTAAGCCTGCAGTGAGAAAAATGCATTCAAAGAATGTATAGCACAATATCTATACTAATAAAAGGCAAAGCCCTCACTCACTCACTCACTCACTCACTCACTCACTCACTCACTCACTCACTCACTCACTCACTCATCACTAATTCTACAACTTCCTGTGTAGGTAGAAGGCTGAAACTTGGCAGGCTCATTCCTTACAGCTTACTTACAAAAGTTAAGCAGGTTTAATTTCAAAATTCTACACGTAACGGTCATAACTGGAACCTACTTTCGACCATATATATGGCTATAGCCGACGGCTCGGTCACTGTGTGAGACGGAGTTACGTGGGAGGTGTGATGATGTGGGATGCAAGTACGTAGAGGACAAGGAAGAGCTCCAAAGAGCGCTGAACAAAAAAACGCATTACACAATTGAGAAGGCAGCAAAAGAATATGAAGCAAGTGATGCATACAAGCATATTCATGAGTGCAGCTACTTCGGAAACAAAGCACGGTGTTAACCTAAAGTTTAAATTAAGTTCATAGATAGGCTGCCGCTGGCATTTGTCATGCCCACGACACATATGATACAAGTTTAATGAGAAGACGCGAAGCGCGGGAATTTTGCTAGTTCAACAATATAAGCTGAATTATTTGGTAGAAATTATAAAATAACTAGCCGATGCCCACCATAGCATATGGCGGTGTAAGAATAGGAACGGAAAACAGTGAGAAAGGAATTTAGTATAACAAAGGCTTAGGAAACCACCGTCGCAGTATAACGAAAATAGCAAGAAGCGAAACCAATGCCAATGGTTGAGAGAGTACCTTCCTGTAGCAGGCTACGGAAAACACAGACATATATAGATAGACTCCGCATTCACTGTGTTGCCCAGTCGACATGATAAGTCAGCGCATCCGCCCTATTGCGAGTGGTAAATGTGCCATTTAAACTAATACAGGTAGACATGGAAACCGGGTTTTCTGATGAAAAAACAATAACATTTTAAACAGTATCGTTTACATACAACAGATTTTGGTGAATTGTTTACATGCAATTATTTATATCCATTCATACACTAATAATGGCAATTATTAAATAATAATAATTAATAATGGCAATTATTAAATAATAATAATAATAATAATAATTATTATTATTATTAAATAATTCCTCCCATTTAAGTAACATTTCTCGAACTGCTTTCTTCCAACTCCGAAACATTTCTAGACTTGTTCTGTTCTTACGTAACACAGTACTAAAGTATTGGTTAATGCCCGAGTCACCTCACGTATAGATTACTGTAATGCTATTCTATCAGTCATCCCACAAAAACGTATCCATCACTTACAATTTATTCAAAATTCTGCTGCCAGGATAATAACCTGCTGTTCTAAATCCACTGAACACACCTATTCTCTCTCAACTTCACTGGCTCCCTGTTAACTACAGAATACAATACTAGAATAAATGCTCTTAACATTTAAAGCTCTCCACAACCTCACTGATCTCCTACAGATTGACACTCATCTCGCTCACTCTGATTCTCATCTGCAGCTGTACTTTCTGTACCACACATCAAACTCTGTGCTATGGGAGTTCGAGCGTCTCTCATAGTGCTCCTCAACTCGGGAATTCTCTTCTCTCTCATATACATCAGCTCGATTCAGTAACACATTTTAAAACTACCTTCAAAACTTATTTTTTCAAACTGGCATACCAATTGTGAATTTTGCACTGTTACTGCCAGTTTTCTTTGTTTGGTAATTATTGCTGTTTGATCGAGAGCGACGGTGTACGCGGAAGTAGAATTAGAGATGGTGGGCGGGGCTCTGTGGTGCGTATCCCATGGTCTTAGAATTGGTGGGCGGGGCTTTGTGAGTTGGCAGGTGTGGCTCTCTTCTTGCGTGCGCTCTCTGTCTTGCTTGCCCTTAGTTAGAGTTGGCGGGCGGGGCTCTGTCGAGCATATCTCATGGTCTTAGAGTTGGCGGGCAGGGCTCTCTGTCTTGCTTGCGCTCACTGTCTTGCGTGCCCTTAGTGAATTATATATATAGATGTACACCCATCCATTCATCTGTTGTGTGAGTTTGATTATTCCATTTCAAGATTGCTGAAAGAGCCAGAGCCTATCCTGGAAGCATCAAGTTAAAGGCTGGAACCATCCCTGGAAAGGCTACCAGTCCTCCGGTGATTTCAATATTTTCCATATTTTTATGAAACCTGTCACAAACGTAATATTGTGACCTATTTCTACTCACATATCCCCTTTCACATGACACACATATAATGTCAGATTTGATTAGTCCATCCATCTCTCCATTTTTGCACACACTTAATGCAACATTAGGGATGCTGGGGACTATGAACCTATCCAGCATTGGACATAAGGCAGGAACCAATCAGTGTAATGCCTGTGCACATCATTTCACAAATGCATAATGATTTCCTTGTGCTTTATTTTGCTCACTTAATTAATGTAGACAAAACCAATTAATTTCTCTAGTGAGATGAAGTCAGCTTCACTTGGTCACAGAGACTGTTCTATGCAATTGCTTTGATTCAGTGCTTCAGTAATGTAAAAATAAACGACTCACAAATCTACTGATGCATTTGGAACTAGTATCATTTTTACTGGTCTGTATCTGAACAGAGCATTTTAAACTTACAGAAATAGCAATGAATTTATTTGAAGTGTAAAATGATCACATTTTATCAAACTTAAAGCATGTATCCATTAATTTTTCCTTTCCACCTAATTCTGACTACACCATAATGTGCCCTAAATACTCCATTGAGAAAATAAAATTTTTAAAGTTTAAACCACAGTGATGCAGGTTTAGCCTGACCTTTGAGTCAACGTGTCTCTCTGAGGTACCTGCTTCAGTAAAAGGAAACTTTTGCTGTAATGTAAATGTTATAGACATAAACCCAAATGCTGATACCTAAGAATTTAATAATATACTGTAAATATGTGACAAATCCATAGTAAGCTATAATTTGTCACTTGGAAGGGTTTGGGTGTTATGGAAAATTTTCAAAAAAGTTCCATTCCTGAACTTAAAAAAACGTTTCTTTTTTTAAAAAGCAACTTAGATTTTTAGGTCATGTAGTCTCTGAAGAAGGAGGATCCTGAAAAAAATGAGCCAGTACCCAAAGTACCTTGTGCCTCAAGATCATAAGTAACTACAAAGGTTCCTAGGTATGGTACGATGGTATCATGAGTTTATATCCCACTTTCCAGATTTTGCTGCTTCCCTAAATCACATCAAAAAGAAAGGGGTTCATTGGAAATCAACACCAGAGTGTGAAAACAGCTCCCTTAAACTCATGGAAGCATTGGCATATTTACCAGTGTTGTTTCAACCAGATCCTGATCTCATGTTTCAGGTACAAACCGACGTGAGTGCCATTGGACTTGGTGTAGTGCTAATGCAGACAGAACAGGGCATAGGAAAGGTTATTGCATATGCTTCCAGAGTATTGAGAGGAGTAGAAATAAATTACTCCACCCCTGAGAAAAAATGCTGCCTTAACCTGGGCCTTCAATTGTCTTAAAACATCATCACGGCTCACTCGCTGGATATTGAGGCCACAACATTTTGAGTTTTTACCACCTATTGGAAAGGGCCATTAAATGTTTTACCTGACACTCTATTACATAGCCCTCCAGGTTCCTCATTTGTAGCACTTTGGACCTATCCAGAGAAAGTATCTCTCCCTACCTCCCTGGGTGAGATTAGGAAAGCTCAGGAGGATGATGAAAGCCTTTTTCCTTTGTTTAAGAAAGCTGATGACCATGATCTCCTTCATGGTAAATTAAGGTGTTTTAAATCAGAAGATTCCTTTGAGCAACCATGGGGCACAGTTCCAGGTAGTTGAACTTTCCTCCCTGATTAATAATTTCCTACAGTATTTACATACTAGCCCATTGAGTGAACACCTAGGTAGGCTTAAAACTTTACTTAGGATATAGGCAGTGGGCTGGTGGCCAACTGTACGTAAAGATGTCTGGAATCATGTCAAAACATGCGTCACCTGCCAAAAATATAAGACAGACTCTCAGAAAAGTTCAGGGCTAATGCAGACAACTAAATTGAAAACTTCAAGAGAAATGGTCTTGATTTTATGGTACACATACATCACTAGGAGTAAAAAAGGTAACACCTTCCTATTGGTCATGATTGACTATTATGCAAGATGGGTGGATATTTTTGCCTTTAGGACCACAAGACACCCTGACTATGAAATATTGAAAGAAGAATACTTCACATGATTGGGTGTACTAAAAATCTTCTTTCAGACTGTGGGCCTCAATTTACCACTCACCTCTTGGAAACTTTGCCAAGACTGGGGAGTTACTCAGAAGCTTACTACCAGCTACCATCCACAGACTAACAAGACAGAAAGAAGAAATTAGTCCCTGAAAACAATGACAGCCTGTTATGTACATGAAAACCATCAAGATTGGTATCGGTGGTTGCCTGTGTTTTGGTTTACAATTATTTCTGCAGAGCAAAAAAACAACCACTATGGCTCCAGCTGAACTCTATCTGGGACATAACTTCAATGGGCCTCTAGAATGTCTATTCTACACACCAATTCCTCAACAACCTTCCTATAACATTCTAGAACAACATTGTCAGATCGCAAAAAAGGTAATCCAAAGAATAGGGTTAGCCAAGGCCAGACAAGCCCAATATTACGATATCAGGCTGAAAGATGCATAGTTTCTACCTGATGATTTGGTCTGGCTATGGTCCTACTCTACTTCCAATTCGGCCTCTAGATTCTCAGCTAAACTCATGGCTAGGGTAAGTCCAGTTAAAATGATTAGAAAATTAAATCTTGCTAATTATCACATACAATGCAGAAGAAGAAGATACAGACAGTTCACGTGGCTAATCTGAAGCCATACTTTGCTCCTCGTAAGAATATTTTGGAGGGTGGGTGTGCAACAATGCCATAGTAAGCTATAATTTTCCATGGTAATCTTTTATTTTGAAAACACTGCTTGGGGTAATGTGGAGACAGAAGTTTTATATTGAAGCAAAGTGCGACAGGAAGTTCATCATCTTATGGTAAGTAGAAGGAAAAAAAAAGAACTGGGAAAAGGAACAAAAGCCACTGGGGAGAAGGGGAATCAGGCCTGTAAAGTCACTTGGTGGGACTGGTGTTAAGGATTATAAAGTGGTTGTGGAATTCTAAGTGGAATGGAGAAGCTTCCAGATAATTCATTTAATGAATTAGGCTCACTGGGTGTTCTCAGACTTTAGAAAAAAAAACCAATCAGCATTGAATGAAGCAAAAAACGTTCCATGGGATAGGTGAGATCAATCATGTTTCATAAAGAAAACAGAGACTATCCCCTTTCTTGGTGGAAGTGTTCAAATTAACAGACTCATATTCTTTAGTCTATTCTAACCTTTTTCTTTATATATATATATATATATATATATATATATATATATATATATATAAATATAAATAAATTCCTGCACCTGTATTTGTTTATGATTTAAATTCTAAATACATTTGGTTTTATTACATTATAAATTGAAGGGGGTACAGTTACTTTTTTCCATTTAGCATTCTAGAATTGACCCTTGGTGTTTTAGTACCTCAAATTGGTGATAGTTCATTGTTACAAGTATAGTGCTTTCTTTTCTTAATTAAATAATTTCTGATTTACCCATGTACCCATCCAAATATGTTTTTAGTTGTTTATGATTTTATTTTAAGAATTTTTTGAAGAATTTCATATTTGTTCTTTGGTTTCTTTTTTTTTTATTTGTTTTTTGGGAGTCCCAAGCTTAAACAAAATGCATTCTGCTTTTTATATACCTTTTCAGTATGGTGTTAAATGTTTTTTTGCTTTCCTCTCTTTTTTTGTAGTAATGAGACTTTAGATTGTCATAATTTGTTTAGGATAATCACTAAAAATGCTGTAAGCATGGATTTGGCTATTCTGCATATCTTGCCTTCGCAATTCAGTGGTATTGAGTTTTTTCTTGTGTTATGACATATGAAAACGTTTCTTCAGCCTTTGTACTTTGGATTTTGCCTGATCTTTGGTTTGCTTTACATCTACTACCAATTATGGTTGGTACGTTTGTATTTTAGCTTCATCATGGTACCATCTCCAAGCTGATTCACCCTTAGCAAACAGCAACAATTAAGACATTAAAAGAATCCCTGGCAGCAGTTGTCTCACCTCTCTGGTTGACGTCTTTCTCATTAATACTGATTTATTCTTTTAGCCACCTTTTATTAAAGACAAAGAAACTGGAGGTGCGTTACATGCTTCTGAATGGGAGTTGATCTGTATTTTGGAAAGCCTAAATTATTTACAGTAAATGTTCTTTTACAACATACCTTTCAATTCAAGATAATGTGGTTGATATGTGCATGGAGGTAGAATAGAAGGAATTCCATTTACTTTGTTTGTTGCACAGTTCTGAGATGAAAGGGTAACAAGTTGAGAGATGCTTCAACAGCTATAATGCTCCCCTTAAAAAGCTAGTAGTTTCCATGAAAGAGTTTGGCCCCACATATCGTCTTTGTTTCCCTCACTCTTTCTTCCCTTGTTAGGTTTATTATGACCTTGGAGAGTCTGATGGAGTTTGTGTGATAGGAAATGGGAGGAAATGAGCAGTTAAACCAGGAACAAAAACCAAAGTCACAGAGAAAGTGACAGGGCCTAAGGACATGTCCCACTCTGATAAACTCAGAGAATTAAACCTATTTACTCTTGAGCAGGGGATGCTGTGTTGGACCAAATCCAGTTCTTCAAAATTCTCAACGACATCGATAAAGTAGATCCAGCCGAATTCTTTCGACTAAATGGTGAATCAAATATGCAAGGACACCAGTAGAAAATAAGAGGAAGTGCATTTAAGACTAAAGCTATGAGGCGCCTCTTTACTCAAAGACTTGTGGCTATCTGCAACAAACCAACATTATGTAGTTGAAGCAGAAACCTTGACCAGTCTTTAAGAAGTATCAAAATGTTTGTCAATAAGCTCAAATAACCACATCAATGGTCTTAGAAACATTGGTGGACTCTCCTTTACCATTTTTATGTTAAAACAGATGGTTGAAGATGATTTGCCATATAGCCTTTCTTGTATTCTAGTCTATTTGAATGTGTATTAACCAATTCGGTTTTTAAAAGGGTGATCAAAAGCTTTCTGACTTTACGTACAGTTTTTTTTTTTTATCTGTCCCACAACTTAGTCATGATAGGCACATGTCACTCTTCTCTTCCAATCACTACATTGACTCCCAGTAGCAGCATATATTAACTTGACATCCTTGATACTTGCTTACAGAGTAGGTCTGCTGATGAACGGTGTCTGGTTATGCCACCTCTGCATGGTATTAAATCTCAATCCACATTGATTTCGTGTGGAGCTCTAAGCTGGTGAAACAAGTTGCCAACCTCCACTCAGAATTCTGACTCTTTCAATGTGTTTAAGAAGCATTCAAAGACTCTTGTTAGGTGAATTTCTATCTAACTGATATTAACTGTTATGTTTTATTTTTTAGAAATCACATTTTTTTTAGCCTTCCCATTAGGAATGATCACACTTGTTCCAAAACAATCCTACAGACTGGTGTTACTTGATAATAATAACTTCTTTGGTACATCACTTTAGAGAAATGCACCTACTAAGCTATCAAATGTAAAAATTGTATCCACATTTCATATACAATACCCACCACACTGCTAGCCCAAAGCTTGTCTTCTTGAATTCATTCTCTTACTCAATACTGCAACTTTCTTCTGTTTACCTGCATCAGTCTTTGTACACCTTCCAGGTAGACTTTCATGCTTTTGTTTTGTACTGGGTTAGCACTAAATGTTTAGAAGGAATGTTAAAAGGTGCTGTTGGCAACTTTTTTTTTCCTGTTTGGAACAATGTCAATGTAACTGCATGTCTTTTGGGACACTGAAAGAAAATACATTTAAAACAATGCTGTTTGAAGAAAAAAAACGATCATTGTTTTAATGTGTTGCTGTATGAATTAGCAGAAAAGCCTGCAGAAAATTGAAATGGCAAGATTAAAGTAGGGCCTGGAGGCAGACCAGCTCACTGTGCTGTGTCCACATGTTGCCTGGAATGCAGTTAAATATATATTATTTACAGTCAATGCAGTTGCTCGAATGAAAAGTGTTGCATATAAGCACTTTTTCTGCTTCCCATCCCTAATGACACCTTGATTAACACAGTAATCATTGGTAGAGGAGTCAAGCAGGCTCAGCGAGCAGCATGCAGTGACTCAGTGACTTATGGCTTTATATTTTTAAATTGGCCTCTCCTGCACATCTGATAAATCAACACACAGGTCATTAAATGGCTCATTATCCTCATAATATGATTCATTCTTGCCACCAGGAAACACAAGAGATGATGGGCGAGCCAAAAATATTCTGCTTCAGACCACAACTGTCGATCAATGTAATGTATTAACTTCAAGAGGCAGTGCGATTGTATGTAGAGGTCAATGAGATTCTTCAGTTTGTGGTAATTCTTCTTTAAAGGGTCTTGACCTCTTGTTAAGGAGCATTTCACTGGCACATTCTGGCTGTCTGAACCACTTATCTGTTTGGTGCCTAATCTTTGTTAATATTTACACGTGTCCTGACCAGGTTCTTTTATTATTTCTTACCAATCAACATTCTTAAGTTATGATGGTTTTCATTTCATTTTCCACTTCATTCCACTTCACTATTATATTTTTTGTATCATTAGCTAATGGCATTATCTTTTATTTTGTTATTCAAAGAATATGACTAAAACTGAAGAGTTTATTGCCACACAATGGTTATTACAGTAGGATTGAGGACAATTCTGAGATTTAAGCGTTTCTTCAAACATATTTTTGTTAATGAGGGACTTAAATCCTGTGTTAAGCACAAGTAAATATGGCTGATTATGAACACTCAGAGAGAACAGGCTATCTGTTTTGCCAATGTCTGCAGTGACATCTCTGCTTTAAGAGCAAACTGGACACTGTCTCCCCATCTCCAAGTAAATGTAGATGTGACATGGCTTTTGTCTGCTGATTGTGTATATGTTTATGATGCAGTTCATCTAATTAAGATCTGGATATCCTAACTGGTATCATTCTACATAGGTAATTTTTTAGTTATATTTCATAAGAGTAGAATGTGATTTCAGAGTTCAACTGCCACTAGGACACTAATTAGATCTTCTGACTACCGTAAGATATGTCACACACTTAGACAATTGTTACTTAATGGGAAATGAAGAAATATATAGCTGTTTAAAAAATTATATGAAGCTTCTAACCTCTTTAATCAGAAAATGTATTTCTTCCCGAAAATAATATTGCTTCAGGTTGTTTACATTTTGAGTGCAAAAAGGGGTGGCAGAGTGGCACGATAATTAATGCTGTGCCTTAATCACATTCAGCTTTTGGCTTGTTGATAATCTGTTTTAGTCTGTAAATCCTGCTGGTGCCTGCATGAGTTTTTTTCAACATTCTTCCACATACCACTGACATACATGTTAGGTTAATTGGAAACTCAAACATGGCCCTGTAGAAGCAAGTTTGGTTGTGTGTGTGTATGTAATGCTAGGGGGCTGGAGTCCTATGCCAGACCAGTGATATTTGTTGTGTCTTCATCTATACTTTCCAAACATTGAATATTATAGATTTTTCAGTTTCAATTGTTATATTGTGCACAAAATAATAAGGTAATGAATAAAAAAAAAGAAAATCATAAACTCTTTTCTTTTACATGCATAATAGAATACCTAACATTTTTTTAGGCCAACTCTATGCAGCATATTCATTGATTAAAATGTCTTGCAATCACAGACATCTTTCCTGTCTCTGAGAAATTGTTCTCTTTACATTGGCTGCAGGTGTTGGGCAAATCTTGTGAACTGCAGATGGTGTTACATGACCACTGGTCAAATGTCACCTAAAGCTGCTGGTGCATCACTGCAGTGCTGTCAAATGCAGTGGAGATGAACAGTTCTCCAGGGATCACCGCTTTCTACAGAAGTCCATTTGTTTCTGTAGGACATGAGAAATAATACAAGTGCAGCACTCTTAACAGACTTATTAATGCATAGGGGTTTTAAAATAACCATGATTAGTCACGTGCTGCACTTACAATTTAGGTCAAGCCTTAAATGATCCCCCTCCTCTCCTCAGGTCAGAATGAGACCCTGTGAATTATTATAATAATCAAAGATTTGTTACTATTTACAAGATATCTCTATCTTCTTGTTGGAAGAAAAAAGAGCAAAGTATCTGCACACAGAGATTTAAAATAGAAAGATGTTTCAGCTGGACCCAGAGCTGCAACTTCAAAAAATGGATTAAGCCAGTTTCATGCCACTGCTTCTGGTATGGCCAATTTGTGCACCAATATTGGAACTCTGTGAGTGCAATGGTATATGTTTTTTATCCCTTTATTGCTAGTTTGTGGCCATTTGTTGTATTTTATTTGTGGTCTTTGTTCTGTCTGCATATTCTGCTGTTTGTGGCATGATGGCACAGTGGTTAGTACCGCTGCCTCACAGCTCAGATAATATTTTTGGCCACAATAAGTGGTCCACCATCGCTGGCAGCTGTTTCTCTGCCGCACTGAGACACTCAAAAGACCACTACACCATTATAAACCACTCAAAACTAATTTAGTCTCTCCTTCTCCTTTGACTTCAATGCACTTCGCAGGGTTTAGTGAAATTCCAAACATCCCCATGATTTCATCAAATTCACGGCAACGTGAACTCTGCGGGGTTCACTCACTACTAGACAGAAACCATGAGGCCCAAGTCTAATTTTTTAGATATTTTAATGCAACAAGGACAACACATATGGCTCTGTTTTTGCAGTCACTTTTTGTCTGCTGCTTACAGTTAACTGTGTCTTAAGATTAATGTTTTCTTATTTTCAATAGATAGAAAAAATAATGATTTGCAAACATTACATGTGCAGCAACATTTAAGCTGTTTTTTTGCATTGTAAGTTAAAAATGAAATATTTTGAAACAAATGTCATATTTCATTACTTCAGTTCTGTTTGCTGTCCATTTTTGCTCTGAATTTATATATTTGCTAATTACTTTCCCTTCTTTATAACTGCTTATTGCTGCCTGACAGCCAGAATCAGTCTGAATGCTGTCCAGTTCTCTATTTGCATACAGTTAGTTCTGTTGCCATGTGTTTTGAGTGGACTTTCTCTGGGTGCTCTGGTAGCCCAGCCAGTCCCCAGGGATAATTATGTTCTGGTTTAGGTGAAAACTGGCAGGCAACAAGGGCAGTTTAAGAATAAGACCAGGAGATGAAGAACACAACACTTACCAGAACAGTAGTTGAGGTCAAAAATATAAATAGCTTTTAAAGAATCAATACCTTTTAAGTAATGCAATGTTTGTTGTAGAATAAACAAAAGCAAGCATCTCACTCCCGAAGATCAATGTCAGCCATGCAAGCATTTGATGTGTCCTGCAGATGTTTGTCTATCAAGAAATATTGGGAAGGATTTTGAAGCAACACTACCATTAACACAGTTTCCTTTTGTTTTAGAATGGAGGAGAACACACCGGAAGACTGCTGATATCATTTCCTAATAGAACAGCATCAACTCTTCTGCTTCCTCCACTCTATAAACTCTTGCCACAGGATTTCCATACTCTTATTTGACCAGGCTTCAGACAAAAATGGACCTCTCCTGGAAAAAGTCATTTACAACTGCAACAAGCCCTAAAATCATCATTAGTGATGGATACTTTTTCTTTTGGATGACAAATTGGACTGGACTGCCAATACTGATGCTCTGTGTTAGAAAGGTCAGAGCAGACTATTTTTTCTGAGAAGGTTGGCATCCTTCAACATCTGCAGTAAGATGCTGCAGATGTTTTACTAGACGGTTGTGGCGAGTGCCCTCTTCTACGCAGTGGTGTGCTGGGGTGGCAGCATAAAGATGAAAGACACCTCACGCCTGGACAAACTTGTTAAGAAGGCAGGCTCTATTGTAGGATTAAAGTTGGACAGTTTAACATCTGTGGCAGAGCGACGGGCATTAAGCAAACTCCTGTCAATCATGAAGAGTCCACTGCATCCACTTAACAGTGTCATTTCCAGGCAGAGGAGTAGCTTCAGTGACAGACTTTTGTCACTGTCCTGCTCCACTGACAGACTGAGGAGATCGGTCCTCCCCCACACTATGCGACTCTTCAATTCCACCCGGGGGAGTAAATTCTAACATTAATTTTATTTTAATTGTTTTCATTTTTATTACTATTTAATTTAATATTGTTTCTTTGTATCAGTATACTGCTGCTGGATTATGTGAATTTCCCCTTGGGATTAATAAAGTATCTATCTATCTATCTATCTATCTTGTAGTTTTGAGCATTTCATCACTGACATTAAAAAGGTAACCTTTAGTTTCCCCAAACATTTTTTTTTGTTTATCTCCCTTTTTTGACATCAAACTAGCTGTTTGGCAAGAGAAACGTTTAGAGAGGTTCTCCACAAATATAAGCCATAGCAGCCAAAGCTCAAAATTGCAGCACCTACAAAAAAAAAAATAGTGCTCTGGTTTTTCCAAAACATAACAATATGCATTAAATAAAACAACTATCAACATTAAATTGGAAAATCGGTGAAAATGAATTCTGCACTTTTCAAAATTTAAGGAAAGAATAAAATGATAATACTCACAAAAATTCACAAAGATACAAATTTAAGGGTATACGTGTGTTAATGTGAATGTGGCCTCCAGTGGACTGGCACATCATCAACAACTGCTGAAAATAAAAGGAAGTTTATAATTAAATTACTGTATTGTGTAGGATAAAGTGGGCATTATCCATTCTGCTAGGCTTTAGTAGCATACCAGGCCTGTTAAGGTGACAGATTTAACAGTCATCCAGCTGTGAATACACCCACATAAATTCCAAACAAAGTGACTGAACTCCAGCTTGCACCAGGTTCTGTCCATAATTCATCTGATAACAAAGGTGTAAGTCGGAATTCACTGATATCACTTCAGAGGTCTCTCTGCAGAGTTCTTGAGCCAGAAAAAGCAAATGGACTCAAGCCAGAACAAAGACCTATAAATTAATGAGTGATATCTCTAATGGACAAAAGAACTCGTCTATGAAGAGACACTGGTTTTCTAACTGGAAATGAATTAAATCCAATCAGAAGAAGGTATGCATTCCCTTAAAACTCTTAAAATTCTTCTTTCTATTCCAAAATCTTTATATGCTGAATAACCATTGCAGGCATTTTATTAAGCATAATTTGGCAAATGAGAGGAGATCATTCAATCCATCAAGCTTGTTTGTTTAGTGGCCCCAGTTTAGGTTTTTTTAAGGGCTTTTGTATGGTTGAGCTAATAATAAGGGTTTTTTGAGCATTATTAATAGTTTCATAGCAGTAATTTCTGTTTTGCATACAAAATGGCTAGTCAAATGTCTATTCATGTTGTATGTTTTGGTCCTGTTTCCACTGTATACCTGTAATGGGTTTAAACATATAGGCTATAAACTTTATAAACCTACTGTAATATATATATAATTTATTATATAGAAATGCTACAACCTAGAAAAAATGGACTAATAATACATTGTCAAATCTGTGTAGTCTAGTTAATGTTCATGGAAAATCTATTATATCATTACAGGCGCAATCAGTCCTGGATTCAGACACATGCACAAGAACACATGGCTAATTTGGAATTACTTTGAACACCTTTGGAGATTTTAACCAATGAAAACCAACACAGAAAAACAAGAAGAGCATGCAAAAATAAATTAATAAATAAATAAACATTCACACAAAAAATGTCTAGGCACAGAGTTTCAAACCAGGAATACTAGATCTATGAGACAGCAGGAGCAACTTCTATGCCACCATGTCTCCAATGCTATCAATTGCTCCAGATATTGAAATTAAAAAACAAAACATGTTCAATAAGCATAGCAAAAACAAAAATGAAATAAGTAAGATGAAGGACATCTTACTGCCTCACTGGGCTTGACTTTTCACAGGTTTCACTGCATAACATTTAGAGTAGATAGCTTCAAAGTGCCCAGACTTACACTGCAAACTCCTCAGAATCTTTGCCGAATGTCACAAAAGATTTCAAAACATCACAATGTCCTTCTGGTTGCTCCGAGCACTGCATTTAAACAGGAGATTTTGACGTTTGTGCTGTCTAAAAAACTTTTAGTCTGCCTCTCTTTATGTTGGAATCCCTACAACCACTTCTGTCCAAATTACGTTCCCTTTATAGTTGTAATGCTAAACCAACACCCGGTGGCTATATATAAACTCCACAGCAGAGTTTTAAAAAATGGCAAGGAGAGGATTTTGTAATATATGACTTTGGCACCAGTAGGGGCCTGAACTGCCTCGAAAGCTTGCATATTGTAATCTTTTTAGTTAGCCAATATAAGGTGTCATTTTGCTTGACTTCTGATTGCATCCATAACAGCTAACATGGTACAACACCCTAGTACTGCAGACATACAAGACACAGAAATGTACCTTTGCTACATGGAATTGAAGACCTGTTGGAAGAAACTGGACAATGACATCTTCTTAAAGAAATGCAAAAAGTTAAATCTTATCCCGAAAGGCATCTTGATAAGGAATCCAACCATACACACTTATAATATTCAGTTTGCAGAGCAACACTGCATATTGTAATCTTTTCAGTTAGTCAATAAAAAGTGTCATTTTGCTTGACTTCTCATTACTCTCTACCCCAGAAATAATGTACTCAAGCATGATTTATTTTACAATGTTCCATAAGATGTATTAAATTAACAAAACATCAAATCAAACAATACAAGCAATATACAAGTCACACTTAAGACAATCCCAACGAGTCAATTCCAAAATGCTACATTAAATGTTAAAAATGTTCATCCATTTGCCATTGTATGAATTGTTTAATTTAAATAAAAAAGAAAAATGAAACTCAGCAGCAGAGATGCAGATAAACATATGCAAATATATATATGAGACATACAAAATGCCATATCTAATGCATACATAATTTGCTATCACGTGCAGTTTTATTACAAGGTGTCATTAGCTTCTGTGGAGAAATAAACTTTATATTCCCCCATTGTTTCTCTCTTAAGCTATTATCCCTGGATAACTCCCTTTAACATCCTTAGCTTTAATGAGGCTTACTGCATATTGGAGAACCCTGTTTATCCTCACTGTATACACTGTGGCTCTTCAATGACAAATGAGTGTTATATTAACAGTATACTTTTCTAGGACTGAAAATAAACAACTAAAGCATAGTTATTCATTACATCCAACAATAAAAACACATTCTGCCATCTATGTGATAATATGCGCCAGAGCTATACTGACAGTAAAAGTCATCTGAGTGAACCACAGGTAGATCATCTTTGAACTTGTTTCAATAATCTCACAAATTTGTAATATTCCATCGAGTTTGCAAAGCCATTTTCCATCAGCTAGTAAGTTAAACCTCATAACACCCAGTTATATTTTTCATCCCCTAAAGTACACATGTCAGACCGTGCTGAGTAGAAATCATCACTGCAGTTGGTGTTAATTGAAACAATTTTCTTTGGAATAATAGCAGCGGAAATCATGCATCAGCTAAATGTGTTTTTCTGCTGCTTTTCTCCCAAGGAGTAAAATGTCACTAATAAGCCTATTGATAAGAAGTAAATGAATGAAATTAGAAACGGCAACAAATGCTCCTCAATCAAGTGTGCTCTACACTTTTGCTATTTAGTTTCCAGCATCAGCTGCATCTCACGAAAAAAATAACTGGTGCATGTAAAGCAGACTTTAACTATATCTCAGTCAAAATGATGATGCCACTTGAAAGAAATGCTGTAGAATGCCCATTTAATTTGCATAATATATACTTTGATTTACTCTCAACATTGCATTAATACTCCCTGAAATCTATATATATGTATATATATACTGTATATGTATATATATATATAATATATGTGTATATGTGTGTATATGCATATGCATATGTGTGTATATACGTATGTGTATATATATATATATACAGTATATATATATAAAAACATGTGTATATATATATAATGTATATATTTGTAATACATATATAGTTATTTTTATAGTATATGTGTTTGCTGTATAAAGTTGCTTTGAAATGAGATCACAGATAAACCTGAAATGTTTCAGCCAACTTAAAAACATCACTTGAAAATATAAATCTAATGAGTGACTGCCTTTGACAGGCGTATATTTTACATCCCACTAGACTGCAATTTTGCATAAAAATGCAGCCTCTTTATTAGTGAGGTGCATTTTACAAAGCCCATTAATTTGAATTTAATATATAATTTAATATGGCATTTATGAAGTTGGATTGTAAATGTCAGTACAAATTCATTCAGAATCCAAGCTAAAATTATGATTTCTAATTGCTTTGAACAGTCTGCTGAAAGCTTTCCCAGAATAGAATCAAACTGACAGCATCATGTCTGCTTAGAAAGAATCTATATAGAATGGAGTTTTTTGTAAACTGCTGGGATATTTAATTATTGGCTGCTTAATCACAGACTCATTATAGATTTTTTTCATAATAAAAATAGATCTGTCATTTTTATCAAAGCAACCCTGCCATATGGCTTCCTTAATCAGTGGAAAAAGCACAAAAAACAAAATAACTTATTTAATAAAATCTGTATACTCTCCAACAGCCATACTGAGCATCTATTATTTGTGGAAATACATTAAATAGTTATGTTTTTAAAATGTATTGCATTTCCGAAAAGCATTCACTGTGTACATAAAAGGGACATGGTGATATATCACAATATTCATGTGCCGTAGCTAACAATGTGTCAAGCTCCCCATATGTAAAGCAAATTGTAGGGCTCACTTAGTGACAGGCAAGTTCTACACAATGTGCATAATTAGATTCTCTGCATCAGTACAATTTTCCCTGAGGCTTGGATCAAGTGCTTTAATTGCTTAGGCAAAATTAATTTTTCAATGTATACACCAAGAGCAGAACAGGAATGCGTGAGAAAATCTCTAAGGAACACCTGTGGTTCGTAGGATGTGATAGCAACAAAGTGTGTATGCTAACCTCATCCATAGTCATTTATTTTACTGTGCTGATGGCTAAAGCTACATTACTTTTAAGTTTCTCTTTTGCAAATTCAGGTTGCTGCCACACAGTTAAAAAAACAAAATTTGCTATTAAAAATCAATGAACTGTTTAGTGTAAAATGACTTATTCTGATTTTCAGAAAAATTGGCAAAAGTTTGTAAAAACATTTTCTGGAGGCTTTCAGTGAAAGCTGCACTGCTCTTAAAATTAGGGGAACACTTAATCATTACAGTCTTAACAGCAAATGAATTAAGCTTCAGGGATATCAATCTGTTCTGTTAGGAAGCATAAGTAATTGTGAATCAAATTCACCTGCTTTGGTGCAAATGAATGTGGCAACAGGTACATTGGAGAGGCAACAGCAAGACATCCTCCAAAATGGAATTACAGGTGGTGACCACAGACAATTGCTCTCTTCTTATCTGTCCCGACTGATTCTTCTCTAGTTTTGTGTCTGGCTAGTGTCCTTTTCACACACCTTGTAGCATGAGGCGGTACCTGCAGCTGATTCAGGCAGCACAGCTGATCCTGCTCCTCCAGGATGGCACATCCATACGTACCATTGAAAGAGGATATCAAAGAGCATGGAGGAGATACCAGGGGACAGCCCATTATGCGAGGAGAGCTGGACAGGGCCAGCAGCAGGACTGGTATCTGCTCCTTTCTGGTCGGAGGAACAGGAGGAGTACTGCCAGGACCCTAGAAAATGACCTCCAGCAGGCTACTGGTGTGCATGTTTCTGACCAAACTGTCAGAAACAGACTCCATAAGATTCTGATGTCCTCCACTGAGACCTGTGCTCACAGTCCATCGCCGTGCAGCTAAATTGGCATTCACTAGAGTATTCCACAATTGGCAGCTCCACCATTGGTGCCCCATTCTGTTCACAGATGAGAGCAGGTTCACACTGAGCACACATGACAGATGTGATTTTTATTTATTTATTTTTTTGTTTCATTTTTTCATTTTTATTACTATTTAATATTGTTTCTTTGTATCAGTATACTGCTGCTGGATTATGTGAATTTCCCCTTGGGATTAATAAAGTATCTATCTATCTATCTGAAAGAATCTGGAGACACCATGGTAAATGTTATGCATCCTGCAACATCATCCAATATGATCAATTTGACGGTGGGTCAGTGATGGTCTAGGGGAGGGATATCTTTGGAGGGTCACGCAGACCTCCATGTGCCAGTCAAAGGTAACCTGAATTCTGTTAGGTACTGGGATGAAATCCGCAGAGCCATTGTCAGATGTTATACTGGTGCAGTGGGTCCTGGGTTCCTCCCAGTGCAGGACAATGCCCGGCCTCACGTGCAAACTTGACAGATGCTGTTGTGGCCATTAATGATATTGTGTGGCCATTCACAATATTGTTTCATGGGAGGTATCTGATTTCACCAAAATATTAATTGATTTTGTTGTAATAGTGGGAAAGTAATGTGTATATAAGAAATAATCAAGCAGATTAGGCTGCATTTTTATTGAAATAACTGGGGGGCTTACCCCCCTGCTCGCTTAGCTCGCCAAACCCCCTTTCCTGCACTATGTGCCAGCCACTTCGGATCTCTACCACTCGTGTTGTGAAGAGGGGGGCTGAACGCACCCCAAGGAGATGTGTTCGCTCCTTTGAAACCCCCTCTTGAACGGTGATACAATGGGAAACAAATAGTTTTTTTTTTACCTCCTCTTTACTTGATCAGCTTCTGGCTTGCTGCTGCTGCCTTGCCGCGTGATCTGCATCTCACGCAGTGATTCGAACATTTAAAAGCCTGTACAGCAACTGTTTGTCATCTATTCTTTGTCTTTTATTTCCGGCCCCAGGCATGGTTAAATATCTTGGCACAAAGTTTCGTCTCACAGGACGTGAGTTCTTGATATTTTTTAGTTTATAATTAAAAAATGGAATAAGAATGTGAAAATCTAACAACATCACATTAAAGTTCGATAAATTCTGAAAAGAAAGATATCAAATACAGTATATATATATATATATATATAGGTTATAAAATATATAACCTATATAAATATATATATATATATATATAGGTTTTAAAATAAGCTTGATTTAAAGTGTGAAAATAAATGTGACATAAAAAGCCACATAAAATCGTTGCACAAAATTGTTGCACTTTTAGGCTTAGGAATTTATATATAGAGAGAGTAGATTATATATCAATGTGTTCTTATTTTAAATGAATGTTTTTTCATATATCTTGCATAGCTGATACTTTTTTACAACTACACAAAGCAGTGATTTTACCTTTTTATTGCCCATGCACCAATAGTAAGCAGTCAAAGTGGTTGAAGTACTGAATAGGAGAGTACATTTGTGCTGCATACAGGAGACAAAATGGAAATATAAAGGTGTTAAAATGCTTAGTAAGAATTGTAAGAGCCAATCTTAGAAAGTTAAAGTTTTGAGTTAAACTCATATTAATGTTTGCTTAATCTGAATAGAATATACATTTCTTTCATAGTCATAACTTATGGTATAGACTTTTCCTCTTATAAGTTAGTAAGAGATAGAACCTTCTTACTGTAACTGAGAAACACTGTGATAATAAGCTCAGTTGTTGTTTAGAACAGGTCCCAGTAGATAGGGACTTAAAAGATTAATTTTAAACTTAGAAATGGGATAAGCATACAGTTTTCTGACCATTTTGAAATGGTTCAGAAATGTTAAGTAAATAGTAACGATTTGAGAAGTAACAAGATTAAGCTTAGAACCGAACTATTCTTAACATTTATTTTTCCCTTTTTGCTATTTTAATTTTCCTTTTTTTGTGTGAACTGTTTTACTTCAAAACTTAACTAAACTTTCAAAAATGAAGATATTTTGTCTGTGGAATCATTTCTGCACATCGGGCTTTTGTTGAATCCCATTTTTTGAGTTGAAGCTGCTGAACTTTGGTAATTTTGGGAAAACACAGCTACAGGAATAGTGGTAGGCAAAGATTTTTTCTGGCAGGGGAACAGTGAGGGCAATTCTAGAGGTGGTACTTATGTCAAAAGATTGGACAGGCAAAGTGGAGGAGGTGAAGAGGGTGAGTGAATGTGCAGTTCTTAAGATGATTGTTGGTATCATCTTGCCTCACAGATTGGCAGAAGCTATGAAGAAATAGAGGAGCTCTGGGACAAATTGATGTAGGTAATATCTGGGGTGCTTCAGGGGAAGTAACTGTGATGGGTGACAATGTGAATGTTCATGTTGGAGCCAGTGCTTAGGGTTCTGATGAGGTTCACTGAAACTTTACCTTTGATACCAGAAATACTGAGGTTGAGAGGGTTGTCAGAGGGGGACATTTTTGTACACTGGGCCATTCCATTTCTCTCTTAGGAAAAGAAACATGTAAATATTACATTTAAAACCCAGCAGATGAACAGGCAATGGGCACTCATTGTTTGGACTGAGGCGAGAAGTTAAAAGGCAAATTTCCTGGGTTATCCTGTTACTGATTAATGTGATGTGTGTCTGCAGGATGGAGGTATTTGCTCTCTTGCAAAAGAGTCACCGCTTTGGAGTTTTGGCTGGTTGAGTATACAAACAATACAAAGCTGTGATAAGAGACCTGCTCCTTCCTTGGAAGATGTTTGTATTTACCTGACTTGGAAATACATGTCTGAGTATATTGGTTTCTAATCAGCTGTGTACTCATTGATAGTTGGTAACAATACATTTTGTTAACTTGTGTTTTCATTATTTGTTAAACCCAGGAAATTTAGATGTGCCTTTGTTTAATCCGATTGTCCAGAACTGATAATGGCAGGGACTGAAGGAGATTTGAAACTTCTGGGCAGGAGAAGGCAAAGGGAGGGATGGTCCACTGAGAACGCTGCCAAGACACTCGGACAGAGCACAGGGGCTCGCATGCAGACAAAGGTATGTGACTGGCACAACATGAGGCACAAGGACGGTAACACTTCCAGGGAGAGTCCAGCGAGAGAGGGAAGCTGCATGAAAGGACCAAGCAAAGCTGGCAGACGAGAAATGAGGCGTGCCTAGATCACAGCAACAGAAGGAGCCCAGAGTGGAAAAAAGGGAACGATGAAGAGACACTGATGATTTTAGTAAAAATTCTGTTGGGAAACGAGTGTCCGGTGAACAGACTGCATCCATGGGCAGTTGAACGATTAAGTGTTGGGGTAACATAGTGCGCAAACTGGACTCTGCACCACTAAAGGTTGTATTCTCCAATCTTTGTTTTTAATGGACTTTTAGAGGGTGGACTGTATGCTTTCCTTTCTAAAAAAGGAATTTTTGTTCCTGATATTGTTAGATTTTGTTTATGTTTATTTATCTTTTTAATGTATGTATTATTGTATTGTATAATAGAAGTTACTGTTGCTTTTCCTGAAATTACTGTTGTGTCTTTCCTTGTGTGTTTACTCACCACCCAATTTAAAGAACCCTGTGTGCTATTTTCTGTAAATCTCAAGAGTTCCCAGTCTCTTAATAAAACTGGGTGGCGTAGTCGGATATTTTAATAGTGTCTAGGTTAGATTACCTGTAAGTGTGACCAGACACCTGTCACATAAATTTAGAGTTATAGAGTTTAGTTGTGAGTAGGAAATAGACGAGTGCAACATCATGTTTGAAAAGGAGAAATGCAAGTTGGTAACATATGAATCTAATGGTGTAAAAATGAGAAGGTGATCTGTGGAGAAAGTTATGTATTACAACATCACTTGTGTGAAATTTTTTAGTCAGAGCCTGAAATCTTTTAGTCAGAGGCATGAAAAAAGATTCAACAATCTGTATCTCAGTACAGAAAAAAAACAAAAGAGATTGTAGTTAACTTTAGGAAGGCCTATGCTGCCTGCTCCTCACCACACAAATTCATTTCAGGGTTTCCTTATGCCACGATGTGACAATCCTGCTTGAAGCATTTGCGCAAACCATATTCATTCATCCCACACTACTCTGCCTGATTCACAGAGAAGTTTTTGAAGGTTTCTACATTACAAATGCAAAACAACATGCAGAACTTGAGCAAGGATATTCTTCATTATTTATCAAGGTTATAAGACATTTAAACCTTTTTTCTGTGTTGTGTTCCTGGCATATCCAAGGCTGTCAGGCACTTTCTTGATTAACTGCATCATTATTAAGTAGTGATCAAGCATACTATTACTGAATTTAATGCATGCTGCTACATTAACATGCATATAGTTCTCCTTTAAAGTGTCAGGAACCTGACAGTTGTTTTTTTTTATTTATTTTTTTATTCATTAACTATGAATATGACAAGCTTTAAGTACTTTCATGATTGCCGAGGTACTGCTGTATGTAAAGATCTCTGAATATGCCTGCTGAAATACTTTTAATTATCATCTCAATCCCCAAAATAGATTTACATCTATATGATAATATTTTCAGATGCAGGTCATACAGACAGGAGATGCTGCTGGGTACATTTAACTGTTGTTACAGTATAATATGATACTCTTCATGTTGGTCTATAGTTGTTCTCAAATCCTCATGAGTTTGGATGCAGGTGTTTGTTCCAACCAACTACTGTTTTTAACTGATCTATTACCCTAAATAAGTAAGTAAGTTTCTAAGTGTTTGGGTCAATGTATAAATTACAAAACAAAGTATGTTAAATTTTAATTAAAATATACCAAGCATTTATGGTGGTGGCTCTGAGGCTAAGGATCAGCACTGGTATCTGGAAGGTTCCCAGTTCAAGTCCTGTTACTCTCAGAAGAGATCTTACTCTGTTGGGCCCTTAACCTGAAAATTGCTCCAGGGGTGTTGTACAATGGCTGACCTCATGCTCTGTAAGCATTTGTACTTATACAATATTACACTTTTTTTTAAACTGATGCACCTTTATGAATACAGAGTAAAAGAGGAGAAAAGACCAGATAATTAAATGAGATAAATTACATGGAAAATAATTAACCGATTGTTAACCAATTGAAACAAAAAAAAAGCAAAAATGCAAGCTACATGGAGGTCCCCAGGACTGAGTTTCAGACCCATTGCTCTATAGTGTGACGTGTGGGCTCAAGGTCGTTAAAAAGTTGTACTCTCCAAGAATTTCATTTAAAAGTGAAGTCTTCTGCAACAAAATTTATAGACAAGAAATTGAATGAGTAAATAAAAGCATCATAAGCCTTTGCATACTTGCTAAAGAAAAGGGATTAACTCGGAGTAAAAGGTACGCAGAGGTTGTAAGAAGAACTGTAAACCAACTAAAGAACATCTTACCTGGCTGTCTTCATTCTCTAAAGGAGATCAAAAATATGAGCAAAGTTTTATTTTTCGGCTGCCCCACAATATAATCCACTGAATGTTATAGCAAGGGGATTGCCTGTGAGTGTTGGTAAGGGCAAGTGAGGCAAAGGCTTTTGTAACTTCTGTTAACCAACAGGTGATCATAGTGACATGTTTTTGACTCTTTTTCTTATTTTAGGCAGAAGGAATAATTATGTTCCACCGATAATGCTAAACTAAGTCAGATAATGTCAAAAAAACCCAAAGCCATCCATTTCTCAGAAAGTCTGTTTGGATAAGGCATTTTGACAACCTCCTAACCTGACTTTGAGCCACTGACATGGGTAACAAGTCTTCATACCAAATCTGGACATATTTTGTCTGTACTCTAAAAGTAGAGACTGCTTTCGAAGAATAAAATGACACCCTCGGGAGCTGATAAAACAATGCAGATTCCCTTTACCTTTGCAAACAAGAATGCTACTTTGAACGCACAATAATGTAAGCACTCATGAGGCATGGTAAAATGTTCTAATAAACCGGTTTAACAGACACTCAAATTATGGCAGGATTACAAGTCCTTTCATATAACAGGGTGTTAAGCATCTGCTGCACATTAACATGTAAAAGAATGATTAATACAAATGATTTGTGATTGCGTCTTTGTGGGCCCAGATTGAAAACTCCTGTCCTAAAGAGGGCATCATTTCAAGGTAGTTACAGTATATTCTGAAAATAAACTAAAAAAGAAAGGGCTCAAATTAATGAAAACAAGAATTATACTTTATATATTATGCAGAAAATTAAAAGAAGCAAATTCAAGAAGCAATTAAAGTTAAGAAAGACATAGACAAAATCTAGTTTGTTAGAATACAAAAGATAATTTGGGTTAGGGAATAGCAAGTTAAGTACGTGGATATTTAGCCCAAGTTTCATGTTAGAGTAATGCATCGAAGCTCTGTATTTATGGACCTAAATGTTCAAGAAGCAGAGGCTAAATAAAAAGACAAACCTGGGCTAGATAAACTTTTACCAGTTGTGCCGCCAGACATGGAAGACTTCACTTTTAAATACTGAATGAATTTTATAGTCCAACAATCACTTTAGATGGTTAAAAAAATGATGACTGTAATCCAATGTGCAAGATGGGAAACAAAATCAGTTCCAAAAATGATATTCTAATAAGTCTTTTAGAGAATCTTTCACCCCCAGTGCTCAACATTAAGGAAGCACAGGTAGCATTGGCATTTCCAGGTATACATGAGTTTAGTGATTGCTTGGGGTTCAGAGGTTAGTAGGCCACAACCAATCCACATGCAGAGGATAATATTCTGGAATCTCAGCAAAAATAGTGATATTGCTAAGGTTCCAGAAAAGTAAAAATCATAAAATAAAAAATGGGGTTTAGAACGCTGGGGCCTCAAAGTATTGTCGTCTCTCTTTTCTGGAAGAAAACAGAAGAGCAACACCAAGGGAAGGCCATGGAAGGGAGACTGGAAACCCTGGAATTCCAGCAAAGGCAAGAAATGTTAGGTAATAAGACTGAGGAACCACCCATGGGGAATATAATGGTTAGAGGGATTAGAATAAGGACAGTTGATTTGGGGAGATTAATCTATGTAAGGTCACCTCTGCAATGCTCTGCAATTTTATTTGCCATATTTTGATAGAAGAACAACAGAGAAAGTTGGATAAAGCTCTCCATGACCACCTTGTGGGCTACTAGGTAAAAAATAGGAAGACAAAATGGAAAACATTCAGGTCTAAGGATATAATCTAGCAGATACCTCAAAGGATAAAAATTGTAAAGCAAATCGAAAGGCCAATGTGAATGCGCTTTAAAATAAACTTCATAAAGGGCACTGGGTACAAATGGAGGCTTATGAAAAGTAAATCTCTCAAAAGTTTGAAAATATTTCTTGATGCAAAGTACACCAGACATCTAAAAAACTAAAAGTACAATTAAAAGTAACCAATTTCATATCTTCCACTTCTAATAACATCATTTGGGATGAATTAGATGGGTAAGTATTCGTAAACTGGTTTGGCTACTTATGGCATAATATTTTCTTATGTTCTTCTAATAACTGAAAAAGGGAATGGTACACGCACGCTTAAGCTACTCACAAATGAAATTTCTTTCACCAGATTTCACCTTAAACAATGAACCATTTCCATAATCAGTGTATCTTACTGCTTTGCCATAGACATGTCAGAGGCCTCAATAATTTCGAGGAGGCTTTAGGTATGTTTGCCTAAAATGTGAAAAGTATCTGCTGCATTTGTCATGTCCATATGTCTGTCTGTCTGTCTGCATGAAATAACTTGGCTCTCAGTGGACCAAGTTTGTTAAAATTTGACACACTTCCAATAAATTTTTCAGGGGAGTTCAGTTTTCATTGAGAAATCTTAGTAAAGCATTTTGTACAAATTCTGTAATTTCAAGATATGCCATTGAAAGGCACTAGCAAATTTGCAAACTTGTCAGTCTTACAACAGAGAGAAATTCCTTCCAGTTTAAATTACAGATAAGTTAATGGTTTCAAATTTACCTTGAGAGAAGTCACTTCAACCTGTCTACTTTTGTATATTTTCCTCTTTTACTCGACCAGTAGCCATTCTGGATTGTAAAACATATCCTTGATACAGGTTAGTGAAATACCGAGGAAGGCACACACGTGCAAGCAAAAACCATTTGTGTACTAGCCTTCTTAGTTCTGATTGAGATAGGTTAACCGTAAAAAGTAAAAAAAAAAAAAAAGCAAAAGTCCTTTATCTTTAAATGAATGTAAGAGGAAAAAAGAAAAAGAAATATGTAAGCATAATTCTGTAAGAACAAATGTGCAATTAGTATTTCAATACAAAACAACATCACATCTACACTATCTGCAATTAAAAGGATTCAGTATTTCTCTAACACTATAATGTATATGTATAGCTTCATGGTTCAATGCATGAGCAATGATGAGTTGTCAACAGAGATTTTAACTCTCTATCAGATGCTTCCTTCAAAAATGTTATATTTAGGAAAAATGAGCTACAGTTAATCATCAGAGGATCTCCTTATGTGCTCAGTTGAGGTATGTAAGGACGACAGGGAGGACTATCACTAACATTGACTTCTCCTCTACCCACAGTACTGAAAAACCACCCAGAAAGGGCAACTGACTACATTTCTTCCGTTTTAACAACCATAAGAACCCCAGATTGCTAGAATGAGGCATCATTTGCTATAAGGATGAATAGGAAAAAGTGACCTATGATACTTCTGTTAATTTTTGACCTGAAATCCTGGGTATTTCATACCAAAACTGCCATTATTTTAGTTTATTTTTCTTTAAAATTAAATGGGACAATCTGGTTGGTGCCCCAAATTTTGATCCAGCAATCTATTGTTAATGTAGCCGGCCACACCCTATACAGTTGCAGTCCTGATTCTGTTGTGACAGAAAAGAGACGCCTCTTCACTGAATGGACTGGGTTGACAAGCGTGAGCTGCAGAGTACCTCCCACAGGACATTAGATGACAGCCCCCATGGGTTGCACTGGTCCCGCAGTGCTTCATGGGAGCTGGAGTTATCTACAGCCCTGTTAGGATCCGGGGGCATCTGGGGGGTGCTGTAACAGCTGCTGTGCCCTCTTGGGCAGGTTTTCTGACACACCCAGAAGTGCTGCCGGAAGTAGGTCAATGAGCACCTGGGTGTTATAAAAGGAGCCAGCAGTCCCCACTCCGGGAGCCAGAGTTGGGAGGAGGAAGACAAAGCTTGCCAGAGGGAGAGTGGAAGAGAAAAGAGAGTAAGAAGAAAAAGATTGGTTTTGTGCGTGTGGGACTGTGTTGTACCTGTGGGGAACGGGGAAGGCGTTGCCCACAGGCGAAGATGAAGATATAAAACAATGCATTTATTTGTTTAATCAATGTGCCTCCTGCATCTGTCTGTGTCACGTTGAGCGCTGGTATAGCGTTATTGTCACACTGTGCTTATCTTTTAATTTTTACTTTGCCATGTCTGTGTCTTCTATGCTATGGCAGCTTGAGGATTAATATTTATGATGCGTTGGCTCCCATGCATATCGCATTGTATAGGGTGGTCCAGATCTAATTATGCAACTCTTAATGCAATGTAGTAAAACAATACAATTTCGGGTGATTGGCACTACCAGTCCAGTCAAACATTTCTTTGATCTGGGAGATCGTGTTCCTATGCACTGCAGGTGGTCCAAATTCCTCCAACATCCTGTGTTGCACGTTGTTATAGCGTAATGAAAATTGCATAATTAGATCTGGACCACCCTATATATGTACGGATTATGTGATTTTGCAAACATTTGTTAATGTCTGTTAAAAGTTTGCACCAGGTGTGTTTAACATAGATAGATAGATAGATAGATAGATAGATAGATAGATAGATAGATAGATAGATAGATAGATAGATAGATAGATAGATACTTTATTAATCCCAAGGGGAAATTCGCATACTCCAGCAGCAACATACTGATAAAGAACAATATTTAATTAAAGAGTGACAACAATGATGGTATAACAGACAGACAATAACTTTGTATAATGTTAGCGTTTACCCACCCTTGCCCCAAGGGTGGAATTGAAGAGTCGCATATTGTAGGGGAGGAATACTCCTCCTCCTGCCCACTCATGATACAGCCCACGATAGCAGTGTCATCAGCAAACTTTTGCACGTGGCAGAACTCCAAGTTGTATTGGAAGTCCGATGTATTTAGGCTGAACAGGACCGGAGAAAGTACAGTCCCCTGCGGCGCTCCTGTGTTGCTGACCACCATGTCAGACCTGCAGTTCCCGAGATGCACATACTGAGTTCTGTCTGTAAGATATTCCATGATCCATGCTACCAGGTATGAATCTACTCCCATCTCAGTCAGCTTGTCCCTAAGGAGCAGAGGTTGGATGGTGTTGAAAGTACTAGAGAAGTCTAGAAACATAATACTTACAGCACCACTGCCTCTGTCCAAGTGGGAGGGGGATCGGTGTAGCATATAGCCTACAGTAGATGATGGCCTTCTCCTGGTATGCGAACTGCAGAGGGTCGAGGGCTTGGCGGACCTGTGGCCTCAGGTGGTGAAGCAGCAGCTGCTCCATGGTCTTCATCACATGTGATGTCAGAGCGACAGGCCGGAAGTTGTTCAGCTCACTAGGATGTGATACCTTTGGGACTGGGGTGATGCAAGATGTTTTCCAACGCCTCGGGACTCTCCCCTGTTCCAGGCTCTGGTTGAAGATGTACTGTAGTAAAGTCACCAGCTCCAACGCACAGGCCTTCAGCAGTCGTGGCGATACTCCATCTGGACCCGCTGCTTTGCTGGCACAAAGTCTCCTCAGCTCTCTGCTTACCTGGGCTGCTGTAATTGTGGGTTGGAAGAAACTCTCCTATGCAGAAGAATGGATGGAGGGTGCAGTACTCCGAGGTGAGAGTGGGTTAGGGTGATCAAACCTATTAAAGAAGTTGTTCATTTGGTTTGCTCTCTCCACGTCTGTCTCGATGGCGGCACCCCGCTTCAAGCTGCAGCCAGTGATGATCTTCATCCCATCCCACAGTTAAAAGGGCAGGCACCTTTTAGCTTACAGGGCAAAGTCTAAAACAGCCAAGAAGCGTGCTGGAGGAGCAATACTGAGCTTACTGCCAATACTGAGTTTTATTTCACATTCAGTTTCATATTGTACATTTATATTGTTATATAAATGACTATTTTTTGTCTTATTGTTTTAAAGCTAATATTTTGTTTCATATTTTTCCTAAAATTACTGCATTTTTAATTCTTTGATGCTTTAGAGAATGCACTATATTGTAAAGCCTATATAGCAATACATACTGTATTTGAATTATTTCATCTTATGCCTAGAAAGGATATTTGGGGAGCTGGCAAAAATGTACCTTGCCTCAGGCAGCATTATTTTACATGCTGACTCTCATACTATGGACACATTTTCTAACTTGTTAAGCTTTTTCTTTCCATCCATTTTTTGTCAGCTTTTGTGATGTTTTAAGTTTTTGCTTATGGATCTTGTGTTTCTTGGATATGCACCTTTTGACTTTTGTTTCCCTTCAAAAACATACCTTGCCTCAAGTGGTGTTATTTCACATGCTGACCATAATACTATGTGTATATTTTATAACTTCTTAAGCTCTTTTTCTTTTCATCCATTCTTTTCTTAACGTTTGTGCTGTTTTGATCCACTACATGGATAACTAACAGGTGAGCCCAGTGGCCAAGAGTATGGCTGCTGAGGATAATTGTCTTATAGACAGGTTTTTACCGTATGGTTAATAAATAGATTGAAGGAAATTGTAATAATTAATAACACTTCATAATAGAAACCCCTAATTATATAGTATGGAACTACTTGCAATTGCTGTGCAAAGTTCAGTTAGAACTGAAATATAATTTCAGTCAGTCATTTTCCAACCTGCTATATCCAAACACAGGGTCATGGGGGTCTACTGGAGCCAATCCCAGCCAACACATGGAGCAAGAATAAATCCCAGGCAGGACACACACACTAGGGACAATTTAGGATCACAAATGCACCTAACCTGCATGTCTTTAGGAGGAAACTGGGGTACCTGGAGGAAATCCACATGATCATGGGGAGAACATGCAAGCTCCACGCAGGGAGGACCTGGGAAGTGAACCCAGGTCTCCTTACTGCAAGGCAAAAGCGCTACCACTGCACCACCGTGCTGCCCTTGAAATATAATTTATTAACTGCATTACAAATAATGCTTATTCTTAGTCATAGGGTTTAATTCATAGAAGGCTTGTAGTTTTTTTTCCCTAAACAACACAGATAGTGATGAATTTCAACCATTTAATAAAGTATTGGGGTAATAATTGCATTTATGCACCAGCATCAAGAATGAAAACAGAGGTACAAAAAACCTCTTTTATATGCTGAAACTGAAGAGCTTTTGACTTGGATTTTAAAACATTTTTAAATGTTTTATTACACACCCCATTCTTTCAGAGTTATATTCAAATGAATAAAGCTGCAAAGGATTGTTCAAAAGTGAAAAACACTATATCCTAGGTAGAACTGCACATCCCAGAAACACTGAGTGGAACATCACAGCCAACCCAGAGAAAGTATGACAGGCCATATGGACACCTGCTTACTCCCACTCTCACATTTCTTCAATGCAAAGTCATTTCAATTTACTGTGTGACAAAGCAGGATTTCCCAGCAGCACCGTGCACCTTTTGGTTTAAGTAAAGGTTGGAATTTTTTTTTTTTTTTAAGATGTAAGATTTAATTCTGCCTTTGCTGACCGTTCGTTTATAATGACTGAAGCGGCACACTCATCGGTGCCTAAGTTGTGGTAATGGTGATGTCTGCATTTGCCTAGCTTGACACTGGACTCTCTGGGGTTCTTAATGTACATTTATCTGATCTGTTAGAGGGGTCTTAATACAGTCTCTGTTGACTTGAATCAATCAGGAAATAATTCCATTAATTTATATATTCAGAAATTGAATTGAATTTGGCATTGTGGTTCAAAGATTAGCTCTGCTGCTTGTAAAAACCACACACACTATCTAAAGACTGCACTTTCTTTTCACACACACACACAAGAGAGAGACACACACAGGAGAGAGACACACACACACAGGAGAGAGACACACACACACAGGAGAGAGAGACACACACGAGAGAGACACACACATGAGAGAGACACACACACACGAGAGAGAGAGGGAGAGAGAGAGAGAAAGGGCTTGTTTTTAAAGAGACAGATCTGAACATTGTTTTAACCTCATTGTATTTAATGAAGACTTTTTTCTATTGGATTTTAACCTCCACTTCACTTCTGTTTACAGCAATCGGTTTGTAGCGGGCATTGTTGCAATGTTACTTTTCTTGGTGGTTTATTAAATTACGGATTTTTTTCCCTGTGCGCAAAACTCATTAAAAAAAGTGTTTTTAGCGAGTGATTCATAGCAATGTTAGTTTTCTCTGTTGTTCAAGGTTTTCTCAGTGTTATTTAATGTTTTAACATTTAGTTTACTATTACGCTGTGCATTCTATGGTATTATTAACTATACTTGTGCTTAAAAATCTTTAAAAAAATATATTTGCATACAGTTTGTACGGTCTGGAATGGATTAATTGTATTTACATACAATCCTATGGGGGAAATTACTTCGGGTCATGACCAAATCAGGTTACGACCAGAGTTTTGGAACGAATTACGGTCGTGACCCGAGGTTCCACTGTATTTAATGAATGAAATGCAGCTCTGAGTGACTAGTGAAGACCTGACAAGCTTAAAACTTTAGTGTAATAAAAAAAACTTTGAAAAAGGAAAAGAATGTGATTCCTTGAAATATTCCATTTTTAGTAATCCAATGAAATCTTTTCCACATCTAGAATATTTTTCAAATTCATCATTTTCTTAATATTATTAAATTTGTTTTTCATAAACAAAATGAATGTAACATTTTCAGATTTTTTTGCAATTTATTCGTTATTGTATGTTGCCAATGGAATTAATACATGTATATTTAATTTAAGTTTTATTTATAGCACTGCAAATTTGGTCTGGCTGGTGGGAATATGTTTGGAATTGACATTTTTGACCTAATTTTCAATAATCAAATGTGCATGCATGTTTGAAATTCCCACATTGTAGGAGTCTTTGTTTCTCCAGTTATTCCACTTTCCTATTACTTCTCAAAGACATGACTAAATGGATGGATTATTGGATTATTGGATTATTGGATATGTACATCCTCTACCCTGGAGGTTTTATAATGGGTGGAAGCAAATATTTTAAAGATAGGTTAGGTTGTGACCATCATGATAACAAGCACGGGGTGTAACCAGGCAGACACAGGACATTAAATGGTTCTGATGAATGGCAGAGGTAGACAACTAACAGTCGGAGGTTAATTGTGCCCTGAAGGGGGCACCCAGATCCAAAACATCAGACACAACTCAGTTGCACACCAGTTCAAGTTAAAGTAAAAGTGTTATTGTGTAACAGCACCTTATCATAATCTGTCCAGTACCATGCCAATAACCAATAAAGCACCTCCGTCTCCCTTTGTGTCTCCTCTGTGACCATTGTCCAGCTTCCTCCAGACTATGACTCCCTGCATGAGGTGAGATGCCTACTTTTATGTTGGACTTTTATGTATTTCATGGTCATTTAGAAGCTCCCAAATAGGAGGTTTGTTCTTCACAATGCCCACCTCCCCCTCTGTACCCAGGAATGCTCAACAGGGTGATCCTCCATACCACAATTCCTTGGCAATCCTGCACATGTCCAGGCTGAGCTCCAGGTTTGGGAGTACTGCCACCTCTCATTCTGGGGGATGAACTGTTCAAAATATCACCTTGTCCCTCATCCATCCATTATCTGGGCATCCCTACTGAAACATAAACCTAGGACATATCACATCCAGGTTACACCTCCATTCTTGTATTCTATCGATTACTGCCTCCCAGCCAGGTAGGAAATCATCCTCAACCCAAATAGAATGCCCATCCACCCAGTCTAGCACTTACTATACTGTATATGTGTGTATATATATATATATATATATATATATATATATATATATATATATATATATATATATATAAGCAAAAATGTTGGGTAATGGGAGGTGTTAAGAAAAAGCCTATTAAACGTCAAACTATGTTATAATTTTACACATTACGAACCTCGGTTCACGAACGCCTCTGGACACGTACAAATCGGGTTATGACCAAAAAGTTTGCCAAACTTTTGCATCTGTTCACGACAGCAAGAGAGAGCGCGAGAGAGAGAGAGAGAGAGACACACAGGTGCACGTACACACACACGTGAGTGAGAAACACACAGGTGCACGCACACACACACACACACACATGCACGAGAGAAACAGAGGCGCATGCACACACGCACGAGAGAAACACACACAGGCGCGCGTGCGCACACACACGAGTGTGAGAGAGACACAGGCGCACACACAGGCGCGCACACACACGTACGTGAGAGAGACACAGGCGCGCGCACACACGCCAGAGAGGGCTGGCCACATAATCCACTGTAATCATGTTTTACAACAAAACAGAAAAATTTAACTTAAAAAATGAACTTAGCAACTAAAAATAGACTACACTCATGCTCGCAATTTGCAGTTCTTGTTGCCGATTGATGCATTTTTTTTTTTTGCAGTGGGACGTCGGATAATCCAGAATGTTGGATAAGCGAAGGTTGGATAAGCGAGACTCTACTGTATATATATATATATATATATATATATATATATATTGTGGGCACAGACATGTTGTTTTTCACCACCACATGCTTATTATTTACACTATTTACAATATTTACATGCACCACAAACCCCAACACAGTCCTGGCCACTCAATGCCTTCTCTTCGGGCCGCCTCCACACTCTTTGCTCCTGCCTCGTCCTGCTTCCACCCGACTCCAGCCTTGTCCCTCTTCTTCTTCCCCCCAGCATTTCCTGGTGTGGCGGAAGTGCTGAGGTCCAGGGTCCCCAAGGCATTGGGGCCCCCTGGTGGTGACCACGGGTCCCTACAGGGTTGGGCTTCTAATCCCTCTACCCGTGGCCCTCAAAGCAACCAGGATGGCGGCCCCCACGTGATCCCAGATGGGCGCACGCCCACTTCCGTTCCTTCAAGGCGTCCCGGCTGGGTCGTTGCCCCTGGCATCCCTGACAATATATATATCGATCGATCAACCCTTGATATATGACCAGCCTGAAATGCGAACAACTTGGTTTACGACCAAAACTTTTGTTTTGAAAATGATCAGCTGAATGAATTCTACAACCACATCAACACAATATTCCCTGCAATCCAATTCACAATGGAAAAAGAAATTAACCGACATATCAGCTTCCTGGACATCTACATCGAAAGAAATAATGACGCCACCCTGACCACTAGTGTTTACCCTAAACAATGCTACGCAGACAAGATATTACACTTCACCAGCAACCAGCCGGTATCTCATAAATGGAGCTGTGTTAAAACTCTATTCAGAAGAGTCCACACCCATTGTAATACGAAGGAAACAAAAATGAATAAGAGACGCTATCTCTTCCTTCTTTTCACTTCAAATGGATACTCAAAAACATTCATTAATCGAAGCCTACACAGAAGACACCAAAAAACTTGACTTGAATCAAAACATACCTTATCATCACAAGGTGTCTGTAGGTGCAGTGCGCATCCTGGCCAAGTCAGGCGTCAGAATAGTACACAAACCCACAAACAATCTGCGCACGTTCCTCTTTAATGCTAAAAACAAGAAATCGACAGCAGAAACACGAAATGCAGTGTAAAGCATTCCATGCAATTCATGCTCAACGGTATACATTGGACAAATTTCAAAAAGAATCGCAACACGTATACAGGAACACCGCAACGCCGTCAGAAGAAAGGACCCACTATCATTGATCTATACGCACACTAAATCAACAGGACATACATTTAACTGTGACAATGTACAAGTAAAATTCAAGGCCAGTATGAAAAGTGCCAGAGAGCTGACTGAATCCTGGTTATCAAATGAGAATGCCATCAACAGACACTTGGACATAAATCCAGCATATGCAAACTTAAGAAGAATACATTCATAATAAACAAGACTTCACACTCAATACCCCGCCCGTCCTGACCACACTGACTTAGCCACCTCCCCTCCCCCCACATAATAATTTTTTTGCTATGTATTGCCTTTGATTCTTGTAAGTCTAAGCATTATCCTCTAAATAAGAACCCTAGCAGGGGTTGAAAGCTCAGGAATAAAGAACTACTTTTGATACGTGATTAATTTTCTCCCTTTGTGGATCTCCCACTGCAAATATGACCTTCTCTTACATATACAGTGCATCCGGAAAGTATTCACAGCGCATCACTTTTTCCACATTTTGTTATGTTACAGCCTTATTCCAAAATGGATTAAATTAATTTTTTTAATTCATAATTCTACACACAACACCCCATAATGACAACATGAAAAACGTTTACTTAAGGTTTTTTTTTGCAAATTTATTAAAAATAAAAAAATTGAGAAATCACATGTACATAAGTATTCACAGCCTTTGCCATGAAGCTCAAAATTGAACTCAGGTGCATCCTGTTTCCCCTGATCATCCTTGAGATGTTTCTGCAGCTTAATTGGAGTCCACCTGTGGTAAATTCAGTTGATTGGACATGATTTAGAAAGGCACACACCTGTCTATATAAGGTCCCACAGTTGACAGTTCATGTCAGAGCACAAACCAAGCATGAAATCAAAGGAATTGTCTGTAGACCTTGAGACAGGATTGTCTCGAGGTACAAATCTGGAGAAGGTTACAGAAAAATTTCTGCTGCTTTGAAGGTCCCAATGAGCACAGCGGCCTCCATCATCCGTAAGTGGAAGAAGTTCGAAACCACCAGGACTCTTCCTAGAGCTGGCCGGCCTTCTAAACTGAGCGATCGGGGGAAAAGGGCTTTAGTCAGGGAGGTGACCAAGAACCCGATGGTCAGTCTGTCAGAGCTCCAGAGGTCCTCTGTGTAGAGAGGAGAACCTTCCAGAAGGACAACCATCTCTGCAGCAATCCACTAATCAGGCCTGTATGGTAGAGTGGCCAGACAGAAGCCACTCCTTAGTAAAAGGCACATTGCAGCCCGTCTGGAGTTTGCCAAAAGGCGCCCTGAAGGACTCTCAGACAATGAGAAACAAAATTCTCTGGTCTGATGAGACAAAGATTTAACTCTTTGGTGTGAATGCCAGGCATCACGTTTGGAGGGAACCAGGCACCGCTTATCACCAGGCCAATACCATCCCTACAGTGAAGCATGGTGGTGGCAGCATCATGCTGTGGGGATGTTTTTCAGCAGCAGGAACTGGGAGACGTCAGGATAAAGGGAAAGATGACTGCAGCAATGTACAGAGACATCCTGGATGAAAAACTGCTGCAGAGCACTCTTGACCTAAGACTCGGGCGACGGTTCATCTTTCAGCTGGACAACGACCCTAAGTACACAGCCAAGATATCAAAGAAGTGGCTTCAGGACAACTCTGTGAATGTCCTTGAGTGGCCCAGCCAGAGCCCAGACTTGAATCTGATTGAACATCTCTGAAGAGATCTTAAAATGGCTGTGCACCAACGCTTCCCATCCAACCTGATGGAGCTTGAGAGGTGCTGCAAAGAGGAATGGGCGAAACTGGCCAAGGATAGGTGTGCCAACCTTGTGGCATCATATTCAAAAAGACTTGAGGCTGTAATTGCTGCCAAAGGTGCATCGGCAACGTATTGAGCAAAGGCTGTGAATACTTATGTACATGCGAATTCTCAGTTTTTTTATTTTTAATAAATTTGCAAAAACCTCAAGTAAACTTTTTTCATGTTGTCATTATGGGGTGTTGTGTGTAGAATTCTGAGAAAAAAAATTAATTTAATCCATTTTGGAATAACGCTGTAACATAACAAAATGTGGAAAAAGTGAATCACTGTAAATACTTTCCGGATGCACTGTATATATATATATATATATATATATATATATATATATATATATATATATATATATATATATACTCTCTAAGTATAGACATGAAACAGTATATTTGTGAGTATATACACAGGATAAGAATTTCTTTGTCTTTCAATTATTTTACTTCAATTAAAGCTTAGTTTTGTGTTTATATTTTAGAATGAAAGATCAAAAGGATAAACAATAAAGACATATTTAAGACATTTTTACAGACCAGTTTGCTTTAATTTAGCAAAGGTGCCAATGTTATCGGAGGGCACTTGTATACTTATAGTATATATACACAGTACATTCATGTGAGAGTGCCTACCCATTTATGTCCTGTATATAAGCAGCCAGAAAGGACAGAAAATATTTAACACCCCTCATCTGATTTAATTAGCTTTTTGAAACTCAAAAGATAGTAAAATGTCTGAAATTACTATTTCTTATTAGCACTGGGTCTAAGGTCAGCCTTTTTATCTGTTTTGACTGAAAACAGCTGCATATCCTTTGTGCTATTTCAAAACAGTACACAGGTGACAGAGTAAAATTATAACTGTTTCACAATCATCCAATCAATAAAAATGGATCCTTTTTATTGATGCACTCCATTATACAAGTAACTGCAATGGTATTTGTGTATATTTAAAAAGAATCCATACAAAACAGTTAGATGCAAACAGTGTTAACATAGAAAACAGTGCTATCTAACAAAACAACTGCGTATAGATAACATAATGATTGATATTTTTATTTTTTTATTCTGCTACTCAAGCGAGAGGAATAAAGTGAAGAATATAAAACATACAGTATAGGAGTAAATTTGAATGAATACGCCTCATATAAATTTACTGTGTTTTGGTAGCTGTAGCATGTATATTTTTTGTATATATTAAATGATCTGCATATACTGTATATGCACACATTTTACACATTAAAGATTATTCACTTACAAGATTTGTCTGTAAATAAGAACTGTAACCACATGGTGAACTGCCTACAAAATACTTTTATTTCTCTAAATGTTGTACATGTTTTCATTACAAATAACTGTCACATAGTTATTTAAGTTACTGATAACAAGTGCATGCTATATGTGGGGTGTGATAGAGGATTAGAATCCCTAGGTCACAAATCCAGTGCAGAGAATACTCTAGTCACGTAACTCTGAAAATCGACAGTGATGGTGCTGCTATAGGTTCCATTGTTAAGAGGCAAGCCAACCTCTCTTGAACAATCTCTGCATTTATATCTGTACCACTACGGGGATTTGATCGATATGTGCAATTTAATGAAACCCGGTGCATCATAGCAAGATAGAAATCTGGCCAATCTAAATTAGATGTTGGAAAGCACACATGGAAAATCCAATTATATTTAACAAAATGAAAATTCTTGTTGGGAAAAGAATAATCTGTTTAAAAGCAACTGAGTTCTAGTGTAGTTCACACAAAGTGAAAAGCTGGGCAAAGAAGAGAAAGGTACAGTGTAATATAAAAAGCTTGGAAATTATGGTATTAGTTAATATTCCAGCTAGCCCAGTTTTAAAGTGATTGTTTATTTATAATTTTTTGATTCAAAGCACAAATATTAAATTAGATGGTATGCTTTGAAACACCCTTTCAGTTTCTTAAACTGAGTGACTAACTACATTATGTTAGAAATCCAAAATAAAAAGCAACTAAATAAAATTGTCTTATAAAATGCATAAGAGATGATTTTACCTATAAACAACAAAAAATATTACATTGTATAGGGTATGATGCACACTATACGACATACAGTTTATGTGAACTGGATGAGAAAAGAATCACAACACTCATTGTTAGGCTGAAGGTGGCATATAGAGGGTCACATCTCTCGATTCTCTGATCTGGGGCATCACAAAGGTGCTCTGTGGGTTTCATATCAGTTAAGGAGGGAGGCAGAAGTACACAAGATATAATTATAATTTTGGTATTGAAGGAAATATTTTTTTTCCATCAGAATTTATATCTGAGACATAATAGGATAGAGTGAATACAGAGGGCAGTATGGTGCTTGTGATATCCTGATAGCTGGAATGTCACACCAGACTACACTTTGGATATCTTGCAGTTCATGGTTTGGAGAGATGAGATATAGACAAAAAAGCTGGGCGAAAAAATGTGCACTGGTTACACAGTTCTTCTGTACTAACACATAAACAAGAAGACAAAATTGGGGAATATTCACAATATATACAGTGTATTCAAAAAATCAACTATAATGAAAAACTACACACATAAAATTAAGGTACCTTTTACACACAGTTCAGGTGGCTCCTTAGAGAGAAATGAAGAAAAATATTTATATAAATAAATAAAGTGTGTGTATATGCAGAAACAATTACATGAACACTGATATGAAAACCAACACAAAATATATGTATACCTCCACCAAAACTCAGTCATATGTGCTTGGGAGGCAACTTGGGTAATTACACTCCAAACCAATGTCTTATCTCTTTGTCCCTCTAAAGAAGCACTGATTGACACTTTCATCTATAATGATATCACTGCTGGTTCCCAACATCCTGAACCTGCTTCCTGTCCTCCATATTGAAAAATGCCTCCACTGCCATCTTGGAGTCATTCAACCGAAGACCCGCCTCTGGGAAAGGCCATTCTTTTTTTTTTTTTTATATTTTAAAGGTCCAGTTATACGGGGATCACTATGGTGCCCCCAACTCATTATGTGCTTTTTTGTCTTTATTACAATATATATACCGGTATATATTGTGGAGCCAACCCGGACACAGACAGGCGGACATGTTGTTACTCACCACCACACGTTTATTATGTTCAATTATTTACAATAGTTATGGTCAATCAGACCGAGTCCAAACCCCAACACACAGTCCTGGCCACATAAATGCCTCTCTTCGGGCTGCCTCCACACTCCTCACGTGCCTTGTCCTTCTTCCACCCGACTCCAGCCTTGAATGAAGGGAGACGGCCCCTTTTATACACCCAGACGAGCTCCAGGTGGTTCCCGGCATTCCCCTCTTGGCCACTCCCCAGCGTGGCGGAAGTGCCGGCTGTTCTCCCGGCAGCTCTCCGGGTGTCCGTCTAATCCCCCCAGCACTTCATGGTGTGGCGGAAGTGCTGAGGTCATAAGTCCCCAAGGCATTGGGGCGCCTCCTGGCGGTGACCATGGGCCCCTACAGGGTGGGGCTTCCATGCCCTGAACCCGTGGCCCCCAAAGCAACCAGGAAGATGGCCCCCACGTGATCCCAGATGGGTACACGCCCACTTCCGGTCCTTCAAGGTGTCCCGGCCAGGTCGTGGCCCCTGGCATCCTCGACACTATATATATATATATATATATATATATATATATATATATATATTGGGTAATATACATACTGTATACTGTAATTGTGAGTCAAAATTATGCTAACATTTGAATAGCGGAACAATTTATTCGCAAAACATAATTTATATGTGCAAGATAATTTACAGGAACATCTTAACCTGTTCGCCAATATGTTCAACACATGTACCATATGTGGCACATAAACCGTCCACAAAAATTGTACATAAGTATATACATAGCAAAGCCTACTTGCTACACCAGTGATGATTTAGGTGTGTGTGATATTAATATTGTAATACTCAAGTAAATCATTGTAAATACTCATGCAATCAGTTAGTTTGTATTTTATATTTGTAATTGATTTAAATCACTTTGCAGAGATCTTTGTGATGGATTGGCTCCCGGTCCAGGGTTTGCACCTGCTTTGCACTATACTGTATGCTAAGTGGGATGGGCTCTAGCCTCTCTGTGACCCTGATCTGGACTAAGTGGGTTAGAAAATTACATGACTTTGCAGAGATTTGTTTTCACTTTGACATTAAAGAGTCTTTACTCTGTTAATATCTGTCAAAAGAAAGAACAAATCCACTGTGATTCAATATGTGTTATATTAAAATCTGAAAACTTCCAAGAGGGTGAATAATTTACATTACTGTTGAATATTTATTTATATATATGCTTCAGGTGACTTTCTTTAAAAAATCATCAATGATTAATGAATTGCTTGTTTCAGTTATTGTAGATCAACACAACACAAAGTAATTAGCCTTTAAGTAAGACTCAAGTAATACATTCAAGAACGAAATTTGCGTTTGTTGGGGACAGTATATAAAAATGTCCTATGGAAGGGGAAACCCAAGCCAAAGAAAAATCTTCAATAGTAGCAACTACAGTATGGAGGACATAGCAGTGCTCGAAAAAGTCCAGAAAAGAGCGACTCTACTGATTCCAGGGCTAGAGGGGATTAATTATGAGGAAAGATTAAAAGAGCTGAGCCTTTTTAGTTAAAGCAAAACTGGTATAGTGGATCAAGCCTCTTATTTTAAAATGAGTTCATCAAGAAGACGGGGATACAGTTGGAAACTTGTTAAGGGTAAATTTCACACAAACATTACTTTTCACAGAGAACCATACACACATGGAATAAGCTACCAAGTAGTGTGGTAGACAGTAGAACTTTAGGAACCATTAAAACTGGACTTCATGTTATTTTAGAAGGATTAATTGGATATGATTGGTGAGCTTTGTTGGGGTGAATGGCCTTTTTTCATCCAAATTGTCCTAATGTTCCAAGTAATAGTAATGCCCTGCATTGAACTGACACCCCTTTTTAAAGCTGATTCCTGCTTTGCACCAGTGATGCTGCTCCATGCAACTTCCACTGGAATAAGAAGGTTTAGAAAATGGGTGGAGGGAAAGATAGAGGGATAAATAATAATAGATTAAAAGTCACATATATAGTAGCAAGCACCATCTGATATTTTGCATGTGATGCAATGTAAGAAACATTTTCATATATTCATGAGGTTCCATATATAATATTTTTGTAAGTGAAGTGGTTCTCAATAGACATATTGTTTCATCATTTCTATCAGCAAGTTTGATTTGTTTGCACATGGAGACCATAATGTATGCTGTAAGAAAATCAGATGTGCATCAAGAAAATGGACAATCTGAAAGAGGCATTGTCAGCACAGTGCTGTTTTCAGAAATTAAAAGTATTTGTTGCATGAAAAGGATTTACATTTGTATGCTGGTGACTGAAATAATTATTCAAATGTAATACAGTTGCTTTCTAAGCAAAAATGCAATTTATCATTTTATATACACAAGTTTATGTCAAAACATATATGAAACTGTTATTTAGTCAAGAATGGAGCGGCCCAATAGTACAGTGGTTAGTTAGCCTAGCTGCCTCAGCCGTCCAGTGTCCTCGGTTGTAATTCTGTACCCCAGCACTGTTTGGGCATACGCTTCATATTCCAACCAGTTTTGTTGTCCTCCAACATTCGAAAATCATGCCTGAAATTGATTAATAATTCTAAACTGGCCCTGTGTTAGTGTACACGTAAGTAGGCTCTGTTACTGACTGGTGCGCCATCAAGTGCTGTTTTACTGCTTTGTGCATTAACTAGCTGAGATAGACTCCACTCCTTTGTGTTCACATTTTATTAAACAGGTAATAAAAACAATGAATGGATTAGGGCCATGGGTTAAACAATATGCCAAAAGGGCAGTTCAGTGATACTAGCCCAGATCAATTCCAATACAATCCATCATTGTTACAGATTTAGTTAGTTGGAAATTTCCACTCATCTCACAGAAGCTTGTTTATATTGAGATCTAGTAAATAGGGATGTCACTCTTTTAAGATTAATTCACTGTAATTTTCCAAGGATTATTCAAGACTCATTCTCATATAGGTCTACTACTAAGCTGAACAGCAATGACATTCAGATATTCTGTACTATTCACTATACTTTCATGTATTAATGGATCTAAAGTATGCTGGGCAAATATACATTTGTAAGTACCATGGAGGACAGATGGGCATACTGGCTGGACGAATGAACAACTTCTTGCCCAGCTGGTGGCATTAAATTGGTGGACCAGAGGAGGTCAGAGGCCAGGTGCAGTTCCATTCCCCCTACAACAGTTGACTGTGGGCCTCCTGAGGCATCCCAGTTTGGACACCCACAAAGGTACATGGGAATTGGAGTCCAGAAGTGCAGCCCTGTCGGAGTCCCTGGGTGCCATTAGAGGGTGCTGTTTAGGGGGTGATCTCCCTGGTTTCCATAAGACCCGGAAGTGCTTCCAAGGGGACACACTGTAGCACTGGAAGCATTCCCAGGTCCAGCTTAAAAGGAGCCCACTGCCTCATCTGGAATAGTTGGGAGGCACCAGGTGACATTAAATAAGCAGAGAAGAAGGAGAGAAAGAGACACTTTGATTGGAATTGTGGTTGGTGGGTTCTGCACATTTACTGATTTTTTTGTAATACAATATTTCTTTAAACCTGGGACTGTGATGGGTACTATTGTGTCTGAGGTTTGGAGTTCAGTGTTGCCCCCTTGTGGTCACACCCTTCATAATTATATCACCTAACCAACCTGCATTTTGCACACTTATTGACTTTTTTTTCCTGCTACATACTAGTCCTCACATTGCCATTTTAGTAGGAGCATGGTTTTATCAGACCAGTTGATGCTTTCTTCAGTCATATATGATCTCCTTAGTCCACTGCAGCCACACCTTCTTGTTATTCATCTGAGAGAATTTGCAATTTGAAAAGGTCCAGATAAGGTTATAAGTTAACTAGACGTGATCCATCTTTTACTCAGCACAATGATCTGTTTTGTTATTGATCAGTTTCTCACGTTTGAATTGCTTGGCTAAATGTTCTTTGGACAAGTAGTCCATTGTTGAAACACTCTCGTGTGTGAAATGCCCAGTAGGTTGGATGTTACTGATACTCTCAGTGAGTCTGGTGACCTCTAATTTTCTGTTTCTAAAATCTACTTACATAGTTAGCTCTGAATATTCTCTTTCTGAATTGTGTGCACACGCACGCCTATGATCCATTGGTGTCAGCTTTAAATATTTTTAATATTTTTAAGTGCCCTGGTATATGAGGTTGGAATTGACTGTGCCAGTTAATTCCATTAAAATACTATATGAACTTAACAAAATGGCTGCACTATTTACATTGTATCTGTATGCTTTCAAGTACAATGATGACGTAAACCATACCCAAGACAGTTGCTGCCATTGTGAATTACAATATTTTTTCAAGCTTATGCTTTTCAATTTTACCATTTTAACTTGACTTTGATTTTGTGTGGCATGTGCACTTTATTTTTAGTATCTTTTACGACAATTTATTTTTAACATTACTCTTACAGTATGTGTCAAATTTCATATAAAATGTTAGAAATTAAGTCAGTAAACATTTCTGGAAACAAACAACAATTTTTACAATTTGCTTCACTCACCTTTGTCATGTTGTAGTTTTCCTAGGCAATAGATTTGTAGGAGATAAAAGAAAGCAAAAGGTCATATTCACCTTATAAAAGGAGGACACATTTTTAGTTTGTCCCTAACTAAGTCTATTCCAGGGATTCTTAAACTTTTTTATCTGAGGAGCCAAATAGGAAAATGGGTGTCATACTGGGATACAAGAAGAGGATTATTATTATAGTGAAAGCAGAGCCATATCTAGACAAAGAACAGTGATCACAAATTAAAAACAGTAAATGTAGTTGCTTCCTTTCAAGCGTTTCTTTTACATGAATATTACTAAAAGTGGAAAGCAAACGTATTGTTAAGCAAACAGTAATTATCATTCAAAACAGGGAATAAATTCCTGAGCTATACTGTATCACGGAGTGCAACTGTAAAGATGGAGAAATGAATTCTTCTCTATAAAGGGAGCGGTGCGAGGGTATGGGAATTTTAAAAGAATAGCATGAATGGTCCCTAAATTTAGTTACTTGACTCATGGCATCGGTTAAAGAATAAAGCAGTCCATGCAGTTTATTTATATTGTCTTAATTAACATTATTTAAAAAATATTTAATTTTTCAAATGAGCTCCACCATTACTATAACAACGTATTTTTTCTAAATGAGTTCACTGGTAATTCATCATATCCCAGTTTTCATTTAAGAGTTCGATAAACAACATCAAAATTAGCTAAATAATTCCTAAAAATGCATTCACTAGTTCATTATACGCGAATAGGATAAATCTTGATCAATAACTCAGTGAACAGTCCACTTTACACTGTTTAATACTATCAGCATGCTAAATATCTCCAGCTTTTCTTAAGCTTTTGATATTTTTTGGTGTTCTAACGGTTCTTAATGGTCTAAACACATCCTTCACACTACCAGGCGATTGAAATCTATCAAACGACTTTAAAATAGTGTTAAGAGAAGGAATTCATCATCATCGAAGCTTGTTAAACTTAATGCAGCATTTCCTTTGCACCTCTGTTACATATTTATATTCAGTGAAAGGTGAAAACAGCGAACGCACAATGAAAAACTGATCAGTTGTCCATGGTCACTGATACTCCTTTTAGTATACAATATATACCTACTACCTATTGACTTGCCTTTAATAACACCCCAAAAATTGTCACATTCTTCTGCCACAGCCATTATTTTCATTTGATATTAGGAGACCCGGGTTCACTTCCTGGGTCCTCCCTGCGTGGAGTTTGCATGTTCTCCTCGTGTCTGCGTGGGTTAGGGGCTCCGGTTTCCTCCAGCAGTGCAAAGACATGCAGGTTAGGTGCATTGCTGATCCTAAATTGTCCCTAGTGTGTGCGTGGTGTGTGGGTGTGTGTGCCCTGCGTTGGGCTGGCGCCCTGCCTGGGGTTTGTTTGCTGGCTTGTGCCCAATATTGGCTGGGAGCAGACCCCCGTGACCCTGTAGTTAGGATATAGTGAGTTGGATAATGGATGGATGGATGGATGGATTTAAATCTGGCACCATGGTCCCTTGAACTCACAAGCTTGTCTGTGTCATTCCCTTATCTCTCCCCATCTCAGTTTGATTGTTTCACTGACTGTGAGAGGGGATGTCAATGACGTTGTTTTGCATGCTACTGTAGTGCATTGTATGCCACATAGAGATCAGTATATTACTTGCCACAGAATTTGCGATTGGACAAATTCAGTTTACTTGCTACACTGGCATGTGGCAACTGTTAAGGATTTTCTCTGTACTAAATAATGAACTGAAGCTCTGGATTATTGGGAGCGTCCTTCATTTATATCAAGGTACCAAGAGAGCCCAACATAGTTATCTTAAGCATGTTTCAAGCTGAACTGAGACAATACTGAAATGTATGATTGTTTATAATATTTGGACATCCTATAGCACTCAGGTTAATCAGTATGAAAGTCATAAATGTTAAATGTGCTTCTTTTGTTATATCAGTCTGTCTCGGGCAAATAATTCTGCTAATCTTGCCGAATTCCAGAGTATGATGTTTGTACTAGAGCAGTATTTCTGAACCTGTGGGCTGTGGTGTTATTGTAGGAGAGCCATGGCTGAACCTGGACAAAAGCTAGCCCACCCCAATCCGCACCACTCTGATAATCGCACTTGATTCACAGTAGTGGCATCACAGGGGCATATTAGCCAATCCTGTGAGACCTCACCAACCCCTGCACTGAAGATCAAACTTGAGTCACAGAGGGCTTCCCCACTGGTGGGTCGTGAAAACACTGGCATGTGAAAAACTGGTACGTGACATCACATATATTGGGAAACACTGTACTGGGGAGTATATACTTTAGCTTAAAGTAAAACTTTGCTAATGTAACCCAGCATGCCCTGGGTCCCAACCAGTAGTTTAAGAAACACAGATCTAGTTCATAACCACCGGAACTATGGTGAATTCTGCACCTTGTGAACAGCTGTAACAAACTCACAACCCATGCAATTTGTAAAATGTTTTAACAGTTAAATTGTGACATATGCCATATAAAATTCACTCAATTGCCTATCTATCTATCTATCTATCTATCTATCTATCTATCTATCTATCTATCTATCTATCTATCTATCTATCTATCATAGTATCCGACAGCACAGAAATATTGACATGGACTTAAAGAAATAGTTCAGCCAAACTCAAGTGTTACTGACCAAATGAAATTAATCTTTGAAAGTATATGGGTCATGTCTTTAATATTTATTTCCATATTCTGTTCCTCCTTTTCATCTGCTTGTGCAGTCTCATTGAGGGTCATAGGATGCAATAGAGCATTTTCCTCCAGCATGTGGTACAAGGTAGAGATAATCTGTGGACAATGATCTATACTGTATGAAGGCAGCTAATGGTGTTCATCTTTTAAGGGTGAAACAGAAGAGTAGTCAGGCAAATTGCCATTGAGAAATACAAAGGGCAGTTCAAGTTCGTAATTAAAAAACAAGCAAAAAAAATTTTTAATCAAATCCAAAAACAAAAATAAAATACTTTAAAGAAGGGCCCCTTCCTCATTGATGGCTCTTTTAATTACCTGGTGTCACATAAACACATGCAGGCCAAGCCCCATAACAATAAGTGACATCAGTGAAGCTCATTCCAAAATGGCAAAGCATGATGATGTCACAAACAACTGAATAAAGAAATAGTGAAAAATAAAATTAACAAGAATGAAAACCCAGAAGAACGAAAGTTTTTTGTTTTTTTTTACTGAATTATGGTCTTTACTTGGTGCATATTTCATGAAATTACAAAACAATAGTCTAAAGTTTCTTCTTTCACAGATTTTTGCATTTACAGTTTTCTCTGTGATATACCGTTTCTAAGAAACAGCATGGAATAAATGAGCCCACCATCAGTAATTATGTGTAAATGAATAGAGAGAAGGTGACACTGCGACACAATAGTTAGAGAAGCTGGCCCACAGTTCCTCGCGTAATCACTGTCTGTGTGGCTTTTGCACATTTTCTCTCTTTTTGCTTTTATATTCTCTGAATATTCCAGTTTTCCTCAAATATCTCAGGTTAATGTGTGGTTCTAAACTGGCCCAGTACTAGTGAGCGTGTGTGCCAGTGTACCTTGTGATAGACTGTCTGACTGTTCAGGAGATGTTTCTATGCTGCCATAATAGGCTTTGGCTGTAGGGTTCAAAATAGCATGGATAGAAAAGGAACGGCAGTTTAAAAGAAAGTACATGAGATAAAGAGAACGAGAGAGAGAGAGAAAGCAATAACCTGACACATAGAGTGTATAATTGTTCAGATGTGTAAATGTAGCAATCCTGTTTTAAAGATATTCAATGGCAAAAAGGTTAAAATAAGAGCCACTACATCTACAGACTATTACCTTTGTATACAACTCCCCTGAAAAACAGCAAGAAAATGCAATATAAACAAGAGATAAATTTCAGCATTGGCCAGGGCTAATCCACTAAAACACACCAAAGGTGCAGACTTCAAAGGCAGCAGTCTGAATGTGTGTGTTCCGATTTGAAGTGCCCTTCATGTGCTTTCCAGTTATCTTTCAACTGGGTGTTCCTGATATGTGCATTAGACATATGTATATAATGTACAGAGAAGGTTATATGTTTACTATTAGTATGCATTTTATTAATTCTTGCAGCACTCCACTGAAGACATAAGTAACGTAGGACACAGCATACATTTACGAATGCAATTAGTCACCTTCTCTAAATGGTTATTACTCTTTTTTGCAGCTGGTTAGCAATGTATTTGGAACATTTTACAAATTATTGCAAGCCTTTTCGCTGCAGTATTATAATACTGACTGTCCTTGACAATTGTAATTGCACATTTGGCAGATGCCTTTATCTAGGGTGACTTACAAGATCAAGAGACAGCACAATTGTCTCTCTTGTCATTTTTATAATCGTAGGACAAGCAGGTGAAGTTGTCTTCCTCTGGGTCAGTCAGTGAGATGGGGTTGGGAATGAAACCAGCAGTCCAACACCATAGCCACTACAGCACACCTCCTACCAAGAGACTCAAAAGTGTGTCCCAGATATTCACATGTGCTCTCCCAGAAGCCCTCTTCCACTGGTATATGCAGCTACTCTGTTTTTGTGTTAGTTGTATTTTGACTTGTAATTTATAAAAGGCCATTAGAAAATTTTTTTTACATTTTCCCACTTTATGAAAATGAGTCTCCTCACTCTTATTCGGCATAGCAAGCTGCAGAGACCTCACTAGATTTGATGACTTGTTTTATTAAAGAAGAACGATTGCCCATTAAGGACATACTGAGAGAGTGAAACAGATAGAGGTGTTTTATTTTATTTTCTTACACGATTTGTATTTCTCATTTTCTTGTGTTATCAATACTTATAAATTTGCACATTAAACCATATGACATTGCCTATCCAAAAGTAAATAGTATTATCAAAAAATTAGAAAAAATTAAGAGATTTCTATATTTATTACATAAATCATCATCATTATCATCACAAATACACTATTCAACACTAAAACTAGGAAAAATGTTCTGTTTTAAATTAAGACACACAGAATGGTCCTACTGAGTGTCTGATTGATGCTTCCATCCTACTAAAGGATTTTCTAAATAGAAGAGGGGTTTACTTTTTAAGATGGCTCTGTCTGAAAATAAAGTAGAAAGTGTGCTTTTTTCCCCACACAATAAATAAACATGTTTTACTGAACTAATGCTTTGGAGTAAGCAAATATTTGTTAAAACAATTTATCATGCCATACTAATATTTCTGGAAGAGATGTTTTTCATGCTATACCACACTGACTCCCAGTGGTTTATTCTTAGAGAACACCAATATATTCTACCAATATATTCTGGGAAACCATGATACAAGCAGTATATTTAGTAAGGAAAAAATAATATGTATGAACAGTTTGGCTTGTGAAATGCAGCATCTAGTTTTTGGTGCTTTATCAAAATGATGTGTTTTAATAAAGAGTAATCAATAAATATTGGTGTATGTTTAACATTTTTTAGTATTATTAAACAACAGCAGCAACTCAATATAGTCAAAGCTCTTTAAATTCTGTTAAATATAACACAACATAATAAGTTATGACTCATAATATATTTTCAAACCTACTTAATCCAGGCAGCATAGAGTTCAAGTCAGGGCCTAGCCATGTCCAGGAGGCCGTCTATTATAGAGCCCATACATACAAACATGCACAGAGGGCAAATTTTGATTTTCCAGTGTCACATACGTGTACTTGGGAGTCAACCTCAGGGCTCACCTAATGGTAGTTCACACCCCGAGTTAAGTGTTGGCGCTGTTGCCTAATACCTCTCCTCTCCTTTCTTCTGCAGACCCGATGACTGAAGACAAGTGACATCACTTCCATGTTCCAGTCCCCCTTGAGCCTACAGTTGGTATTACTAGGATGCTTTCCTGGGGTGGGTGTTTGGATTTGTAGAGAAGGTAACTAAATGCCAGAATAAGCTAAAGCTTTATTTCTAATGAGTTTGTCATTAGGTAGGTAGCAGATATACCCTTCGTTTTGTCCAGTACTCTCCAGGGTATTATATGTCTGCTACTCTACCATTTATAATACTGGTTAAGTAATTTAGCCTCCTGGGATTTTCTTACATTTCATTAGGACACAATATGGACTTTTAAGGTGTATAATTGTTGTTTTTTACTATTGATCAAATATCAACAAGCAATATCAACTCATAAAAAAAAAATCGTTGCACGACTGAAAACATTAAAATAGAAATTAGGAACACCAAATAGAATTTTGAGAAGAATGCAGGTAGTCATGCAAAAGTCAATTCTAAAATATCTTTCCTGTGGCAGAGATTGAAAACTCATTGAACAATCGTAAAGGAACTGAAATGTATCAAGAAAAAGCAGGTAAAATATAATACATTGAAAAGGAAGTAGCAACTACTTTGACTTTACATTTCTGTGGTGTTTTCACCCGAGAAGAGGTCACTAAAATGCCAGCAGCGACAGAGAAAATGAAGGAACTACTGAATAATTTGAAGATTATCCAGGGAGAACTGCTACTGGGATTAAAAAGACTAAAAATACATAAAACTCTAAGAACAGACACCATTTAACCAATAGAGTTCAAAGAAGCTAGTTAATGCATACATAAATCATTAACATATATTTTTCAGAAACCATGCCATACCAGGAATATTTCCAGGGACTGAAAACTAGCAAATGTTGTTTGTCCAGTTGTAGAAAAAGGATGACCAGGCCAGTTACCTTAATGTGCATTTCAGGCAAATTGGGCAGAGAACCAGCTCTCCATTATGGTCAGGTGAGTTACCAAAGAGACAACATGAGTTTAGACAGTGGACTTTATGTTTTACCAATGTACTACAGTTTTATCAGGAAGCAGCATTATAGTCAAATGATATTCTTTACCTTGTGTGAAATGGTGACCAACTGGCAAAAGGTTACCCAAAGCAAGACAGTACACGATAGCCCTGCGCACACTCCAGAAAGAGTCACTCTGAAAGCTGGACTAAGCCTGTATACTTTGTGTTGACATGTAGGCTCAAGGGCTGATAGGGTGTCGGTATACACTGCTTGCTGGCTGCCCTAGAAGAGTGAGGTGGCATGAGTGGAATGCTCACCCTGAACTTTAGAGACCAGGTTGAAGAGAGGATAAAATCTTGGCGGTTACATCACCTCCTGGCCACTAGAGGGAGGCCAGGATTAGAAAGGAATGAATGGAAGTAGCCTGTCACTTTAGGGAACTGGGGCCTCATCAATAATGCCTTTTGTAGAATTCACACTAAAACATGACATACAGCAAAACTACAAATATGCATACACACAAAATAATTCAGACGCACAAAACTGTGTATAAGCAAATTTCTACACACTTTGCCTTTATGAAGCCCACTCAATGTTAATTTTAACGCACATGCACATGCCTACAGCCCCACTCTGACTCCTCCCAGAGTTTCACCTAGACAAGACAATGGCAAAAGCACATGTAAAAAAGAAGAAATTCAGCAAATGTGAAATGGAGGTCCTGCTCAGTGAAGTGGCAAGGAAGAATGTACTATTTGATGGCTTAAACAGTGGTAAAATTGAATCCTTCCAATATCTTAATGATTTTTAATGCTTGGCAATTATAAACTTTTTCAACAATTTTAATTTGATTGCAATTTGAAATCATTAATATAATTAGACAATGATTTCTCAATGCTGACAGTATTCAGGACTTCCATGTGAAGAGGTCTCATTTAACAGTTCACAGCATATCAAAAACTACACTAATAATGTGACATTCCAATTAATTTGCACATGACTGGTAAGTGCAGGAGAAGAAGTGCCCATTTCAACAAAACATTGCAATTAACAAGTTGCAGATAAACTAAACATTTGACACAGCTAATTAAAGTAAACGAAATGCATTCAGGTTGACTGGACCAGTCTACCCAGCAGGAGAGACGCTAGCATTATCTGTCTGAGATTATTTATTCAAGCTCTCCGTATTTTACAAGGATTTTAAATAAAATATTTGTAATTATAGTTGTGGCAGACAATAAATTAAGACAGCAACGGAAAACAATGAAAAGCAATTGTCTAAAATAAGGAAGGAGGGTAAAAAATGGCCCATGAGTAAGGAGTGACAAGGGAGCAGGAAGATAGATTCCAGTGTTAAAATTCAGAAATGCTTGATTGCAATGAGGGCATTTAAAAGTGCATTTTCTTTTCATTGCGGCAGTACTGGGCTGACAGGTTGTTTACTATGATTGAGGATTATTAAACAACGCATTAAGTTTTAAACAGTATCTTCTTGGGCTCTCTAGCTGTCAGAAGGCAGTGTTTCATCTCTGTCTTCAAACTAAAATCTCATTGTAGAAAGTAATCTCTAGTGGCAAGCATATTTCCAGACCTTGTAGCATACAAGAGTATCGTCTGTTTAATATATTGGTGACAGCAGTACAGCGGAGTGGTTTCCTCTAGGTCTCTTGTATTTTTAGCACAATATAACAACTGCTCATACATCTGAATAGGGCAGTGGGGGAAAAGAACATCTAGGAAAAACAAGGACAGAGTAGAGCAATTTGTTTCCAAATGTATACTTAGACTGTTTTGGAAGCAATTTTCAGTTTGTGAGTGCCCTCACTTCAATAAAATGAATACTGAAATGTTGATGTGGCTTCTTGAAGTCAACAGGGAAGAACAAATTTTCATACTTAAAAAAGAACATTAAACGAGGCAAAGATGAATATTGTGACATTTGCTTTTTTTGCAGAAAAAGCAGACTTTTTAGGCAAGAGGAGAAGATGGCTAGAATCCCCATTACCACTGACTAAAACAATTAATTTTTTGTGTGATGACAAGTTATATTGTGTGCTGCTGAAATCATGATTTAGCTTTGTAAACAGAATTTATGCACTGAATGATCACCTCTCTTCACCTCTCCATTTTCTAATCTGATCTCCTTCATTGCAGGGACCAGGAGTCTATCCTGGCATCAGGTGGAAGGCAAGAACCTGCACGGCGTGAGATGTTAGACCATCTTCTTACACACACACTAATCTGGGGTCACACATAAATCTAGCCTGCATGTATGAAAAGAAAACCTACAGTACCTGGAAGTATGGAGAATGTGCAAGCTACATACAAAAAGTGACCAGGGACCTCGTGTGTAAATGGTGCTTACACACAAAAATGTAGTGTATGGCCATTTCCACGCTTACATCGCGATGTATAAAAACTAAACTTGGCATAAAGCCACGCACATTTTCACACTAGCTCAATCCCTTAAGTACGCAAGTTCTCCGCCTGGTTTTGCAAACTGGCGGCACCCAATGTCAAAGCAGTGCTACTGTTCATGTGTAGTTTCCCTTTAGTTTTTAGATTCACATCCCTGACGCTGCTTTATCAAATGCACTGAAATTAACCACATATCATTTATTAGTTTAAGGCATCTCATTGTAATCAACCCATAATCATATAATGGTGCACCGAATGGCCAAACTATTCTAAATACCATCACTGCTTTAGTGTTGTTATTCCCAGTGCACCACTGAGTATTTAACCAACTGTATCTGAATGTGGAATCACAGCTGTACAGCAGCTGATCAGATTATCGGTACACAGCATCAAGCACACGATGTCTCAGCCATGTGCAGAATTTATTTGAGCTGTTCCCATATAGCATTCAGAGCTTTTCCTGTAGGGACCTCGCATTTCAGAAACAGTTTCATCCCAAGAGCTCTAAACGCACTCAATCAGTCCATCAAGTATTCCTGTTAGAACTGTTTGTACTTATAAGTACAATCACCTCACTGTTATCTTGCACTACAGTTATAATATTGCCCAACCTGAGTCACTTTATAAAGTATGTATTTACATATGATGGCGACTGGCTTCTAAGTCGATTCAGATTTCCAAGTGCTATCTTCTTGGAGCTCTTGATAAGATGAAATGCAGTAAAGAATGTTTATTACATTATACAGATAAATTTTAAACTTCATTAAAATAATGTATATTGTTAATAATTAAACATGTGAGAACACGGTGGCGCAGTGCTAGTGACAAGCAGGCGCTCCGTTAAGGGATTGTTCCTGCCTCGCGCTGTAAGGTTTCTGGGACTGGCATGACCCTGGATGGATAGATGGATAAATTAATTAAACATGTACCACGAAGATATTTCAATGTTACATAAAGGTTTCATGAAGGTTTCATAAAGGTTTTGAAGAATCGGCATTCTAAGCTTACAGATGATTGTGTGGCGATTGGTTACTTGGAAAAAGAAAAGGAAGGACAGGAATTGGGTTAGTACTGCTGCAGTAAATTATTTCATCGAAGGTTGCGCAACAAGCATCTTGTGGAAGGTAGGAACAATCTCTAGACAGGGTGCCAGCTCATCGCTAATACTGCGCCACCGTGTCCCCATGTTTAATACATGCTTTAATTCCTATCATTATGAAAATTATATCAAGTATACATCTTAATATTTAAATTTTTCAGAGATCTGTAATATCATGAATGTAATGTATTCTGTGTCCTGTCGGCGGAAGAGAAAGCTCATTTAAGAAAGCACGTAGTGATTCACAAACAAAGAGCACATAAAAGAACACATAGAAAGAAGCATTTAACGTGCTACTTTAGTTACGATGGGATCTGAGAAACTAGTAAATTAAACGATATTAAGATTGAATTTATGACGTTCTACTTTGATGACAAAATAAAGTACATGTTTAAAGTGGAATTTTCGAGATTAAAGTTGACATTTGGACATTTTTTTCAGCAGTGTCCCTAATTTTTTTCTTTTCTCTAAGCCTAATACTCTTCCATATGACACTCAGATGGTGGGCTACGACTCGCCTTTTCACGGCAATTTTGATATCTGACCACTTCTTATTTATTTCGGACACTTTGTGACTTTCAGAAATTGAACTTTCGAGTTTCTCCGACATTTTATGTTGCGTGATCAACTTCCTTTTGTTGTTTATATCACTGTTTTTAAACGAGCAAATAGTATGTTTTTCTTTGCCTCCACTTGGTATTCACTGAAATCCTTCTATTTCCCCCATGCTTTTGCCATAGTCTTTTCACAGAATGCTGAGCTTAAGGGCTATTTATATTGATTTGCATATTCAAAGAGGCGTAATTCTGGGAGGAGTCGGGGAGTGGCAGCAGGCACATGTACATGCGTTACTTTTCATACTGACCGGGATTTATGTACGGAATAACGTAAGTTGGCGTACGCCCAGATTTATGCATCTGGATTTCTTTTGTGGATACTCACATTTCCGCTTTTGTCCGTACACCATGTTTTAGTGTGAATTCTACGCATGCCGTTATGCGTGAGGCCCAAGGTCAGGATTTTAATTTAGGACACTCTAATGGCGCTTTTCCACTGCATAGTACGGCACAGCACGGTTCAGTACAGCTCACCTTGGTTCGGCTCAGTTGGGCTCGGTTTGCGTTTCGATTGCAGTTTAGTACCGCTTTAGAGTGGGCGGGATTATTCACGTGTCGTTATAGTTGCGCCGCCTCTACTGCCGTGACACCGTGGAACTTTTACAACAACACGTAGACAACGACAACACTTTAGCTCAACGACGCGCAAGGGTAAGCATCTAAAAAAGCACATCACTAGCTAACTTTTATCACTGTTGCAAAGCATAAAATGAACTTAACTGTCAGTGTAACATTAAAATGCTGATTCTGTATATTACAGATCTTCCACATTTTGCAAAAACGTCGCCACAACAGACCATCTGTTTGGACATTTAACCGTGTTTCAGAGTAGTGGGATGTGATTGTTCCCGGTTTTACAAACACTCAGTGGCTGGAGAACTTTCGAATGTCTGAAGAAACATTCATCCACTTATGCAACAAACTGCGTCCAGCGATGGAGAGACGGGACACAAACTTCCGCGTGTGTACCTTTAAAGAAAAGAATAGCCAGTGACGCAGTAATGATGATTTTCTCCGGCCAATCAGTGACCAGCAGAGTTTACACATTACGTTTTGGTAATGGTTCGGCGCGCTTGGAACCTCGGCTGAGGTGGTACTAAAAAAGGACCAGGTACCAGGTACTGTTCCCAGTTGAAAACCCTCCAAAAGTGAGCTGAACTGAACCGTGTCGTGCCGTACTATGCAGTGGAAAAGCGCCATAATTGTGAGACATTAGAACTTATGCCTTCCATAAGAGTCAGATTATCTACTTTTCAGTTGTAGTTGGTTGCTGCTTTCTGCTTGATGTTGCAGAAATAGACCCTGGATCCCTTTCAAAGTTAATTGAAATAAGAAGGTTTAAAAAAAATATCAGAAACTATTCAATCACACAAATTTTGTAACATCAAATATTCCTCTAATTTATTGATGGATCTTGGGTGGTTTGTACAGTTTGGCTGGAATGTCACTGTGATTAAAGAGGCGAACACAGTCTTACGGTTCCACATCAACCCTAGATTGTCCAGTTTCAAAAGTAAGTTCAAGTTGCAGGAACTGTAACCTATCCAGGTAGCACTGGGTGTAAGGTAGGACCTGATCCTTCACTTTGTAATAACTGACTTAGACTCCATGCTTAATTTATTCTTTTTTCCACACTCCTCTAAGAGGAGTCCACTTGTCACTTTAACAGTTTGGTTAAAGCTGAGGACAGTTCCCACTTCTTGTGCTTATTTCTTTGTAAATTGACATCACCTCTAAATAGGTTTTACACCTTGCTGTCTATTCTTATATGATTTCTTCACACTATCTTCACTTTCATTGTGGTGGATTGCAGCCCCATCTATAGCTAGTTCCTGTCTTGTACCTGATGCTGCCAAGATAAGCTCCACCCCCTTGTAAACCAGACTTTGTCTGAGAGAGTTTATAAATAGTGTTTTGCCAAAATGTTATTTGTAGCAAATTTTTTGGTTTAGTTACTGACCTTGTTCTTTGAACTTTTTTCTATGCTGCTGACTTAGATAAACTTTTTTTCCAGCTCCCCATGATGTTTTGCAAGGCCAGTGTGACATCACAGTGCTGCTTCAGCCATTTTGGATGGGGATGTAACAACCTTGTTTGTGCTACCAGAATGATTTGTGTCATACACGCGCTAAACCATTGATACACACATTCATTAAATGGACTCCACCCCTCACATTTAGTGGTGCCACCCAACCTGCTTTGTGTTTTGTTGAACCATTTATCATGTAGGTGCAATGGAGAAAGGACAGGCATCCTCCTTGCTGGGATGGAGGATGAAGAGGGGGTTCTTGTCTTTCTTCACTATGGTAGATGTATCTATGGAACAGGAGACATCCCTGCCCCATATACTGTAAGACATTTTTCATCTGTTCATCTTTCTAACAATTTTCATCAAGTCAAGGAAGGACAAACAGGCATTTATGTGTGCTTGGGAGAGAAATTCAGGACTCATCAAATAGTAATTCCACTCTGAGCCAAGGGTTGGCACTGTCATTTAATACCTTTTATCCTCTTCATTTTTACAGAATGGATGATTGACATATAGAACACTGATGATGTCTCTTCTAATTTCTTGCCTCCTGAAGCCACCTCTTTCACCTTTCCAATCTGAAAACCAGCTCCACCACTATCTTAAGATCAGTTCATAGAGGATCTGCATCTGAAGAAGACACTGCTACATTGATTTCATATTTTTTCTTGCTTTCAGTTATACAGGGATCACCTTTGGATGCCCCAAGCCATTATAATCTCCCAACTCTATTCCTTTTACAATACATAAAAACACACCTGCTTCTGACACTGCTGGAATGGAGATGAGGTGCATTTCCTGCTATGGTTTATCTTATAGATGGCATTGAACCAGAATCTCTGCATTTTCAGACACATATGGGCTAGACTTACAAACATGCCAAGGTTATTATTGCACTATAATGAGACACTGCTAAACAGTATTTTATTTTCCATTTGCTTTTAAACATTTCCTTATGTTTCATCATCTTATTATATATATTTTATAGTGGTAGGCAGTGAGGCCTAATGGCTGTAATAATGCAGTTGCTGGTTCAGTACTAGACTACATATTCAATGTCAGACCCTCAGTAGGTCACTTAACCCAAAATGAGCACCAAATGTAAAATAAAATTCAAAGAATCTTTATATTGTAAGTCATGTTGGTTATGGTTTGGTGGCAACTGGGTGACAGTCAACTCAGCGAAAGGACAACTTGGCTTGTCTTTTCGCCGAGTTGTCTGTTGCCCAGTTGCCCCTGAACGGTTGGTTATATCTTCTATATTATAATAAAATATCACATAATACTTAGATTGAAAATGGATTAACCAAGTTATTGCTTCACTAAATAGAAATTTGAAATGTAGGTAATAATTTTCTACAGATATTACAACAGAAAACAGAAAATGCAAGCATGACGGGTGGTCTAAAATATAGGACACAAGCTTCATAATTATGCCATATAACAATGTAGGAGCTCAATAAAGCTGGCACTTTTAGAAATTGATTTGTTTTTTTTATTTTTACATACAGATATCAGGTAACATGAACTATCAGTGTAATAACTGTAATTCCTTAGAACAATGACAAGCTGAAACAGCACATTATTTGTAATATTAAAATCCATAAACTGTTTTATGTTACTTGTAAGCATGGCTATAATTAACTTCAACAGGAATTTAAGCTAATACAGTACATCATCCTGCCAGATTGGTTACTGTATTGTTAAAATATGAAGCTTATGTTGAAATGTTGTATTCCATTATGATTTCTAGTGATATGTGCAATTACGTGTGTAAACCATGTCTATGGGATGAATAACAACACTGCTCTTCACTAAATAATGTCGAGCAGTCTGCCATCCTCATAATAATACAGCAGGGTGCTCTAAGCAATGCATATACCACCTGAAATTGCTTCCTCAGGTAGAGAAATGAAACCCAGCATTACAGCAAAGCAAACATGCTGCTCAGTGCTCAGCCCCACTGATGGCTTCACAGCCATTTCTTGGAAGTGAGAAAACCCCTAGTGACTTTCCCATTCATGTCGGCCACCTACTGGGGCCAGTTTTATTGTCAGACAAGCATCTCAATTTAATTTAGAGCTTTTGTACTCTAGGCCAGCTTTCTCGTTGGAGAGACAGGTTTACTAAGTGTCTGTGTCAGGAAGCATTTCAGTCATGTTGTGAATCTTGGAGAAATGTTTACATGGAGACATCTGATTTGTCAGGCTCCTCATTTGTTTATCAATCTTCACCTTAGTAAAATACAAAACAGCCTATGAATCCTTTTCAGATATCCATTGACGCGCATTTGTTTTTATTCTCACAAGTTAATGCATGTTACATATAACTAAGCAGTTTTTGATGAAATCAAAATATGTCTTACCTGGTTAAGTTCATAATTAGCATTGCATATGTAGATATTATAACAGAATGTTAACACGTTCTCTTAGTTTGAGCATAATGTTATTTACATAATTTTCATATCTACACAGGAACAAATGAATGTGCACAGTAATGTAAGGATGTAGTTCCTTCAGGAGGCTTTTTAACTCATTCACCGAATGACGGGCTGCTCAGGCTCCCCGGCATATCTCTGTATTCATCAATATCGGTGTACTGCAATATTCATTTTCATAACAGCTCTTCTGTATGCAAATTTTTATTGAGTCTCAGTTGTTGTCCTTTAGCAGTGTGTTGAGCTATCAAAGTAGATCCTGGCAATCTGTTACAACCACAAAATCAGGAGAAATTCCACCATTCTGTCACTCCCTACACATAAAGCAAGCAAAATACAGCTTATAGTGTTTCTGTCTTGCGCCTTAGCCATGCCATTACATTTTACCTTGGCCTGTATAATTACCACAACTACAACTACTGGCTGGGATTGGCTCCAGCAGACCCTCGTGACCCTGTAGTTAGGATATAGCGGGTTGGATAATGGATGGATGTTCTGTCATTCTGTGGATTTGCATTTCAATTATAACTGATAAGATACCACTCCGCTAAGTTGCTCTCGAGTGCCCTTAGTGTATGCATCTGTCAGCTGTAGTGCACAACATGTCTACCCAAGCTAAATTCTCCTCAGGTGCTCCTCAGTCAGACAGTAGAAAAACAAGAGACATCTTTATACTGTGGATCGCTTAAGCAGAAATTCAGTAAAAGGTAATCATGGTGAATGTATGTGTTGTGGTTAGTGTTCAGAGATATGCTGAAATGTACCAATGTGGTATTCTGATGTCAACGTGGATCAATATGCTAGTTTTGGCAAGTCAATCTTGTTTAATTTAATTAAGTATTTGGCAATGATTGTTACAGTGTTGCTTATGACTATTAACATTTCTACCTCGACCATGATACACATATAAAGTGATGTAATAGCTTTAGCCTAATGTTACTCGATTATGTTTACCTCTTTTGTAAGTCACTTTGGATAAAAGCATCTGCCAAGAAAATAAACGTAAATGTAATGATAACACATGATTTGTACAACTATTTCCTTATATATTGTAAGCATGCTGTTTTCCTGCACTCTCTCTCAGCATTCTTGACCATGGATTTGGACAGCCCATGATCTTGTCTGTCCATGAACCCTCCATCATCATGGATGCTGTGCCTGCTAGTTGATATGCTGCTCCATAGTGTTTTCAGTCACTAAACCACTAACTACCAAGCACTTGTTGTAGGCAGCTTGCACTAGTTATGCACCTTAGGATAACTATAACGCTTTAAACGTAGTACTGTATCTAAAGTGAATTTTGTTGTCTGCTTGGAAAAATAGTTTCATAATCTATACATATAAAGGAGAGTTGGGATCCGAGGGACTGTGTTTGTTTGTTTGTAGAGGGATGGAGAGTTAAGGCAGGTGGGGGAGTCACATGATCATCTCCCCTCCCATTCACGTCATTTCATTCACTTCATTTCACTCCGCTGAGCTCCGCAGCTGACGCGGTCTTGCCGTTCTTTTTCCTTAGTGTTTAGTCCTCTTTCCTTTACTTATTTATATAAAGGAGAGTTGGGATCTGAGAGACTGTGTTTGTGGAGGGATTGAGAGTTAAGGCGGGTGGGGGAGTCACGTGATCATCTCCCCTCCCATTCACTTCATTTCGCTCTGAGCTGAACTCCGCAGCTGACGTGGGCTTGCCGTTCTTTTTCCTTAGTGTTTAGTCCTCTCTCCTTTACTGATTTACTGTTCACTAGATGCAGTACTTACTGAATAGTATTTTTTCCTTTAGTGTTTCTACTTAGTGTTTAGTAGCCGCGGTGTGCCGGTGTCCCGACGGTGTTGCCGTTTTTCCTGCTTCTATTTTTTGTGTAGCATGTTCACAAATTAGTCATAGAGAAAATTTATATATTTTGGCTCCAGGAGGAAAAACCAAAAATGTATATAAAGAAGCTCTATAAGTCGCATGTAGATACATAATTATTCCAAAAACAGCGACTGCAGCAAAGCGCATGAGGTCTGCTAGTATTTGATATATCTGACACTAGGCCATGTTTGCTGATGTTGATATGGATTGACACTTTTTAATCAAAATCTGTTGTAACCAGTTTTGGCAGAAAAGACTGCACTAAATACAGAACATAATAACTTGAATTAGAAAAATTAAGAAATTAGATTTTTAAGGTGTTTTATTGTTATATAAGCAATAATTTCATACTGCATATAACCAAAACTTTCCTTGTAAATATGACGCACCAGTTACTAGTACATAGGGAGCTATAATACAGCATATTCCTCTTTGATATACACAATGCAGTAACAACTTAGTAGTCACTTTAATGTAGAATAATGTAGTATACACGTTAATTAAAACATTCTATTAAACAGAGAGTAATAAAACAGGAAGCAAAACATCTATTAATTTACAACTGCAATTCTGCACAAAAAACAAACATATCAACTAGAATATTGTATACGTAGTTTTTTCTTTTCTCAGTTTTGCTCAGTGAAGAAATGTCCTATTCATCAAAAGTATACTAAGGCACAAAAACAGTAGGCTTTCCTATGAAATACAAAGTCGTCTCTTAAAAATGCGCCCACATCTCGTCTTTACAAATATGAAGACATGTATACCATATGCAAATTAGCCTGGAGAGCCTCATCTTTATTCATGTGAGACAGACTTCCCAGCTCTGATTTAAAAGCTCCGCAGCAAGCTCAGTGGTATGGACTCTAATATGCCTGTGACGCAGGAAATCCTTCTTCTCTAAGTATATGTTGCCTGTTGGGCTAGATAATGGGCTGAGTGCCTGCTTCTCCACATGTTTCACTTATTTTGCTTTCATTGAGGATCCTTTAGAAATATCAATGCTACAAAAGTGTAAACCTTTTTAAAATGCACAAAACCTTTAACCATTTGTAATAGAGCATGATCTAATGCAGCTGTTTAAGCCTGAAGCTCATTACGTATTGCTTAACTGACAGAAATATAGATAACAAAGATAACTATAATATTAGATATATTAGGATGAGTATTATTAGTATGTAGTAGATGCTGTATATTAATAATATTAGCAGTGGCAGAGGAAACACACACATACACCTTTATTAAGATATTTTGACAGGACTAGGACCCTTGGATGATGCATTCCTCCCTGTGCGCTTTGTCCTTGCCCATGCCCCTCTACTCTCACATGCAAAAAGCAGACAAGTCACCTGAATGGGAATTAGTCAGAATAAAACTTTGCATGAGTTTTACTGCAGTATTTTTTCTAGATCTTTCTTAATCTATGTGGAAGTTTAATTGCTATAGAAGTTCCCAGTGTATAGTTCCAATATATCAAACTGTGCAAACAGACAAGTTATCCGTCACTTGCAATACATTACTAATACCTGCTAAATGCACCTTTAGTGAGATCCACATTTGCACAGCTGTATATTTTTGGATATCATCAGAATAAGCACATCTCTGCAGTGGCAGGGAACTGATAGGTGTACAGTATAAATATCAAAATTAGTTAAACAACTTATCCAGAACTCTGCGTGGGTAAATTGAATGTCTTATTCTATTTAAAACATCAGTTGAAATAGCTCAGATATGTATTTATGAGTATGATGACTGATCATATGATACTGTACATAAAGTTAAAATAATATCAGCATTACACATGTTTAAAACTCAAAAATAAAATCTAATTAAGGTACTTCCAACTTATTTTGACATTTTTAATAATTTAAAGCAAAATTGTCTTGGGTTTCAAAGTATGCTTTTTTTTTCTGGTATCTGTATGTGCTTGGCTTTATTTTTTATTTATGTGCTGAGAATGTTTTTCAGGAACTGTGGTCTGTTTCCAGGAGATGGCATTTTAATTGACCTTGGGTTATATTTAAGCATGCAAGATGTGTTTGAAAAATTAAGCTTTCCATGTCTTCAAAGAACCAAAGGTGTTTTTTCCTTTAGTACACCCAGAATAGAGTATACCAGAAGTTTGTGCCAAAGACAAAAAGAAAAATATTGTTTGAATTTTTTTGTTGCTCATATTTTTGGCTAGAAAGGACCACTTTCTCACTGCTTTTTTGATAAATGTATCATTGACTCTTTGTTTAAGACGAATTAATGATGAAACAAAATTCCAACAATCTGACAGATTTTTTGGGTGTGTAACTGTTAGCAGGTGTCCATTGAACCAAGGATTCTGATATAAACTGGTAAAAATACACGTACAGATTATAATTATTAACAGTTTCAGGTATCATTCTAAATCAGGGGTTCTTAACATTTTTAGTCATGACCCAATCTTGTCCTTTTTAGTGTCATCGAGACCTATTCCGGGCAGCACGGTGACGCAGTGGGTAGCGCTGCTGCCTCGCAGTTAGGGGAACCGGGTTTGTATCCCAGGTCCTCCCTGCGTGGAGTTTGCATGTTCTTCTTGTGTCTGCTTGGGTTTCCTCTGGGTGCTCTGGTTTCATCCCACTGTCCAAAGACGTGCATGTTAGATGCATTGGCGATTCTAAATTGTCCCTAATATGTGTGCTTGGTGTGTGGGTGTGCTCCCTGCAGTGGGCTGGCGCCCTGCCCGGGGTTTGTTTCCTGCCTTGCACCCTGTGTTGGCTGGGATTGGCTCCAGCAGACCCCCGTGACCCTGTAGTTAGGATATAGCGGGCTGGATAACGGATGGATGGATGGATGGAAGACCTATTCCTTGTTGAATTCCCAGATGATTGTCAGTATAGGGGTCCCTTGGAGAATCATGGACAGTCATAGGAGGATTTAATTGAGAACCATTGACCAATAGACTATTGGAGCAATGTTGATTGCTTAATCAATACACTGCCACCCACCATGACCCAACTCGCATTTCTGTTAAATACTATAAGAACTCACACCCATAGTTTAATAAACTCTGTTCTAAATAAAAGTCTTTAATTTGTCTGTCTTCATCCATCTAGGAAGTTTGATTTTTTACGGCAAACTCTTTTTCTGACCTTTTGCTTTTATATGAGTAAGAAGGGCATTACATCTTGAGTATTATAACGTTTAAAAAGAGAATGACACTATTACAATATTCAAAAGGAAAAACTGTCAGAACCAAACCATTGAGATAACTTAACAAATACACAAGCATACTAAGCATCCCAGTTGACCTAATTTTTAACTTACAGTACATTACATTTTCTTTCATCTTATTGAAAATATATGAAACAACTGTTTATTTCATGACTAACTACATGACTAACTAACATTTTCACTTCCTATATGTAATACTTTACATTCATCTGCCACAAATCTGTCCAAGGCTGTATGCTATCCAAGTCCTTCTGTAATGATATAAAGGATTTCAAATTATTTGATAATCTTCCTATCCTGGAATCATCTACAGACTTAATCAGCTTGTTACTTATATTCCTATCTAAATCATTTATATATTAAACATAGCAGCAACCCTAGCACTGACCCCTGTGAAACACCACGCTTAAAATCGGCCAGTTCTGATGAGGTTCCTCGCACCATCACCCTCTGCTTCCTGTGTCTGAGCCAATTCTGCACCCATCTAAAAACCACCCTGAACTCCCACTTCTTTTATTTTGATTCTCAGCCTCTCGTGTGGCACCTTATCAAATGCTTTCTGAAAGTCAAGATAAATAATATCATAAGCTCCACTTTGATCATATCCTTTTGTTGCCTCCTCATAGAATTCCAGCATGTTAGTTAAACACGACCTCCCTTTTCTGAACCTGTGCTGTCTGTTCGGAATAACTCCTGTCCTTGCCAGGTGTTGCTCAATCTTATCCTTAATAGTTCCTTCCATTAATATTCGTCCTGTGATGCATGTTAAGCTTACTGGCCTATAGTTGCTTGGATGTGCCCTGTCGCCCTTTTTATATAAGACTTGAGATGATTCTCAGTGTAGAATTTGGGAGTTCTGGTGTATGCTTTGCAGTAAGCGCCACATTGTGTTTCAAAATGAAAGTGCAATTGATAACCCATAATTCACTGCTGGAGGTTCTTTTGTTGTAGAATTTGGAGAGTTGTGCTATGTCCGCCAAAACATTTACATAGTTTTCTGAATAGTAGTTGAACCCCAACAGGACTTCAGTGTTTGCTTAATAATTTATATGAAACTCTTGCTTTGGCCATTAGTAGCAGGGTGGTGGAAGCTGAGTGAATATGTCTAACATGGTTTGCTTCCAGAAATGTAGCAAATATGTGTGCTGCGATTTGTTATCCATTATTACTACCAAGTCTAGTCATCCCTTAATGACTAAAGAGATTTTTAATGGTCTAATATTAGCCTACCAAATCTATATTTAGTTGTTTCCATAGTTTAATTAACCAAAAGAACAGGTGGAGTGGTGCTTGGCACACCATGTTCTGAACTTATTGTTAGGACTGGACACCCTGTACCTGTCACTTAATGTCATTCCAGGCCACCATACCTAACTACAAGCAATGGTCTTCATCCTTTCAACACAAGGAAGACAAGTGTGTAACTCAGTAATCTCTCTTTGGTAAAGCTGGAAAGTGGAACAATAGCTCCCAAGCCCTGCATTTAAGCAGTCTTGTACAGTCAGTTCACAGCACCTCAAAGGAAGATTTCCTCTTGGTGGCTAATAGTATTTAAACTCTGTTTCGTTTAACTTTATCTTGTCCAATCATTTTCTGCCAAATGCTGTGGTTGATTATTTTCTATTAGTAGTTTGCAAAGTACTGTACATTGCTTGCAAGCACAGAGTAAATCCAGTGTATGTTCTTAAACTTATTTCTGAAGTACTCAAGGGTAAATGGTTTAGCACTGACCCATATGCTTCTTCCTTTATCATATCTATAGCACCCTAGGCAATTTGAGTCCAGCATCTTAATCATCACTGGATGTTTCACCTTTCTTCACATAGCACACACACTTCTGTTTTTTAACATTGCTTTTTTTGCTAGTGTCTTTTGGCTTCTGTCCTATTTTACTGTCTCACACAATGGTGTTTTTGGCTTTGCAAAAATGCCCCATGTACCCCTTCTTACAACATGTATTATACTTCCCGTCTTTCTTCTGGCAGTCATCATCATTATTATTTACTTAACTACAGTCTCTGCATTCATTTTTGGCTTTACTTGATGGCAATGGAATACCATTTACTTTAAGAAATTCAGAGTTCCAGAGACTCTCTTGTTGTTGTCTCCATCTTCAAGTTCTTTGGTACATGAGTGTAGCCTCTATTAACAGTTGCTTTTGTGTGGCTTTACTCTTCTATCCATATACACATTTATCCTCCAGATATTCAGTATTCAGTAAATCTAAATCACAGCCAGTTACTGGGCCACTATTTGCCCTTCTGCCTGAGCTTTTCCTTGACAGTTAAGCAGCTCTTTATTGATGAGGGGTTTTGGAGAAGGGCGCTGTGGAACACTCCTGTAATGTCAGCATAACTTTTCTTGCTAGACTCCCCTGACACAATTAGGGTACAGAATAATCTAGATAGATAGATAGATAGATAGATAGATAGATAGATAGATAGATAGATAGATAGATAGATAATTTTGTTTGTGGCACTCATTTTGGCCTCTTTGCTATTTACAGTATAAGATTGCCTGAACTGTAACATATCAGATATTTCTCACTAATGTCCTTCTGAAACAAGCAACAGAAACAATATTTTACTCTCTTGATTGAAATAATAATAACAATAGATATACATAAACTGGTGAGAAAATAATTTGTTGGTATATAATGCCATAATCCAAAACACTCTGACATGAATGAAAAGACAATACAAGATAAATAAACAGGGAATGATTGATAAAGCCATGTACATGACAATATTTAAGGACATAAAATGCATATAACTCAAATTACAATAAATCTACTATGAAAGCAAAAAAAAAAATACATATTGATCTCAGAGTCTTTGAAAAGCAAAAAGCTTCCTTTTCAGAACTACACAATATAATTTTACAGCTCAGATTAATTGATACAAACAAGTTTCAAAAAGACCTGAGTCTTAGATACATTATCTGAAACTGTTTTGTGAACTCACAGCTTCAGAGTAATAAATAAACATTGGAACATACATTACTGTTACATGAACATCGCTTACCTACTGAGAATAGCAACTGTTGAATAATTCAAAAGGATCCAAGTCAAGTATTCAGAATCTGCTAAGCAAATATGTCCTATAAAACAAAGACCAAGGCATAGAAACTAAGCACAAGCAGTTTCCCCTTTGACAGAATGTGTTTAATAATAATGTCTTTGAAAAGCTTACTAAAGAACTGAGGGAAAAGAAAGCTGAGGGACAATTACTGCTCTCAGTTCATTCCAGAGGGGCTGTTATACTCAGAAGGTAAAAATATCAAATGATATTTATATATGCTTGAAATATATGGTACTTTTATTCCATTACATTGAAGTCTGTTTTAATTTTAAAATCATGGCAGTGCTCTTAACCTATGAACTGAAATGCACACTATAAAAAGGTAGCATTATTTTATAAAAAATAAATGTCATTGATATGAACAGAATAAGTTCTTACTTGTACCTATTAAAGCTTAGGGCTGTATTGATTTTTTTCAGTTGTAAATTATGTGAAGAGGATTTAACACAGGGTGACAAACTCAGTTTTACTGAGGGCCAAAAATAACACTTTATATATCCAGTGAGGGCCAGGATCGACCATAAACTCCTGCCGCATTTTCTTTACAACGAAGACAAACGGGTATCTCTTTGCTCTTTCCAATCAGGCACTCTGACTTGCATCTCTCTTGAAACAGTCCTCTGTTTTTATCAGCTTTTCTTGGACATTACGGTGCGTCAGGAAAGCTACCAGCGGTCACGAGATTGAAATCAGCATCAAGTAGAAAAAACGGCATCGGTACATAAAGTCAAGTGAGAGCGGCAGTCTAGATGCATGCAAGTATTTTTAGCTCCAAAGTACATCCATTTACACTTTCACTAACGTGTCACGATTGGATGGCAATTGACTGCATTACAAAAACTGGTGAGTCACACAGACTGCATTCAGTGCTGGCTAGAAATGGATAGCCATTATTTTTAACGCAAGAGGAAATGGAAATGTGTTGTCTATTTGTGTATGACAATCAAGTCAGCAGAAAGGACACAAGAATTGTGTATGTAGGGTGATGGCAGCAGTAAGGTAAACTGTGAAAGGGTGGCTAGCTCTGACACCTTTGCAGTTTTAAAAAATGAGTGAAGTGGAAGTAGTGGTGTGTGTGTATTTGAGCTACCATCTCTTTCATGAGACTATCACGTCTTTGGCATCATGCTAAAACACTAAAGTTTTTTCTGGTTGTGTGGCATGACATCTTTCTTGCCCGAGTGTTACAAGCAGTCAGTTTACATTCTACAGGTTAAGTGCTAGTATTTAATGCAAGGTGTAAATATACTCCAGCTACGAATATGACCTATGAAACGCCCGTTAATGAGGAGGAATGGGGGATCTTTATGAAAACTCATAGCCATTGCTGGCCATATGTAGCATGTTTTGAATATTGATGAAGAGAGATGCTTTAAAAAGGTCCAAGGGTTTTCAATTTAATAGCACTTATTTAACAGATCTATCACATGGAATGGCACACTGCTTGTTACAGTATATCGCAGTAAAAGATCTGAAACAGAGAATCATTGCTTCTGTTTGGGGTATGCATATGTGGCCCAACCATCACTGCCAAATAAAACAGACACTTTCTGGTAAGAATACTGAGCATTAGGACTCAGTTCCTTAAGTAGTGTTATTTATTTTATTATTTTTGTTTTTTCTCTGGTTCCACGCAATGAACCTACGGTCCTCTCACAATTAAAAAAAAATAGTAAGTAAAAAATATAAAATATATATATAGAACTGGCAGAATGGGTGGCACAGTGGCACAGTGGCAGCGCTGCTGCCTCACAGTAAGGAGACCTGGGTTCGCTTCCCGGGTCCTCCCTGTGTGGAGTTTGCATGTTCTCCCCATATCTGCATGGGTTTCCTCCGTTTCCTCCCACAGTCCAAACATGCAGGTTAGGTGCATTGGCAATCCTAAATTCTCCCTGGTGTATGTGTGTGTGTACCCTGTGATAGGCTGGCGCCCTGCCCTTTTTTTTTCCTGCCTTGTGCGCTGGGATTGGCTCTAGGAGACCCCCGTGACCCTGTGTTGGGATATACCGGGTTGGAAAATGACTGACTGACTGACAGGCAGAATTGTCCAACAACTTCCAAGTCAGAAGTTGATCTGTCTGTTCCTGTTGTTTCCTGGTTGCCACTGGACAAGACCCATCTGCAAAGGAGTGAAAAAAAGCCACCGCACCAAACAAATGCTACACCACTTCCCATGGTCAGGTTCCCACTTTACAGGTACATGTACCTTAATGTGGAAACTTCAAACCTTGTCTCACTCCAGTTCTCTCCATGACCTTCCTATTTGACATCGCATTCAGACACCAAGCCTCTTATATCACAAATGTCCAGCTCAGGCACTTCACTGTGCAAGCCAGTATTATTTTCTCAGTTACCTTAAACAGATATTCAATTTATAATACCACAGTCGTGCTATTTACAGGTTCAAAACAAAGTATAAAATCTTAACAATAAAAAAAAAAAACATGAAAATTAGAAAACTACAGAGAAACATTACAAAAGGTCTTAAGCTACCTGTCAGCACTCCATTTTCTATGGACTCCCTATCTGCGCAGCCTTGTCTTCTGTTTTCTTGCATTCCATTTTCCCTACTGCTCAGCTCTTATTTATCCCCTAATCTAACTTCATTTGGGAGGAATCAAGAACTATCATCCCACAAAAAAAAAAAACACTTAAGAAAAAATTTAACAATTCAAATATATCATAATTACCTTAGTGTGTAAAAAGAAATGTAATTCAAACTAAAGAGAGAAGTAACCTTAAAACAAAGTAAACAATTCAAGTTATAATTAACAAACATGAATAATTATAACCTAACACAAGTATCTACAATATGTATTCAAACAAACGGATGACAGATACATATGACACGAGCCTCTGCTCTCCACTAGAGAGAAGTGAAGAGAATGGGATTTGATCAACTAAAACCTATGAAATGCACTTAGATATCCATTGAGATGCACAGTCACAAACTGGAAGAAAACTGTGGGATTCAAAAAGAACATCAAGCAAAAAAAAAACCCACAACACCACAAAACTGCCCTTTAGTTGAACTGACCTATAGTGTTATTGAGAAACAACATAAAGACTTGTTGAGTACTTCCATTATGGCCACCTCAGCTGACATCAAAATTGACATTCAAGGCTGCACTAAATCAAAGTCTGCAGCACCCACCTTAGTATTAAATGAGTCACCTCTTTCTGTAAGTGCATCAGTCATAGCAGCATGTGATGCTCCAAGAAAGTCCCAAATATAAAGGTTTTTTTTAAGATTCAGTATTTTGATGAGATGATCAGTTTTATCTTAACATGTAAGTCATTCATTGTTCAGCACTGCTTAAGTCTCCCAGCTCGAGAGTCTTGGTCACCATCTGAAGTTTGTACATACTCCTAATGTCCATGTTTGCGCTCTACAGGTACTCCCATTTTTTGCATGTTGCAATATTGTGCAGATTCGGTTTACAGGACACTCTGAATAGGCCTTGATTCAGCAAGTGTGGGTTTGTGTGTGAATGTGCAATGCAATGAATTCTTACAGGAGTAAATGCAGTGGTAATGGATCAGACAAACCACATTCATTGTTCTTCAGAAACAGACGGTGATCACACTTAACAAGAGTGGAAATGGAAATTAAATTTCTATTTAGATACGACAATCAAGTTGGTGGAAAAGACAGAGGAATTGTGTTAAATGGCCAACCCTGGAACCTGTGCAGCTGCCTCGGTGTGTGAAGTTGAGCTACCTTGTTCTTCATGAGAATGTCACATCTTTGGTATTGTACTAAAACACTAAAGAAACTCTAAATAGGCCTTGACTCAGTAAAAGTGAATCTGTGCGTGAATGAGCACTGCAATGGATTGGACCTTTATTAAATAAGTGAGTTCAGTAAATGAATGAATGAAACAATAGATTTACAAAAGACTAGAAATGTTGCACATAAGCTGTTACAGCTCTGCGGTACTGATGGAATTCTTTCAGTTTTTAGAGAGGACAACACTCAGCTGTTTATATCATTAATTTTATCTGATAATCATTCATGCACTTTCCAAACTGTACCCTAATGCATCTAAAACATTGAACATTTTCAAATCATATTTCTGAAATTGTTCACTGAAATATTATCATTGGCTACAAGGTATTATTAAAAGAGAAAGAAGGTATAATTTCAACAAGTGTTTGGATGTCTACTTCTTGTTTTTGTGCTTTCTCTATTTATATTTGAATCAGCATAATTTTAGAAGCTAAGCCTCATACACTGTAAGTCAAAGTTCTTTGTTTAAAGACATCTGTTTAGGTGTTGCCGGCGGGCATAATGCTGATCTATTTGTCTGACTTGAATGCCATGAATTAGAATTGTATATATTTTCTTTATTCTATCATCTCTTTTTTACCTTTTGCAAGCTTTAAATTAACATTTTGGCCTGTGGCAGTATTTTTCTATATACCATACTTTAGCAATTTGCAATTTACTTTAGGAAAAACTGACATCTGTGTTTGAATTTTGTTTTTTTATCTTCCGAAAATAACTAGCTCTCTGAGCTGAAGCTCCTAAGTAAGAGTGAAGACACACCTCAGGTCACTTGTCCATTATAATGAGTCGTAGGGGGTCACGTAGTGTTACCTAATACCACCTAGTAGCCTGGAAAGACAGATTCAAGCTTACAGTACTTTCCACGATCATTTTTCATGGGCCTCGCCATTTAGGGTGTTAGTGTGTTCCCTTTTCAATCTTTTAAATGTATGACTAATCACATACAGTAGCCTGTCTTTTGTTTTTCTCTTCTTATCCTTTTTTGGAGTCTTATATGATGTCCAGTGGCGCCTGGGTGGGATTTTGGTTGTGGAATGCTAGAGTGTTTTTTTTCTATTGGAGTGTTTCTCCTCGCCGCACTGATGATCTGACCCTTAGTATCAATAAGTTGATTTGAATATTGTTTTTCTTTGTTTCCACTTGTGACCATCTGTAAAGCACCTTAAATTGCAGGACACTTTATAAATAAATGGTGCTGTTGTTTTCATGAATGCTTCCATTTTGTTTGTCTGATTACTGTGATAATTTGTGGTTGCTAGTTATGTAATGTTCACCCCCGGTTATCCGTGATATCATTGTGCATGGATGAAGTAATGAAATTTTTAGAAATTTTGAGCACTGTTCTTCTTAGACAAATTTTGGTTTTGTCTTAAAATCAAGAATGATCCCTTTTACTTGACAACCCAACCTCATGACTATGTATTTTTTGATCTTGGTTACTACTGACCCTCTGAATATCCTCAGATGTCACTCAGATTGATAACAAGTGGTCCATCTCAACAGTCAAAACATGGAGATGCAAATTATAGTACCCCACAATTCCATTAATTAATTATTTCCAAAGTGGTTATGTCCAGAAATCCTTCCTTGGCTAAATGAAATGTGCCCACAAATGATGAAGGCCTAGTTCTTTATGCATTATTATTAAACCAGTAACAGCACACTTTACAATAACTTCCTGAGCAGCTCTTCTTTTCGCTTCTTCTCTTCTTTCGTCAGCATCTTTTCGCTTTAAAAATTATTATGTCAGTGTTTGTGTTGCAATTGCTTAGTACGTTTTCTTCAACTTTTCACTTAAGCTGGCACTTAAGTCTTCAATCTGCCTCAAGAATAATTTAAGATATGAAGAGGTAGGCAAGTGACCACGAAGGTGGTAGGTAGTGAAAAAGGCGCCTGTATGCATGCGCCGTATGGCTGCCCTGCTGGTCGCTGCCGAGAGTTGATTCTACAATGAAACAAAATAAAAATAAAAAGAGGAATAACCTTGGAGGTCAATCATCACCCCTAAAGCGGATAGTAGACATCATGTAGTATATGTGTACCAAATTTCAGGTCGATAGGTCAAAAGGTTTGTAAAGGTATAGGTGATTTAAAATTCTGGACAGACAAATGAACAGCCACATATTATATATAAAGAGAGTATGTATTCTTCATGATTTTGTCATATGGCCCACATCCTCCCCATAATACACAGAATTGTCTACACACCCAATTCCAAGCAAATCCTTCTTCAAGTCATCAGTCTAAGGCACATTAAAAGGCTTATAGATGGAATGAGACATTAATGTTTACGACTGCGGTTGCTGATCTAGTCAACAGAGAATGACCAGTTTGCAAAACGCCTAACAAATTACATGACTCCATACAGACTTTATAGCACAGTTTCACATTTCCTAAGTATTGCCACCTTGTCTTTTTTCTGACAGCCAATAACATGCTGCCTGACAGAGTCAGTGCTGTATAAATGCTTTATGGGTATGGAGAGATCAGCCGCAATCTTTGGCTTTTTTTGTTTTTTTTATTCTGTCATGATACTTCAAACAAAAAACATTAGACACATGAATCTCTATTGTTTTTGTGGCCCAAAACAGCTGCATTATATACATTATAGTTCTGGGTGAATGCTCACTGTTTGTCATTTCTTACACACTCTACAAACAGATTTGATTTTCTGAGGGCGAGTCATAGACTGGTTGGATGGAGTGGCCTGAGATGTCAGACTACACGACTGCTCACTGTGTTGTAAATTAATTCTGTGAATTATGTAAATGAAGACTGTAATTGAAAATCACTGGAAACTTTGTCTAATGTGACAGAGCCTTAACCCATCCAAGACCAAGCACACTGCACATTTTAAATTATTGGTCAATGATATATTCTGTACTTTATAAGTCATTGAACAATAGAGCGAATCAGAGAATACAGAATCATGACACTTTGGAAAGATACAAATTCATTTTAATTGTTAGAAAGGGCAGCATGTTGGCGCAGTGGTAGCGCCTCACAGTAAGGAGACCCGGGTTCACTTCCTGGGTCCTCCCTGCGTGGAGTTTGCATGTTCTCCCCGTGTCTGCGTGGGTTTCCTCCCACAGTCCAAAGACATGCAGGTTAGGTGCATTGGCGATCCTAAATTATCCCTAGTGTGTGCTTGGTGTGTGTGCCTTGTGGTGGGCAGGCGCCCTGCCCGGGAATTTTTCCAGCCTTGCACCCTGTGTTGTCTGGGATTGGCTCCAGCAGACACCCGTGACCCTGTGTTAGGCTATAGTGGGTTGGAAAATGACTGACTGAATGTTAAAAGAAAGCAAAGCAATAGAGGTAAATTATTATCATTGAAATTGTACACAAGAATGTCCATTTTTTTTAGAAGAATTATAAGAATATTTTTCTGAAATTACAAAACTAATGTCCTGGTGCTATGAATGTGGGAAGTGATGACCATAGAATACATTTAACAAAAGTTGGTAAAAAAAAGCAAAGTAAACAGCAATGTTTTTCCATTTACATTAAGACAGTTGCGAGGCAATGATTTTTCCAACAAGATGACAGGCCACTTAACATTCATCTTGGTCAAACAAGGTTCATTAAAAATAAATGAGCCACATTTCTGCCAGTCTAGGGAAACTGGGCCATCTGAGAGCAAAAAGACAGTAATGTCTTGAATGTGAAAGGAATGGTGTGAGTGCCTCTGGTGCCAGTTAATCTGACACCCGCAGAAGTGGCATCACAAACACTTCACAAAGATATACTGGGAGAAACTCATCAATGGCCATCTGACTTGGGCATATTATTTACTTATACACTCAGGTATTGGAATGAGTAGGATAGAAAAATGAGTTAATATTATTTACTGATTACAGCAAGAACTGAAAGACATGATGGACTGCAAAATTTGGGAATTCCTCAAGTAACATAAATATAGAAATGGCTATAGAGCACAATAGTTAGCACACTATGCTGTTAAAATATCAGTATCTGGTAAGTTCAAGATCAAGTTTTTTTTTTTTAATTATTTATTACTCTTATTTTGGGGCTGATATAACAGTCATTTAAAAAAAATAATACGGTGAGATACAGTCATTTTTACAGATATAATAAAATTAAACAATATCCCTGGAGTATTTCATGATCTGCTTATTTCAAATAACATTAGGGTGCTGTGAATCAGTCAAAGTATCTGACCAATTAAGAATAAACATACAATAAAAACAAATGAAAGAAAATCTGAGCCAGAAATGTGAAATTACGGATTGTGGACTCATTGCAGACTCAGTCACAAATACAGTCATAGATCTTCAGTAGGCGCACAAACCACAACATATTTTTCTCTGTTAACTGGTAAACCTATTATGAACCCGGTTTTATTGATCCCTGCAAATTAACATTTGAGTCGGTACATTAGTATGCAGGCCTCGTGTTGAGATGTCAGGATGCATGTTGACTGGGACCGCCTACTCTGAAGCTCAATAACTTAATTTTAATGAATTGGGATTGATGCAACTCACAAACAAAAATAACGATTTGCATCCTTAATTTGTAAACAGACAGAAAGACACTTGGGTTGCCCTGAGCAGCATCAGTTCTAGGCTTTTCATGTTCATAAATCCTAATAACATATGTGGGCATATGTGAAGTCACAAGGTGCTTACCAATGTAGTGGTTCTTTAAATCTTTAAAGGAATAAAAAACTTTATGCTCTTCAGTGTCTGCTGTCTTTTCCTTTCTCAGTCATTCAGTATAAATCAGAAAAGTAAACACCACTCATTCTTTTCACAATAAAATAGTGGCATGGCAGTGCCTTCTTCAGCTTAGTTAATATTCATACTGATCAAGGAAGGTTCATCAAAAACAAATACACCATACTTCCACTACTGTAGAGAAAGTGAGTGCAAAATGCAATTCCCATGATGCAGTGCCATCTGAGATTTAGCCTTACTGTAGTTCACCTTAGAGTTTTTATGGTGTCCGTAGCTCTGCTGATGGTATAAGGAAAAGAAACATACTCAATGCACTAAAGAAGGCACAGATAGCTAGAAGGCTTCAGTTAGAACAATGTAAAGTGCAATAAATAAAAACATGGAGTGCTGATTCTAGTATCCTATAAAAATTACAGCATACACGTTTGTCAATATTATATGTAGTACTTTTCATTACCTATCTGATTATAGAGTTTCTTGTGATTAATCACTAATTGCACTTCATAATTTATTGAAATAAAGCAAATAGGTAAAGAGATTGTTGTAAAAAATGTACATGTTTTTAATGATGAGGGAAAAACAACAAACCTTATTGAATTTTCGTCTCTTTAAGTAATTTGAATTGACAAAAAATCTGCAGCCTATGTGCAGTTCTTGAAATGAGTGTGAGACCATTGGTGGGCTTCTCACAATACAGAGGTAATGCAGTGTACAAATTTTATAGTCATCAATCTAACTTATGACACTGACTAGATTATGTTCAGAAAGAAAGATATTTAGTCAGCAAGCTAATGCAATTGTTTTTCTTCATTTTTCATATAACTGTATGCTTAGCTGTGAGAAATCAAACAGAAGGAAAATTAGATTACCTTTTAAAATGTAATAATAAAGTTAATAATATGAAACAATGGCACATACAATACCATGTCAAACTTTATTTCAGTTGTTTTCTACTTATTGCAGTCCCCTGGTCTTTTGCCTTGCCAATGTCTTGTGCATATTTACCACAAATCCAGCATGTTAACAATGACATGCTTCAATAATAAATAAAGATAACTTTGTTTTTTTCCTCAAAACAAAAATCATACCTCCCAGTGACAACTCTGCATTAAGGGAAGATGGGGCACTGCTCCCCATCTATCAGCAGATGGCAATGTTGTGCAAATAAAATTCTTCTTTGGGCTTCTCCCATTAAGGCTTGCCACAGCAGATCACCTTTTCCTATATTTTCCATATCCTCCTGTCCTCTGCATCTTGCTCCATTACACCCACCACCTACATGTCCTCTCTTACCACGTCCATAAATCTCTTAGGCCTTCCTTTTTTTGTCTTACTTGGCAGCTCCATCCTTAATGTCCTTCCTCCAATATACCCAACATCTCTCCTCTGCACATGTCCAAACCAACACAATCTCGCCTCTCTGACTTTGTCTCCCAATCACCCAACCTGAGCTGACCCAAAAATGTCCTTCCTCATTTCTAATCCTGTCCATCCTCGTCACACCCAGTGCAAATCTTAGCATCTTTAAGTCTGCCTCCTCCAGCTCTTTCTCCTGCTTTCTGGTCATTGCCACCGTCTCCAACCCATATAACATAGCTGGTCTCACTACTGTCCTGTAGGCCTGCCCTTTCACTCTTGCTGATACCCGTCTGTCACAAATCATTCCTGACACTCTTCTCCACTCTGCCTGCTCTCTCTTCTTCACCTCTTTTTCACAATCCCCATTACTCTGTACTGTTTATCCCAAGTATTTAAACTCATCTACCTTCACCATCTCTACTCCCTGCATCCTCACCATTCCACTGACCTCAATCTCATTTACACACATATATTCTGTCTTGTTCCTACTGACCTTCATTCCTCTCCTCTCTAGAGCATATCTCCACCTCTCCAGGGTCTCCTCAACCTGCTCCCTACACTTGCTACAGATCACAATGTCATCCGCAAACATCATAGTCCACTCCTGACTAATCTCATCTGTCAACCTGGCCATCACCGTTGAAAATAAGAAAGAACTGAGAGCCAATCCCTGATGTAATCCCACCTCTACCTTGAATGCATCTGTCATTCCTGCAGGAAAATTAACAGAAACATGATGGTAAATTTTAAATACTACAATACAATATTGGTAAAATAATGGAGAACATGTGTGCCTGGGGGCTCGCCTGAAAAGCTCGAAAAGGTAAGCATTACCACTCCTGGGCAAGTAGGGAAGCTGTTGCTAATGGTACCCTCTCCCTTTTCCACAGCCCAGAGAAGATGCCCAGTGAGAGCACACACAGCTGGATGTACCATCTTGAATTATGTCCCAGCCTTTCTGGTCTTTTCACCATAAAAAGCCATGATCAAGAAAGGTAGAAAATGTAGCTGCGTTTTCCCAAAATTAACAAGGTTCAGCAGCTTCAACTCAAAAAATGGGATTCAACAAAAGCCTGATGCGCAGAAATGATTCCACAGACAAAATATCTTCGTTTTTAAAAGTTTAGTTAAGTTTCAAAGTAAAACAGTTCACACAAAAGAGAAAATTAAAATAGCAAAAAAAAAAAAAAAAAAGAAAAATTAATGTAAAAAAAAGTTCAGTTTCAGGTTCAGCTTAAAACTTGTTACATCTCAAATCGTTACTATTTACTTAACATTTCTGAACCATTTCAAAATGGTCTGTTTTCTATGCTTAGCCCTCTAGAAGCTTGATCATCCAGATTAAGGGCAGATGTGACATACCTCCACTGTGAAGGTTGTGAATGATCTCTGATTACGGAGATTCTATTGGAAACAAAAGTCTTGAATCAAGTGCTTTCATTTGAAATGTATTTTAGCACCGTGGTGCTGTCAGTCCAAAATGTAGATTATTTTAAGGGCATTTGAAGCTCACCTTTAAGCATGTTGTCATTTTTTGGAATCGTGATCTGCTTCAATTGTGCAACTCTTGACTTGCCATTCAGGAATGAACAATGCTTTTTGCCCTCTTCATTGGTTAAGACAAGGTAAGTGACAGTGCCACATCCATCTTCACCAGCATCTGCAAAATGATGCATTTGTGCTGCCTTTATGGTTCCAAACCTATTATGTTTGAAGCATCTGTTCACTTTAAAGTCTGTAAGTAACTGCAAATCATCCATCCATTTTTTCCATTTCTGAATGTGTTTGACTTCTACTTCTTCATCCCACCCAAATTTCTGTTTGCATAAGTCTCTTAGAATAAGCTTTGCTGGCAGTAAGGTGGGTGCTAGAAAACCTAGTGGATTGTAAACTGAGCTAACAACAGACAGAATTCCACACCTTGAAGCAGGTAACTTAATCTGAAATTTGAAACTGTCCATTTCTGTGCACCACTGGAAACCCAGGACATGCTCTGTGGGAATCAGACTGTGACTCAAGTCTACGTCGTTTTGTTCATGAGCTCTGTCTTCTTCAGGAATAGATGATAAAACTGCCCTGTTGTTACTCACCCTCTTAGTCAAATGAAATCCCCCTTTAAGGCATGGAGCTTGGAGGTCCTTTGCCAGCTTTATTGCTTGTTCTTCTGTTGTCACCAACTTTAGACAATCATCCACGTAGCAGTTATTGAGAACGATGTTAACTGCTTCCTCAGGAAATGTATCTCTGGCATCTTCGGCTGTTCTACGTAAAGCATAAGAAGCACAACTGGGTGAAGAAGTAGCACCAAAAAGATGTACTGTCATTTTGAATTCTTCTAGGTCTTTACTTAGATTACCTTCAGGCCACCATAGAAAACGTAAAAGATCTGTGTCTTTGTCTGGTATCCTAACTTGGTAGAACATTGACATAATGTCTGCCATCAAGGCTACTGGCTCCTTTCTGAATCTGGTAAGGGCGCCAATGTGTGTGTTAGTTAGGTCAGGGCCTTAATTGCTCATTAAGTGAAATCCCCTGGTAGGAGGCAGTGCAGTCAAAGACCACTCGAATCTTATTTTTCTTTGGATGTACCACACATTGCAATTCAGGCTTTCTTTGGGTACCTTGACCGCGTAACCATTGTCAATTATGTGGTTCATGAAGGCTTTACAGTCTTCATGGAGACCTGCATTTTTGCTCAGTTTTCTTTTGAGTCCAATAGTACGCTGTTTAGCAATACAGCAGTTATTCAGCATTTTAAGTGTTTCACCTTTCAAAGGCAAATTTAAACAATAGTGGCCACCTACCAGTTTCGCAGATTCTGAGGCTATATGCATGAACTTGATGTCCTCCTGTGACATCTCCTCTTTTTCTTCACAACTGCACTCTGGAAAATCTGTGTTGTACTGTTGCAGCAATATACAGTATCTTCAATCTCTGTTATTAACACATGATTTATTGAATGGTTGGGCATCTTACCACTTTGTTTTGCGAGGTCATCTGTCTCTTTGTATAGTCCACCAACCACTCATCCAAGTGCAGTCTTTATGGCGTGAGGTCCACCTCCTTGGCTAGGTATGATTCGTGACTGCTCGAAGATTTCTGGGTAGTTGATTCCTATTAAAAGATCAACTTCAGAGTCAATATGAGATAGACGTAAGTCTTTAAGATATGCCCACTTATTGATATCTTCTTGTAGTGGAATACTTTCTCTATTCACTGGAATGGAGACCTGTGTGAAGACCTTTGGTAAAGAACATTGGGTTAGCATTTTTGAATCATCATCATAATTAATCATGGTTTTGAGGAATACTTGTGTTCTTCTTCCTTGAAGGCTTAATTGTCTCTGGAGCCTTTCAGTGCAAATTTTTACTGTACTGCTGAGGTCTATAAAGGCGTATGTTTCTACATACCTTTCACTTTTCTTAGATTTTACCTTTACAGGAACTACTTACAGTGCGCATTCTTCTCCAGCCTCAGTAAAGGTACAAATTCCAGTCTCGGTTTCCTTTTCAGTTGGTGTTGCTACACTGGCTATAGCTTCAGATGTTGCTCCACTGTCTTTTTTGATGTGCAGGATGTCTGGGTGCTGAACAGAACATGTCTGACATTTCATTCTTTCTTTACAGTTCTTACCATACAGATAGTATCAAATTATATATAAGGATATGAGGTTTTCGTAGAGACACTTCTGTAGCAGATTAGAGAGGAGGTCAGGAATACTGCTTTTAGCTCAAGTAGGTTTAATATGTTGGGTGGTTTTTATCAGCTACCTCAGTCATTGAAAAAGAAGAATAGCCGATCTTCAGACACATGATTCACTCAATCTTTGCTAAGTTATTGTTGTGATTGGACACAATTAATTCAGTGTCAACACTCCAACTCCATGGAAATGACACTTTCATCATCCTCTGTTACAGTCTTCCTTCAAAAATTCATTAATGGATATTTTTGTCCTTTGCTTTTTACAGTTCATTGCTGTTGCATTTCTGCATTACTGCCTGTTTTTTCTTTCTATAAAATATGTGACCTTAGATTTTTTTGGACATCTGGTTTTTGAATATGAAGTTAAAATGAAGGTTTTTATTAGGGAATAAGATAGATTTTTTCCATATGATTTTCTAACTGCATATTTTTAATTAGCAATCCCCTTCTGAGCCATGCATGAGCATAATGTTTTACATCACTTAATGCTTGCTGATAAAAGAAGACATTTTCACTTCATTCTTCCCTCCCTGCTTTCTTGATGTTGTCCCCCTGTGCTCCTCTATAAAGAGCGACTCCTCAATGGAAGGTGTTTACATTGTAATACAGAAAGTGCCATCCATGCAGGGCTGTGACCCAACCGCACAACTCTCTTTGGTACAGTAGCACTCTAAAGAAACACAGCTCATCATATTTCATAATCATTAAATACTGCAGCTGTATGCCACTAAAGCCAGTTTCATTATTACTTTGCTAAAAATCCTTGAGCTTTTAATCTGAGTAAACACTGTTGTTGAATTTGTTATGTCAATTCATCTGTCGATAAAGAATTAACCAATGATTTTGATTAAATCTGCTCTCAAAGGATACATATTGATTTTCTAATACAGCTTATTAGCCATCAGGCAAGTTAAATAAAAGCAGATTTACAAGACAATTTGTGAAAATTTTATTGTTGTTGAATACATTTTAATAGATTCATTAAAACATGGTAACATCTTATCCAGATTTTATATTGTCTGTTTCGCTCTGCCCATACTGTATATTTGAAAATGAATATACAAAATATAATTTTTAATCATGCATAAAGTAGACCTACACATAATATAAGAAATACAGTGCCTTCAGAAAGTATCCGGACCCCTTCAATTGTTAGACATTTTGTAATATTGCAGCCTTATGCTGAAATCATTTAAATGTATTTTTTTTCTCATCAAGCAACACTCAATAGCCCAGAACAACAAAATGAAAACAATTTTTTGTAAATTGATTTAAAATACAAAAAACTCAAATATCACTACAGCTGCATTTGCTGAGGGTCTCCAAATAGTTCAAAATACAGCAACCAAAAAGTTTGTAGCAATTAGTGTGACTCATGTTCAAGTGTCTTCCTTTTAAAGGTTTTAAGGATATATTCAAAGCAAACAACTCACACAGAAAAATAAAATAGTTTATAAAAGACACAAAATAAAAAAAAAAATCTTGTCTATGATGTTCCAGTTAAGGCTTAACTTCTTAGGTTATATTTCTTAAAGTTTCTATATGTTATGGCATACAGTACACTTGAATCCCACATCAATAACGTAATAGTAACAGTCAGAAAACTTTATGCCCTTAGGCCTTTCTTTCTAGCTGTCTAACTACAATCTGAGAGTATCCCATTGTCTGAATACAGAGATACAGCAGAGCACTGGGTCATTCCATTAACTTGTTAGCTTATAGGGGCAAAACAGGATCTTCCATTACCTACATAACACCTGCATTCTAATCAAATGAAGTGTTAATTTACCATTAACAGTAGCTTGAAAAGTTTGTTTCTTACATTTCCGGCACCTAATTGTTTATCCAGAAAGCACAGACAGTTACTACATTTCACTTTGTAACAGCTAAAAATGACTCATAAACTCTAACTACAGATTCAGTCATAGATACACAACACAAATCTTTAAGGATTTTCTAATTCATATATCAGACATTTCATTAATGATTCTGTCCTGTGCTGGTTTGCTTTGTGAATGTGTCACAAAGTAGTAAGAGCAACATTGTGAACTTTTGTGGAGAACTGCAGGATGATTAGCTGTTTCTGAGGAAACTGGGTTTGGTCGTTTTAATTTCATTTGGTACTTTCTCACATATTCTGTGAAAAACATTTTTTATCTTTCTGGGTGACTTTCAGATTGTCTAAATTCACATTGACTCTTTCATCCTTTAAGTCCCACAATATTTCTTTAATCTTGAGAAACCATGCTACAGCTTTCTTTAAATGTGGCCGTTCTGAGTAGTGTGTTATGAGATTATTTAGAACATTAGAACACTCTGGACGAGAACAGGCCATTCAGCCCAACAAAGCTCGCCAGTCCTATCCACTTGTTTCCTCCAAGAAAACATCAAGTCAAGTTTTGAAAGTCCCTAATGTCTTACTGTCTACCACACTACTTGGTAGCTTATTCCAAGTGTCTATCGTTCTTTGTGTAAAGAAAAACTTCCTAATGTTTGTGCGAAATTTACCCTTAACAAGTTTACAACTGTGTCCCCGTGTTCTTGATCAACTCATTTTAAAATAACAGTCTCAATCCACTGTACTAATTCCCTTCATAATTTTAAACACCTCAATCATGTCACCTCTTAATCTTCTTTTGCTTAAACTGTAAAGGCTCAGCTCTTTTAATCTTTCCTCATAATTCAACCCCTGTAGACCTGGAATCAGCCTAGTCGCTCTTCTCTGGACCTTTTCTAGTGCTGCTGTCCTTTTTGTAGCCTGGAGACCAAAACTGCACACAGTACTCAAGATGAGGCCTCACCAGTGCATTATAAAGGTTGAGCATAACCTTCTTGGACTTGTACTCCACAGATCGTGCTATATAACCTAACATTCTGCTAGCCTTCTTAATGGCTTCTGAACATTGTCAGGAAGCCGATAGCTTAGAGTCCACTATGACTCCTAAATCCTTCTCATAAGGTGTACTCTCGATTTTCCGACCGCCCATTGTGTATTCAAACCTAACATTTTTACTTCCCATGTGTAATACTTTACATTTACTGACATTAAATTTCATCTGCCACAAATTTGCCCAAGCCTGTATGCTATCCAAGACCTTCTGTAATGATATAACGGAATCCAAATCATCTGCTAATCCACCTATCTTGGTATCATCTGCAAGCTTAACCAGCTTGTTACTTATATTCCTATCTAAATCATTTATATATATTAAAAATAGCAGCGGCCCCAGCACTGACCCCTGTGGAACACCACTCTTAACATCGGCCAGTTCTGATGAGGTTCCTCGCACCATCACCCTCTGCTTCCTGTGTCTGAGCCAATTCTGCACCCATCTAAAAACATCACCCTGAACTCCCACTTCTTTTAACTTGATGCCCAACCTCTCATGTGGCGCCTTATCAAATGCTTTCTGAAAGTCCAGATAAATAATATCATAAGCTCCACTTTGATCATATGTTTTTGTTGCAACCTCATAGAATTCCAACATGTTAGTAAAACACGACCTCCCTCTTCTGAACCCATGCTGACTGTTCAGAATAACTCCTGTCCTTGCCATGTGTTGCTCAATCTTATTCTTAATAATTCCTTCCATTAATTTTCCTGTGATGCATGTTAAGCTTACTGGCCTATAGTTGCTTGGATCTGCCCTGTCACCCTTTTTATATAATGGGATGATATTTGCCATTTTCCAGTCCTTCAGAATCTCTCCAGTGCTCAGTGACTTCCTAAATTGAACTAATTAAACTGAACCCTATTTACGGGTTCAGTGATCTCTTCTGCACCTGTCAAGTTACCAGCACCTTTTTTAATCTCTGAATCATCTTCAGTGAGAAGCCTTTTTAGCTGTCTTTAAGAAGAAACTAGGGCCTTTTTTCCATATTTTGCTTTTGATAAAGCTTTTACTTCTTAGTACTTTTGTTGCTGCTTGATCAGCTGAATTTAAGGGAAATGCAACATACCTCCATTGTGAAAGTTGTGAATGATTTCTTATCACTGTGATTCTGTTCGCAACAAAGGTTTTGTATCAAGTTTTTTAGTACTATGGTGTTGTTGGTCCAAAAGAGTGGTGGCTCTGAGGCTAGGGATCTGCACTGGAAATCGGAAGGTTGCTGGTTCGAATCCTGTAAATGCCAATAGGGACTCTGCTCTGTTGGGCTGCAAATTGCTGAGCTCTTTGAGTAGTGAGAAAAGCGCTATATAAATGCAAAGAATTATTATTAAATTTAGGTTTCTGTAGGGGCATATGAAGTTCGCTTTGTACATTTTGTCTATTTTGACCACTACAAGAACTGCAGCCAGTTCTAGTCTTGGAACTGTGACTTGCTTCAATGGTGCCACTCTTGATTTCCAGATTAAGAGTGAACAATGTTTCTCACCTTTTTCATTACTTAACAGAGGATATGTAATGGTATCATAACCATCTTTACTAGTGTTTGCAAATTAGAGCCTTTGTGCTAACTTCATGTGACAGAACCCTATGGGTTTTATTGCATTTGCTTACATTACTGTCTTCCAGTAGATGCAAATGGACCATCTATTTTTTCCACTTTTTAATATACTTGATTTCCACTTCTTCATCACATCAATAGTTTTCTTTGTACAGGTCCCTAAAGATAAACTTTGCAGACAGTACAACTGGTACTAAAGGTCCAAAAGGATTATACAGAAGTGACCACAGACAGAACACCACATCCTATGTCAGGCTTATCTTGTGGTTTTATGTCAAATTTTAAACTGTCCATTTCAAAGCACCACTGGACACACAGGGAACAATCCATTGGAAGTAAATTTAAGCTGATGTCAGAAACAGACATTAAGACTGCACTGCTGTTGCTCACCTACTTAATCAGGTGGGATCGCCCTCTGACACATAGAGCTTGGGCATCTCTTGCTAGCTTCATAGCCTGGTCTCTGTACTACTGATAGTCATCTCCATAGAAATTATGAATTACAGTGTTAACTGCACTTCCTGGAACAGCTTTTGTTGCATCTTCAGCAGTTCTACACAAGGCATAAGAATCACAACTGTGTGAAGAAATAGCACCAAAAAGATGTACTGTCATTTTATATTCTACAAAGTCTTTACTTAGATTACATTCTGGACCCCACAAAAAGCAAAGAAAATTTATCTGGGACTTTTACTTATATATAACATTTATTTATTGTCTGCCATTAATGCCACTGGCTCTTCCTAAAGGTCTTGTATGAACGCCAGTAAGCATGTTAGTGAATTTGGGACCTTTTCAGTAATTGATCATTAAAAGAAGTCCCTTGTTAAGTGGCTGTACAGTCAAAAACCACTTGAATTTTATTTTTCTTTCGATGATGCAACCCATAATTGGGTATGTACCACATCTTATCATCATCATCAGTACTCTTTGGGCATTTTGACAGCATAACCCTCCTCTATTAAATCTCCCATGAAAGCTTTATAGTCTTTGTGGGAATCTAGAAATTTATTCAGTTTCCTTTTAAAGCCAATGGTGCACTGTCCAGCAATACAGCGATTAATCTTGCAGACTATGAGATTATGCAAATGAACTTGAGGTCATCCTGCAGCATTTTTTTCTTTTCTTTGCAGCTGCATTCTGGAAAATCTGTTTTGTACTTTTGAGGCAACATATCTTCTATTTCTGTTATTGTCACACAATCAATTGTGCATTTTTACAGCTCACCTCTGTTTGTTGCCAGCTTGTCTATTTCCACGTTTGGCCCACCAATCATTCATCCAAGTGCAGTTTCCACAGTGTGAGGCCTTTCTCCTTGGCAAGTGTCACACACGTTCACATGGGAGGCAGTCGATGGGCTTAAACAACTGTAATTATACGCTGGACCAATGGGTGGCAATTCACACTAATGCCTTCTCTCACTCCTCCTCTGTAGACCCGTCGAAGGAAACCCTGCCTGACCTCACTTCTGGTTCCAATCCTGACATCACTTTCAGCTCCAGATCTCCAAACACACCCCTTCCTTTCAACCTGCTATAAAACTGCCATATTGTCTCATACTCTTCAGTTCTGTTTTGGACTCATTCTGTTAAGACTATTCTGTTTGCTATTTTTGCCTTATTTTTCAAGTATATGATATCCCAAACCTTCATCCTGGTTTTTGTGATTCTTTTCACACTAGGTTTTATTTGCCACAGTTCAAAGACTTTAGGGTGGTTGATATCTACAGTATTAATAGAGCAATGTCTAAATCAATAAATGGTTGACATACCTCCTCAAGATATGTCCACTTCACAATGTCCTCCTGTCATGGAATATTTGTTCTAGGCACTAAAATAGAGACCTGAGTAAAGACCTTCAGCAAATCAGTATATGCGTAATCATTGAGACCGCCAACTTGCAAATCTGATAAGACCGAACATTTGATTAGCATTCTTTTATCATCATCATCATCATCACTTGAGTTCTTCTTCCATGAAGGTTTAACTGTCAATGAAGATTTTCAGTGCAAATTGTTACTGTATTACCAGGACCTATAAAGGTATATGTTTCTATATACATTTCATACTACTTGAATTTTATCTTTATGGTGACTACATATAATGCACATTCTTCACTTACTCCAGTAAGCATACAGATTTCCTTCCCATTTTCCTTCATGAATGTGTTGTTGACGGTGGGAATGCACAGTCCACAAAAACAAAATGTTAGGGCGTCAAATGGGTCGACCCCTTTAATATATACCGTGTCCTCAAAATAAAGAAATGCTCATTGGCGCAACAAGTTATAAGGAAACAAAGAGTAGGAAAGCAAAGCAGCATTCAAGGTGGTTTAATGCTGTCTCAGTTAATATTTGGATGGGAGCTTCGTTCTGCAGTTGGCTTCCTCTGGAATTAGATATGTCTCTGGAGTCAAGTTCCATCCAAGGTCAGTTTATCAGGGCTGTGGGAGAAAAAGGAGATAACATCATCAGCAACCGCACCTCCTCATGGTATTGCTTATCTTGGATGAACCTGGAAGGTGAACCTCAGATGCACATGTGGGACAAGTGGATGTAGCTTTAGCGGATTTAGCTCCATCCTCTTTATTGAGGTATAGAATGTCAAGGTGCTGCATAAAACATTCCTGAATAATCACTTTCTCTGTAAAATCTTTACAAAAGATGTCCCTGTTTAAGACATCAAAATACAAACCTTTAGCTTTCAAATAGTCAGTTCTACCTTTTTTTTTGGTAATTCCTTTTTTTTTACTACATTCAGCAAGAATGCGCTCATCATTGCAAATTACAAAATTAGTTTTCTAAATGCACAAACATTTGTCATTGTCTTTTCTACTATTGTGTCTTGAACCTGTTTTTGAGTAGTAATGCTTGTGGCAAAGCTGCTGCCATAGAAGAGATTTTCCTTTTTTATCTCTTCTTTTTTTCTCTGCAGTTTGGTCTCCTTGCAATTTATATAAACAGAACTTAATCTCTAAAAACACAGGTCTGCAAATGTTGGTATTCTGTTTTCAGTTTCTTCAATATCAGGCTATTTTTCTCCATATTATTTGTATTACATAGCGTAGCTTTGATGTAACATTTGATATATTTGTACTACAAACTATCTCCCTTTTTATACCTGGGTACTAATAGGATGCATACAGTTATCAAGGAAAAGCATGAAGGTCCTTAGCTCTTCATTTTTGTCAGATTCAATTTGTAGACAAGTCAGGGCTTTGGTCATGTATGTGTTAGCAAGCTGAACTTTGTTTCCATAAAATGTATAAAATTTCTTCCTTGCTTCTTGAACAGCAGTGCTGAAGATAAGCGTCTACAGGCATTGACAGTCTTGTGGTATGCCTCTTCTGAATTGCCTTTATGCCCTTAGGCCTTTCTGTCTAATAGTTTATGTTTCTTTCTAGCTGTCCAACTATAACCTGAGAGTATTCCATTGTCTGAATACCGAAACACAGCAGAGTATTGAGGTCATTCCATTAACTTTTTAGTTTATAGGGGTGATTAATAAAGTATCTATCTATCTATCTATCTATCTATCTATCTATCTATCTATCTATCTATCTATCTATCTAAAACAGAATCTTCTGTTATCTATGAGAATCCTGCATTCTAATCAAATTAAGTATAAATTTACTGTTAACATTAATTGAAAAGGTTTGACTCTTATAAAATGCTACCTTTGTCACAGGTCAATATGTGACATTCTGCTCTGCTAGAAATATAGGTTGGGGGGCTCCCCCTTGGTGATCAGAGCATGCAGTTAGGCCTATGAATCATCAAGGTGCAACCAGGGGGATTGGCAAGTTTTTCCTCTTAGTATTCAGAATACACAGTTAAGGTATTTCACCCCTTAACTTACCTAAAGAGTGCCCTACTCTACCGCCTATGACATATAATAGCTTCACCGAAGCCTGGTCTTCTTGTCTAATATCAGTACCTGACCTCATAAATGCAAATTCCTACATATACACTCCAACATTTTGTTGAAATCCTTCCCAGTAGAGTGGAGGCTGTTATAGCCGCAAAGGAGAAGCCAATTCTACTTGAATGCCCATAGTTTTGGAAAGGGATGTCTGTCATGCTTACATAGGTGTGATGGTCAGGTGTCTATAAATGTTTGGTCATATGGTGTATACTGAGTCCTTCATTATGCCATGCTACAGTATTAGTGTCCCAGAAGTTATTTCATTGCTATACATTTTAACTAACACTGTAGTTCTGAAAAATGTAAAAACTTTTAAACCTTGTTTCTATTAAAGCAAACATAAGATTTTGTACACTGACATATTTTATTGATACCTGCATATTTCTGTGACATCATAAGTGCAGTTCTACATGTACTCAGGACAAATTTACACCTATTTTGCTGCATTCATTTGTGGAAGGCATTTGACATTTAATAATAAGACTGAGAGCTGAAATATTTTACACACATACTGTACATTTTATTTAATCCTTTTTGTGATTGATATTCAAAGCACTATGTACCTCTTCAGCATGCTTAATATTGCAAATCTTTACATATGAAAGATATTCTGCTGTTGCATATATTTTTCCTACCACTTAATTTTGTTTTTTATTTTTGTTTTGGATTATGTTTATTTCAGGGCACCATGTTTTCAATATGACCAAATACCCTCGATAGCAAGGTAGCATACGCAAAAGAAGTGGTTAAATATGCATGAAAGCCAGTATGAAATATAATTAGATTTACATGAAATTAATACTCTCTACTGGCTCTAGAGGGCTATAAATCAGATTCGCCATTAAATGTTTAAAGGGCTTGATCATGGTGACTTTAAGGAAATTATATGGACACCACCACACATGTTTAATAAGACAAAAACATGTTCATAATATTTACAACCAGTTGACCGAGTCTCACACAGGACAACACCTTTCTATTCATGAGGTTGGATAGTAAGTTAGAAAAGCCCAAGCTGGTTGTGGGGACACTGACCACAATGGATGCCAGTAGGCCCTTAAACCTATTAGAAAGCATCTGGACCAGGGAAATCACATTATTGGGAAATGGTAAAAGTGTGGTAGCTTGTCATAGTACATATGTCTGTTGTGGAAAAGAAAATGATGGCAAAATTGGATACCATCCCTCCAGGAGGTGCTCTTTTAGGGCTCTATTCAATAAGGGCGCACACAAAAAGGCGAGCTTCAAAAGGGCGACCTCAATTGGGCGCGGCGAATAAAGGCGTTCTTAGATAATTTAGTTCAAATGGCTCTGGAATATGTGAAGAGCAACAATAATAATACATTTTCTGTAATAATTTTGTTGCGTTTGCTTTTATTCACTGCGCCCAATTGAGGTCGCCCTTTTGAAGCTCTCTTTTATTTACGCACCCTTCTCTTTTAGAGCACTTTCAACCACAGGCTCATACCAACATGGTGCTAAGAAGTGCCTCTATGGGTCTTTCCTACATTTCGAAATACCATTTTGAAATGTCTGACATTTAATTTATTTATTTACGTATCAATTGATTGATTGGCTGTATAATTTGTCTTTTAATTCTATATCCTTGTTTTTATATTTCTGGTGCTCTATGCATGTAAATGTCTCTTTAGGATTAATAAAGTGTATCTAATGTAATCTAATCTGATCTAATCTAAATATTTTCATTTTCTACCAAGATATGTCCTTCTCGGACTGCTGAATAATGCCTCAGATCAGACATTAGAACATTAGAAAGATTTCGACAGTGACGTATTATTCAGCCCAACAAGCTTGCCAGTCCTATCCTCTTAATTCCTCCAAGACAACATCAAGTTGAGTTTTGAAGATCCCTAAAGTCCTACTGTCTACCACACTACTGGATAACTTATTCCATATGTCTACGGTTCTCTGTGTTGAAGAAAACCTTTCTAATGTTTGTGTGAAATTTTCCCTTAACCAGCTTCCAACTGTGTCCCTGTGGTCTTATTGAAGTCATCTTAAAGTAAAAGTCTTGATCCACTGCACTAATTCCTTTAATACTTTTGGACACTTCAGTTGTGTCACCTATTAATTTAATTTTGCTTAAACTATAAAGGCTCAGTTGTTTTAATCTTTCCTCATAGTTCTTCCCCTGCAGTCCTGGAATCAGCCTAGTCACACTTCTCTGGGCTTATTTTCTAACACGGCTATGTCTTTTTTGTAGCCTTGAGAACAAAACTGTACACAGTACTCCAGGTGAGGTCTGACCAGTATGTTATAAAGCTTCAGCATAACCTCTTTGAACTTGCAATCTACACATTGTGCATTATAACTTCACATTCTTTTAGCCTTCTTAATGGCTTCTGAGCACTGTCAATTGATAGTGGCAAGTCCACCACGACCCCTAAATCCCTTTCATAAGGTGTACTTTAAATTTGCAGGCCTCCTATTATGCATTTAAATCTAACATTTTTACTTCCTACGTGTAATACTTTATATTTACTTACTTAAATTTTATCTTCCACAAATCTGCCAAAGCCTCTAGTCTGTCCAAGTTCTTCTGTAATGATTCTAGATCATCTGCCAAAACTCCTAGCTTGGTATCATCTGCAAACTTAACCAACTTGTTATTTATATTCAAATCATTTATACATATCAAAAAGAGTAGCGGCCGTAGCATTGATCCTTGAGGGACACCATTCTTAACATCACCCAATTGTGACAAGGTTCTTCACACCATCACACTCTACTTCTTGTGTTTTAGCCAATTCCTAAACCCTGATCTCCCACCTCTTTTAGTTTGACGCTCAGTCTCTCAACCTCTCTTTCTGAAATATAAAAAACATCATATGCACTGCTCTGTATTCTCTTGTTGCTTTCTCAGAGAATTTCAGCATGTTAGTAAAACATGGCCTTCCTGGTCTGAACCCATGCTGGCTGTTCAGTAAAATTCATGTTCTTGCCATATGTTGCTTAATCTTATCCTTAATAATTCCTTCCATTAATTTAGTTGTGATGCATGCTAAGCTTACCAGCCTATTATCACTTGGATCTGCCCTGTCACCATTTTAATGTAATGGGATAATATTTGCCATTTTCCATTACTTCTGAATTTCCCCAGTGCAAAGTGACTTCCTAAAAATATGCATCAATGGTTCATATATGTACTCACCAACTTCCAAATATTATCTTGTCTTGGTGATGTGTTTGGTTTCATCCTATTTAATCTGAGCAGTGCATCTTCCTCTACAATTTCCAAATCACTGAGTACCTCTTAGTAGTCGCTTGTGTCACTGGGAATTTATCTACTTTCTCACATGTACAATACAATACAATACAATACAATACAACTTATTTTTGTATAGCCCAAAATCACACAAGGAGTGCCACCCAGCCTTGTCTCTCTAAGAAGACAAGGAACAACTCCCAAAAAAACCCCAGTAGGGAAAAAATGGAAGAAGCCCTCAATGCAAGTTTACAGCATCTGCTACTTCACTGTATTTTTAATTCCCCTTTACTATTCCTGATGCCCCTTACTTCCTCTCTGACTACACTTTTTCTGCTAAGATATTGAAAGAATCTTTTTGGGTCATCTTATCTGCAGTATTCCTCTCTAACTGCATTTTAGCTTAACTAATATCCTAATATTATCTTCCCTAATATGCCTTCTTATATGTGCTACAATTCACATTAGAATTATTAAGCTTATATAGCTTATACAGTGTTTTTCTCCATTGCAGCATCTTTTTCAACTCTTTATTAACCCGGTGCAGAGTTCTCTTTTAATTTCCTATTAATTCCAAAATTTGGGATGTACCTGTCCCGCATTACATGTAAAACATTGTAAAACCTGTTCTATTGCTCCTCGACTGTCTCCACACTTAAAGGTTTGTCCCAGTTTATCTCTTTTTGACTTTGCTGAATCTCTTCCAAATGTGCCCTACCCAAGTTAATCTTAACAGTTTTAGTCTTTGTATCTGCACTCTTCCAAAACACTGGGAATTGTATTACATTATGGTCACTTGACCCTAGTGATTCAACAACCTCTACACTCTCGATTCTATCCTGATTATTACAAAATACTAAATGTAGACAGGCTTCTCTTGTATTTGTGCTTTAACATACTGTGTTTGTTATATATCAGTATAAGTGTGCATTTGTTATATATCAGTATAAGTGTGCATTTCAGTTCAGCTATTGATGTCTGATTGTGGGTTGACACCTAGTGATATGATTGGTAATGCCTTGCACATTTTGTTAGCTGTTGTTCAATAAAGACAAGAAAGAAAAAGGCATGCGCTGTCTGCTCGGCCGTTCTTATCAAAGTAAAAAAGGGCAACGATAGTGTACTACAGTACATTACTAATACATGACAGTGTTAAATAACAGTCACTGATTTCATCTATAAACTCCTGCTTTTGTACCCCACCCTTTTAAAAGTTAGCCCAGTTAACATTCGGGTATTAAAGTTCCCCATAACTATAATATCCCATTGTAAACTTGCCTTTTATATTATAAACAATGTGTATTTGAAATTACAGTCGGCAGTGGGGCTATATAGCACATTCCTAAAATAAGGCCACTTTCCTTAGTGCTTTCTTCAATCCAGGTGTCCTCACTAGGATGCATCTTATTTTTCAACTGAAGACTTCCACTCTGCTTTACATGAACAACAAACCCCCACTCCTTTTCTGTTCTGTCTGTACTTCCCAAAAAATGTGTACCCATCTATATTATACTCATCATCATCTTTGTTATTTAGCTACGTTATGTTATTGATATAATGTCGTAATTACTCTCAGCTACATAGAATTACTACTCACTGGTTTTATTTTTGACACTTCTAGTATTAAGGCATGGTGTTTTACTGTAATGTGTCACTTATTTTACTTTTGCATTTATAATTTGGGTTAGAATTTGCATTACTTTGCAGATCTGTTTTCACACCACTGATCATCTCCTCATGTACAGTTCTAAACCTGGATTGTCCTAAACTCCCTGCCACCACATTTCCTAGTTTAAAAAATTCTTGAATAACACCAAAACAGATGTAACCCGCTGCAGCACAACAAGACTAATCTGTTCCAAAAGGAGTCCCAATGCTCCATGAACCAGCGTTTCTCAACCTTTAAGTATTTGTTTTCATAACAGTTTTAATCGTGACCTCCCTAACATTTTTTTAAAATGTAGATGCATATTTTATTATACCTACTTAACTTTTATCGACATTTATCTTACTCTATATTTATTGTTCTAGTATCAGAATGTAGTTTAAGTTAATTTGTTCTGGTTTCAACAGATGTTTTTATCAAATTTTTGATTCTTGTTTTCTTTTTTTCACATTTTTGCATCCCCCTTTTTGTTACTTCACGCCCCCCTAGGGGGGCCCGCCCCACAGGTTGAGAATCACTGCCATAAACTTATACTCTTCTACCCGGCACCAAGATTAGAGCCGCACGTTAAGCCTTCTAATATCCTCAATCTTACCTGGACCTGTACACAGCACAGGGAGAACTTCAGAGAAGACTACCTTGTCAGTTCTGCTCCTCAGTCTGGCACTTAACTCTTTGATTTTGAATCTCAGAACTGACTGATTACCCTTATGTACAGTATGTCATTTCTTCCAACAAGAGGAAGCACTCTGTGCAAGACTCTGTCTCTGGAGCAAACCTGTGCTTCAATCCCCCCCAACTATCACTACCTCTGTATTTCTGGGAACTGGTTTTGAGGTGGCCCGTTTTGGACTCCTCATCCCTGTCTACCACCTCATAATCATCAGAGATAACATCCAGCTCTGCAAGGACCTGAAAACACTTTGACAATTCTGGGTTTGATGCCCACGGACAATGTGCACCCTTTGCCTTGTGTCTTGTGACTTTGACCGGCCTATCAATACCAGTCTTCTCCCACACAACCTTAAGTGCGCACACTATTTTTCTAAAGGATACCTGGGCCAAGTCCACCAATTCTCTACTACAATGCAGGCCAGCCAACTCATCTTCCAGTTCAGCAACCCTGAGCTCAAGGTCTCGGATCAGCTAGCATCTCCTGCAGATGTAGCCCTCAATGAAGACTAACTCCCCAAGCTATCTTCCAAAAAGTTCAACATCCAACAGAACTGGACATCTTTAAACTTTGGCTTTGGATTACTAAATTGCTCAACTCTTTTTAATAAATTTAAATGATTTAACTTAAATTGTTAAAATTAACAAAGTAATAGAATAAAGACCTAGTACTGTTATTTACACCTTATGGCCTCTTAAGCTCCTGTAATACTCTCTCCCTCGACTGCCTGCTGTATGTCTTTCTTTGAAGTTATTTAACTTTGTATCCAACTTATTATTTCCTTACTTTGACACTCTCTACTTACACTGTTTGTATTACTTCATATTAATGAACCCTGACACCACTAACCTTTTCATTTTGCTAGCTTTCCTTACCACTAAGAACCATTCTATCAAATTACATTTTTCACACCCTACATCCTTCTTACTGAGAAAACCCACTTACTGATATCAACCACTAGTTATTTCTTTATCCATTTGTCTGTTTCTGTTGTCATTTGTACCTGATCAACAGTCTCTCGCTATATACCTGTTAATGTACTGCAGAGCCCCTGTGTTAACTGCTTTGACGTCAGAAATCTACTTGTAGTAAAAATGTGTTCTTCCTTTGGAATGACCATGTGTGTCTTTGCTTTCCACTAGTGTGATACTTTTCAAGCACTAAATGGTACTCTGTCCAATTATTCTTTATGTCTAAACTTCTTCCCACCAAGGAATCACTGTTACTCTAAACCATTCTTCACTATGAAACAGGTTATTTACTAACAGACTTGATGGTTTCAGCTACTGCTTTCTGCCCTGACTCACCTTGAAAACACACATTTTGAATTCAAGTAACATTTCCACAAGCACTCAGCTACGTTTGCTCCTGTGCAGGTAAAGAAAAAGCAAAAAACCCCTTCTAAAGGGAAAAAAGCTTTAAAAATACCCGTATGGCTCCTTAGCAACCACCAAAAAACAATGTTTTTCGGAGCAAAATTTGCATTTTAATTAAATCTCACACAGCAGTAGCACAACACATTCCACAGTTTTTCCAGCTCATCTCATAGGGATGATGTCAGCAGGTCAGCGCACCCATCACACCATGAGCAGAAAGCTGACAGAGGGGGATTCTATTCATTCCAACTGCTGTTTGCCATCACTGAGTACTGAGTGGTGTAAGGTTCAAGCAGCCTGAAATATAATGGACTGATATTGAACCATATTCAGCAATGAATTCCTCTTCTGCTTTGGTTCTGATGATCAACTGATTTGCATATGAGGGCAGCTCACTCAATGGTGCAGTCCAGGCAACATTCTGAAAAGCTATACCATCTGAACATCATGAGTCATGGTGTGGGCCATCACCTTTATAGTATCCAATAGCTTTTGCTGCTTGTTAGGGGCTGTTGACCATGCAGAGACACATTAATATTTCTAACATTTAATTTAGAATAACTGATATGAACCTTGCAAACAGGAAGATGTCCAGTGGATTAGCAAAGGAGAAAGAAAGAATGATCAGGCAATAAGAGAGGCAGACAAAATTATAGTCTAAAGACAGACAAGGAGAAAAATTAAAAAAGAGGCAGAAAGGTCTGATCGTCAAAACAAAAAACTCTAAACCATAATCAAAGTCAATATATACTCAAAAAAGTTCCTAATAGTAACATATTTGCCCCTAACTAACACTGTAAAGATTTCTGTTTTTGTTGTTGTGAGAGTAGTGCAGTATCATCTTACATAGGCAGGCAAGATTATATAATCTGTCATGCTTGCCCCTTCATGGCACCCTTTAGTGAAGCCAAAGAGTACAAAATATCAAAATAGTGGTGTGTTTATTTTTGGATCAATTTCCAGAGTAATAGGATAAACACAATGAGAATTAATGACATTTTAAAAACCATAAACAAATAAATTCATTGTTACTCTTTGTCCTAGTTATTCCTGGGTTGAACCCTTTCTTTCCGACAGGCAGCAGGGTTAATTTCCCATCTTCCAAGTACTATAAAACACATTCTCTATTTTGACCTTGTTTCTCATTTCCACAAATATGGCCTCTCTCCTTCCCACAAGAAAGGCATTGCCCTCTTTTAGCATCTCAAGACTAATTGTACTGTAGCTGTTAGTTGATTTAACTTTTAACTTTTTCAAAATTACAATCAAGGTGAGCCTCTGAATCATTTTTAAGCTAAGGTGTAGCACACTTCGACTACAGGCACACTAGTTTACTCTTTCCAGGCAGCCCATGTCATATCTGTACCCCTACGCCCTGCATAGCTGAGTGTCCAAACCAACTCCCTAGATGACTACTTTAGAACACAAACTCAGTACCACTTCTCCTGATCTTGACATGTGTGCCACCTTTAGAATATGAGGAGAAATATACTAGACCTCTTTCAGTCCTTTGAGATGTTGCCACTAAATGGAAACATGGTTTCAGTTTTCTCCTAAGAACTGACCCAGTTTCAGTGGTTAAGAACTGAGTGCTGTCCCATAGTGGCCTGTCAGTCTCCTTTCCTCAAGCCCTTTCCATAATCTCTCTATCTCTTTCTTTCATACTAAATAAAGGGTCAGGCATACTTGTCATACCTTGGATTATCTGAATGCTAGGATCTCAAGGAAATTTCTCTTGAGTACTTCCACAGCTCTTTTCGTTTTAGTTCTCACATCCTTGGAGGTTTCAGTTTTAGGTTTCCAGATATGTCAGGAACTAAAGGATGGTTAATTTCTATCAGCGACAGGCACATGAGCTCTCTTTTTGCCAGTACAGGTTTTGTCCTTTGGAATTGTTGTCTCAGACCACAATCTGCCTTGTGCCACGCTAGTGGCACCAGAAGCCTGGCAAAGTCTTTTCAGCTAAGCAACTTTGCTTTACAAATCTGTCAGTAGATGTCTCAGATGTCAGCATTACAAAATTGCTTATGTACTTAAAGATAGCTGGAGAGTCAAATATTCTGGAAAATTTCATAATGTCCGTATAACACACCTTATTAATCAAATTCTGTTTGCTAAGAAATGAATTAATGACCAAGTTATTAAGCAAAAACATGTTCATCATTCCTCAATATCCTTTAAACTGTTCAACATATACTGTATATCTGGTCCATTGACAGAGATCAGTTTACTTTTATATGCAACCAATACACAGTCAATGAAATTTTAATAACTACAACATTACTACTACTTTTCTACAGAAAAGATTAACCTCTACAAATTAACTGAGCTTACAGACATCCCCACATTACAAGCTGAGCCCCAAGGAACCGGGTCATTTTTAAAATTGGTTTAATCTTCCCTCTTAACAACTTGCTCAATGCAGCTGTGCAAGCTTGTTTTGCAGTTAATTTATTCATCTTATTATAAACGTTCTTATTTCTTCATGCAGAAAATGGTCTCAGTGAGCTAAATTCCTCAAAATTTTATTAATAGGCATTTTAAAGATAGAGTGTACTTTGACATGCCTGTCACGGTTTTAGAATTTTTAGAAATTTAATTCAGATGCCATTATTCATTTTTAATTTAGAATTTGTTATTAGAGGTCTTACCTGTAAAAGTCAAATAATTCAGTCCTACCAAAATGCAAAAAAATATAGCGTTTTCTTTTGACATTTAAGTAATATTAGCATTTCTTATAGCTATTTCAGTTGGAATCTGATTACTAGTGCTTATAATCTCTGCAATTTTAATTGAGTTTCTACATTTTTTAATAATATGACATAGTAAAAATGTTTTTTAAGCCTGCAAATTGCAAAATGGAAGGCATTGGTTTAAAATCTGTGTGCTCGGTACAACTTCAAACGTGAATGCCACCACTTGCCTGAATTGAAGATTTAAATTAATGAATAGCATGAGAACAGAAAATGCTGTCCCATGTTTCATGTAGGAGACCTTTGTTAATTATCCATATTGTGCAACAGCATTCAGCTATTGTTATGACAAGTGACCAATAACAGGGTTAATCAGATCATCACCTGCCAAATCGGGAAGATTCAATTGTAATTTGTCAACTTGGCCCAAGGAAACTCAGTTCTTAATCATAGGCCACTGAACGACTTAGCTTGAATCCCCTATAAAATTAGACAACATCACTTGTTTCCCTTTTATGCACTTTGATCCATATGCCAATGATGATCTCAAAAGGGAGTGATTTGCTTTCATATGACATATTTTAAATTGATTTCATAGTACTGTCAAGTTCATCCCAATCATGTAACTTCTAACCTTTATACAGAAAATCAATTAAAGCAGAACTCAGGGAATAAAGGTGTCACAACTGAGTTAAGGTTACCACCAGCAGGCTGTGCCCATATCTGACCCGAACTATGCCTTCTTCTTAACCTTTTGGACATTCTCTTTAATGCAGTAATTGAACTGACGCTATTGCAATCCCTTTTTAAAGACTCCCATTGTAACAGTAACTGCCATTCAAGACCCAGAAACTCTACTAAGCACAGCAGAGGTCACCTCCTCACACACATGACAAAATAACCATAACAAGTTATTGATTTCATAGCCATCACATTCAATCTCATATAACTGTCAGGACAAGTTATTCCTTTACTGCTCATTCTATCCAATGAAAGTAGCATTTCTTCACCCTTGTGCAAGTCCATTAATAAGCTTTAGTTGTAGATGCAATAAACATTTGTCATTTTTGTAAAGAACTTCCTTTTATGTCCTCAAGGTGCTCCAGTTTTCCTGCCACTTGCCGCAGATGTTACTTCAATTGGTGATTCCGCTGTGTGTCACAACCAGCTGGCATGTAAACATAAAAATACAAGTGAACCTGCTTAATGTCACTTTTAAAGGTCTATTCAAACTGTGGAACATTAAATGGAGTTGACATTAGCAGGAGTTGCATTATGTGACTCTCGAAGAGGTAGCATGTGATTTTTATACGGTTCAATACACTATAAGTGCATCCACAGTAAACATAAAAATAACATTGAAATCCAAGCATCTGTAGTATAGATGTATATGAACAATTTTACAGAGTCAAACATAATGCCATGTATCTCCATTCACTACAAATGCATGTTGTAGACATATGCAGCAAAAGTCAAATAGCTGCTAGCAGGGAAGCCATTACACTTCCATCGAACAGACATATTTACTTAGCTGGCTTTCAGAACCTCTGCAGGCATCTATCTTCTTACAGGATTTTGTGCAATGAGGGTTCGTTTAATCCATTTTGACAACGCACATTTTTGCTAGTTCATGTGCCCTTGCAACCTCGGGTAACCTTGCAATTTGCTGCTGCCACTGACAACTGAAATTCCCTTTTTATTCTAGTATGCCTACTAAAAAATGTTTTGACACATTTGAAACGTCCTTATGGAAGGAATCTTCAAATCTTCCATTTTTATGTTTAAATCCAGAAATTTATGCTTACAGTTATTCATAATTTTAACATACCCTGCCTTCCCACCTAGCCAAGCTGTTCAGCAGCTGCTATCTGAATGGCAAATAACAAGCTGCGAGTGACACTATAACCTGACATCACAGACAGTTCTGTGTAAGGCAAACTATATGCAAAGTAATTGATGTTATCTCTGATAATGATATGATGTTATCAAAGATGACTCTGCATTTATTAGGTATATTTATAAGAGGGGTGAGACAGTATAGGAGTCAAGTGGAGAACTTTATTTCTTGGTGCAAAGAGAATCATCTTCATCTTAACATCAGTTTTATTCTTTATCCTCAAAAATGCTGAATCTTTTTGTGTTATGATTAATAAATTAATCCACTAATAACAATAACTTGTACTGTATTAATAAACATACACAGACTGTTTTGGGCTTCTTAATTTTGTTATGATGCTTTATAAAACACAGGCAGTGTAATAGTACAGCAGTAAACTCTTTGCCAGAGCCTAAGGAGGTCACTGGAATGTTATTCTCCATGACTTTGCTAAAGTCCACCCACAGAGGCCTTGGACTTGATACTGCTGTAGCTGACCTTTTGGTCAAATGATGCCATTAAGTCAGGTCTGGTTACCAAACTGCCAACATTGCACATGCTTTATTCAACTTAAAAAGTTTCTTCATCATTAGTATTCATTAATGTGTTCTAGGATCTAGGACATTAAAGAGAAACCAGTAAATAGTCTAAACAATCCTGACAGACCCTAATAATAGCTCTAGAGAATCAGCTAAAGTAAAGGCCTATTCTAAAGGTGGCAAATAGTTCCCTTAAGTAGTCCTAGGTGAGCTCCTGCCTACTTGGACTATCATCTAAAGAGCACAAAAATATATAACAGTACGGGATAAAAAATATATGGTTGAAAGGGCTAAAACAGTTTGCAAAATCAATTGAAAAAGAAGTTGTTATTAAATAGTTAAAAAGCAAACGTCACATTGGTAGAACTTTGCTTTTCAAAATACTGGATAAATTGACTTTTTAATTGCGCTTCTCGATCTCCCATTAGGGAAGAAAATATACAGTAGGCCTTAATATCATGCTAAATCACATGGACACACACATCATGTTGCACTGACATGTTCCTTGTGACATGACTGAAAGGTCACAGATACCAAAAAGATAACAACTACCAACTGCATAAAATTAAAGTCGAAAGAGCATTGGTTCTCATACTCAGTACTGGGGACCACCTGTGGCTGCAGCTGTTTGTTCCAACCAACTTCTGTTTTTAAAAGGGTTCCTAAGTGAACTGTTATTTCCCAGTTTCTGTGTTTGGGGGTAAATGTACAGTGGGTACGGAAAGTATTCAGACCCCCTTCAATTTTTCACTCTTTGTTATATTGCAGCCATTTGCTAAAATCATTTAAATTAACTTTTTTCCCTCATTAATGTACACACAGCACCCCATATTGACAGACAAAAAAAAAGAATTTTTGAAATTGATGCAGATTTATTGAAAAAGAAAAACTGAAATATCACATGGTCCTAAGTATTCAGACCCTTTGCTCAGTATTTAGTAGAAGCACCCTTTTGAGCTAATACAGCCATGAGTCTTCTTGGGAAAGATGCAACAAGTTTTTCACACTTGGATTTGGGGATCCTCTGCTATTCCGTCTTGCAGATCCTCTCCAGTTCTGTCAGGTTGGATGGTAAACGTTGGTGGACAGCCATTTTTAGGTCTCTCCAGAGATGCTCAATTGGGTTTAAGTCAGGGCTCTGGCTGGGCCATTCAAGAACAGTCACAGAGTTGTTGTGAAGCCACTCCTTTGTTATTTTAGCTGTGTGCTTAAGGTCGTTGTCTTGTTGGAAGGTAAACCATCGGCCCAGTCTGAGGTCCTTAGCACTCTGGAGAAGGTTTTTGTCCAGGATATCCCTGTACTTGGCCGCATTCATCTTTCCCTCAATTACAACCTGTCGTCCTGAAAAACACCCCAACAGCATGATGCTGCCACCGCCATGCTTCACTGTGGGGACTGTATTGGACAAGTGATGAGCAGTGCCTGGTTGTCTCCACACATACCGCTCTGAATTAAGGCCAAAAAGTTCTACCTTGGTCTCATCAGACCAGATAATCTTATTTCTCACAATCTCAGAGTCCTTCAGGTGTCTTTTAGCAAACTCCAAGATCATGCTGTGGGGGTGTTTTTCAGCTGCAGGGACAGGATGACTGGTTGCAATCGAGGGAAAGATGAATGCGGCCAAGTACAGGGATATCCTGGACAAAAACCTTCTCCAGAGTGCTAAGGACCTTAGACTGGGCCGAAGGTTTACCTTCCAACAAGACAATGACCCTAAGCACACAGCTAAAATAATGAAGGAGTGGCTTCACAACAACTCTGTGACTGTTCTTGAATGGCCCAGCCAGAGCCCTGACTTAAACCCAATTGAGCATCTCTGGAGAGACCTAAAAATGGCTGTCCACCAATGTTTACCATCCAACCTGACAGAACTGGAGAGGATCTGCAAGAAGGAATGGCAGAGGATCCCCAAATTCAAGTGTGAAAAACTTGTTGCATCTTTCCCAAGAAGACTCATGGCTGTATTAGCTTAAAAGGCTGCTTCTACTAAATACTGAGCAAAGGGTCTGAATACTTAGGACCATGTGATATTTCAGTTTTTCTTTTTTAATAAATCTGCAACAGTTTCAAAAATTCTTTTTTTTTGTCTGTCAATATAGGGTGCTGTGTGTACATTAATGAGGTAAAAAAGTTAATTTAAATGATTTTAGCAAATGGCTGCAATATAACAAAGAGTGAAAAATTGAAGGGGGTCTGAATACTTTCCGTACCGATATGACAAAACTAAGCAGTCATATGAGGATAATTTTTCTTATTTTTTTTTTTTTCTTTTTAACACTAGAATCCCTGAAGCCTATGAAAATATGTGTAATGCCGGGCCACCTTAAATTCCCTTGTACCTTGTCATCAGCGTCTTTCTGCAAATGTGTCAAGCAGCAGGCAGCCTGCTAAAGTCAAGCCAAATGCAAAATTATCAGAGCTTAAGTATCTTTATATGGGAGTAAGGTAGGATATCTGGAATTGTATTGTGTAAATAATATATTGTTATTTGTAATAAATACATTTCATGTGTGTTCCCTGTCTACAACGATCTGTGTAAATGTAGGATGACAGGAAATGCAAGGCAAGAAATGTTGAATACATTAACTAAAACAGAAACTTTTTTCATGTTATAATGTTATAATAATGACAAAATGCTGACATGAAGTATATAATGTGTGAAGACTGAAGTCTACATTTTGTCATTTATTACTAAAACATGAAAAACATTTTTGTTTTAACAATGCGTTTATATAGATTGTTGTAGAAATGGAATATATGTGTTACAAATAACGATATATTACTTCCCTATACAACTCTAAGTAGCTCACTCCCAGATAATTAAGGCTTGAGCTGGGGGAACTTTTTTGCCCTATTTGCGTTGGTGGGGGAATGGGATAGTAGGCTGTTTGCTGCTTGTGTTGATCGACACATTTACAAGACAAAAGACGGAGAGGTGTGAAGGGATTTAAGGTGGACCGGAATTACGTTTTTTTGTAGGCTTTGGTAATTCTAGTGTTAATCTGGTCTGTTGTATATGGTCCTCTTATGTCCTAAAATATTTGACAATGTCATCGAGATAGGTGGCACTATAGGTCAGGAAGAGACGAAGCACTCTATCCATCAAATGTTGGAATGTTACAGGTGCCCCATGTAAACCAAATCGGTGGACCCAATACTGCCAGTGACCATCCGGGGTACTGAATGTGGTTTTCTCCTTTGCAGATTCCATAAAAGGAATTTACCAATACCTTTCATCATGTCAAGATTGGTCAAATACTGTGTCTTTCCAAGTTGCTCGAGGAGTTGCTCCCACTTGTACCATCGGATATCAGCATATCAACTATAAATATAGGGTCACAGCCATACAAATAATCTCACAAAATGGCAGGAACAAAGAGAAAAGAAAATGGCATCACCAGAATAAAGAAAAAAAAAGAATAACAAAAACAAAATAATGCTGCAAAATCTCACATGAAAATCAGGAGCAATCAATAATATTTACAGGTGAGTTGAGCTCATCCTCAATGTTGTGATTTAAATTACACTTTCCTTGAAACTAGATCTCATCTTCATGTAGTTTTCAGGGTTTTAATATACAGTACTGCATTAAGATTTATCTCAAAATTTATGTTTCCCAGTTGAAGCCGACTGGTTATTGTCCATATTATTCTAAGAAGACTCCTCCTTCCCCAGTTTCAGTGGATGGTTCTGAAGAATACAAAATTCAGTCCATTTTGAATTCTCAGTGCATGGGTAGAAGGGTTGAGTATCTGGTACACTGGAAAGGATATGGCCCAGAGGATCGCTGTTGGGTCCATTCCAGCAAGATTCATGGGGCTCATTTACTTTTGATATTTCATAAACTGTTCCCAGACAAGCCTGATGGATGTATTTGGAGATCTGTTCTTTTTAAATTCTTCTTGTGCTTCTCTGAAGCTGGAAAACTTAACGTGGTGTCTGTGGGGTTTTTAACACTCAAGGAATCCAATTCTACTATTAGAATTTTGTTTAGAGCTTCAATTTAGAAGTTTAATATATATTTTTTTTTTTTACATATTTTCCAATGTCATTTTGTTTAAGCAATGGTGCTGCTATTTTGGGGGTTTTGTGTCATCCATTTCCATGGAGATTCTCCCATGATGCACCAGGGTTGTGCTGTGTGTGACATCATTGGCATAAACATAACCCTAAAACAGTAATGAGTATCCTAGATTGGACCAAACTTAGCATACTATTTTAGGTTTATAAATTTGGTTCTGGCACTTGTCTCTTTTTGACTGCCTTTTGACTCCTGATTCTCACTCTTTAATTTTTTTGGATTGATTGTCCTTTTTACAGTCAGACATTGAACTAATGCACCTACTACCTACTACTATTTTTCTCACTTTACTCAAGTGCCCAGAACATATGGCTTCAAGTCAAATGTAACAGCTACAAAGCTGTGAACTGACTTTGTCGGCTAAATTCTCTAGTACCGGATAGAGTTATTTGAAACCTTTCTGCTATGTTTTTTATGGGCAATTCACCGCTTGCCAGACATCTAGTGATACATTCTCATCTTTGATTCAAATCTTACAAATTATTAATGCCAACATGACTCTGCAGGTATTGCTGTCATTTTCTGCCAGAGAGTTTAAGTCTCTGATTAGAGCTTTAATTAGATTACCAATACCACTCACTGTTCAGAAGTAGTTGTTAGGAGCATACATGTACATTACTTTTTACTTTACCTGACATTCTGCCTCCTCTTTCAGTCGTCCCCTCTGTCCAGATCCTCAGTATAATTTGTGTATGTGTTATATCACAAATTATGTTATTTGCTAGGCTTTCTTTTAGTAATGAATTTTGTATTTTACTCTGGTTTATTGTATTCGGTCATCGCTGCTGTTGTGAAAAGAATGGACGTAAGCGGCATCAACTCAGGAAGAGAGAGGCAAGTTCGTTGTACCACATGAACGTGACTGACAGAATAAAACTGAATTAAAAAAAATGCTAACTTTTACAAGTAGCAAAAATTAACCATGAGAGTTACAGACTCAAATCAAATGTATGTTTTTATTATATTATAGTAATAATAAAGCAGCTCACTACTCAAAACAGGGAAAGTCCAGGCTCAAACCCATAACCTTTTGGTTATGAAGCAGCCAGGTCTTACCTCTACACCAGCCGGGTAGACATGTTGGCTTCCTGTCAATTGATATTTGAGCTTGGGTTTTTATCTCATTGACAACAACATGTAAATTGATTGCTTTTTCTTTGCTTGTATTCTTGAATAAAAACACACATATAATTTTTTGTGAAAGTATTTACTTAATATTTGGACTTCAGTCTTCACACATTATACACTTCACATCAGCATTTTGGCATTATTACTATAACATGAAAAACGTTTCTTTTTTAGTTAAGTATTCAACATTTCTTGCCTCGCATTTCGTGTCATCCTACATTTACCCAGATCGTTGTAGACACAGAACACAGATGAAATGTACATATTCCAATTAACGATATATTATTTACCCCATACAATTGCAGGCACCCCACAACCAGATAAACAGACTTGAGCTGGGAGAACGTCAGCTGTGTTGGTGGGAGATGTGATAGCAGGCTGCTTGTGTTGATCAACACATTTGCAAAACAAAAATGCTGATGAAAAAGTGCGAAGGAATTTAAAGTGGCCTAGCAATACAACTTTTTTCGTAGGCTTCAGTGATTCTAGTGTTAAATCCATCCATCCATCCATTATCCAACCCACTATATCCTAACTACAGGGTCACAGGGGTCTGCTGGAGCCAATCCCAGCCAACACAGGGCGCAAGGCAGGAAACAAACCCCTGGCAGGGCACCAGCCCACCACAGGGCAGTGTTAAATCTTTTGTCCAAATAAAGGACCCAAAGTAAAAACTCATACACAGATCTGAGAGGACAGTTTGCTTTAAAAATGTATTAATCTGAAGAAGATTGATTGAAGAAATACAAAGTCTGTCAACATTTTTAAACATAAATGCATTTCTCTCAGGCTTACAATTAGTGAATTTAAATTTCAGCAAGATAATTTCCTCACTTGTGTATGACATGCTGATAATTAATTTGTTGTGAATGTAGCCATATTTAACTATAGACGTGTGAAGTGCTTTTCTTTATTTTGTTCAGTTAAATGGGCATTTAATAAATTCATTCTCAACCAAATTCCGTTTTCATTTATTTGAGAATAACATATCATTTCTTTATCAAATTCTGGTTTAACCTCTATGGGAATGTTCCTGTATAATACATTCCCTAATGTTACTGAAAAATGTCTTGATCTCTTTTTGTTCTAACTGACTAATCTCTTTATGCCAGTTACTGTTCATCACCATCATCAGATACGTTTATGAAAGCTTAGCCTGACACACTTTGCTTTTCTTGATGTCTCAGCATGTGCTAGCATTGTTTGAGGACCTGCTTGATGGCTCAACACTAAAGAAAAAGAATTGAGATTTCAATTACAAATAAAAAAAATGATATAATAAATGATTCAAGACTTCATTTTTATGGATAGGCACAGTGGATTAGTGGATAAAAAATTGGGCTCCAACTTATAAATATGGGGGATAAATCTCATTAAATTAGTTTTTGTTTCAAATGTAAAACTTTGCATTTTTATGAAAATCCTGATATATAAAATGCTAATGTCTAACTGTGTGTCATGTGATTACCCTCAAACTAATAGGGCTGAAACCTTGATTTTGATCTTAATAAAAAGCTTATTACTTGATATGATCTAGGAATTAAAAAAATGTAGGCAACCTAGGCAATGTAGGGGCAACCTGGTGGACACTTTACTCATTTGCAGAAACATTTATTGTAACAGTAGTAATAATTATAATAATACATTTTTTCATGATCAAGGTGTGTCATAGAGTCTGTATGTGTAACATTGGATATAAATACTTTCCACATAGAAAACTAAAACAGGTAAATACAGAATATAAAAAGCATTAAATTAAAAAAAGACAATAAACCAGAGTAAAGTACTAAATTCAATACTAGAAGACAAGCCAGAACAAGTAACATAATGTGTGTGGTCCCAGTAAGCCCACCTATTGACAACCCCCAGGACAAACTACATACATGTTCAGATTTCATAAGCAAGTGTAAATTTCACTGTCTTTAGACAACTAGTAGAGAGTTTGTTGTTGTTTATATCCAACCTTCAGCAGAGTTTCATTATAAAGCTGTAATGGGACGCCTTGCAGGCTTGTGATTGCCAAGCGTAAAATAGCAAAGAACAGGGAGTATTTCATAAGAAAACACCTCTGCTGGACCATTTTGGAGCACAGGGCCCAACTGGGAGAAGTAAACACCAACAGACAATAGACAGTCAATTTATCAAAGCATGAAGGAGAAACATTGGATCCCAGGAAGGAAAACGAGAAGACTCCTCGTTGGATCCTATTGTTCAACCATAACAGCAGTTGTCACGATAACTCACTCTTCTACTCTGTGAGGAGGCCCAACTAGGAGGATTGTTAAGATGCCACAATAACTCCAGGCCAATAGAGGACAGTACAAAGTCCTGAAGTGAAGCCCTATGCTGGTGGGTCCCAAAGCTGATTTCATAACTTGGCTGAAATGACTCCAGAATGGAGCTGATAGCAGCTATGATCCAGTAGCTTACTGTGTCTAAAGCTAGAAAGAGAATGTGAGGCAAATGCAGGAGAAAGTTACCAGGATAGTGAGAGAGCGAGACATGAAAGATGGGGGTGGTGGTGCTTTACTGTGGCACTTTTGAAGTGGACAGCTGGGTGAGCTAATGTAAAGGATGGTCAGAGCAGCTTCCAATAATGGCAGGTCCAGTTATATTGGAGGATTTTGTTTGTTTGCACTCTTGTGGGAACTTCTCCTTTGTGTTTAAACACAAATAAAACACATTTTGATTAAATATTTTCGGATCATGAAGAAATTCCAGGATGACACTTTTAAGCTAACCAGTAAATGTGGGGAAAAAAAAAATCAATGTATATAGATCGTAAAGAGAAAATGTGTTTAACTTACAAAGTGTCATGCATAAATAAAATATTTAAAGATGTTTTCAACATTATATGAGTAAATTACCATACCCAAATCAACTATTAAAGGGTTTATACATATGAACTTTTTTACTGGCTTTATTATAACATATAGACCAATGTCCCATTTTCTAAAAAAAAACAGTACAATGCACAAAAGTTAAATTTGGAGAACATACAGAACTTCTTCTAAGTATATATTTCTTTATTTAAGCCATTAATACTGTAAACATAAGATTTGATTGGAATAACATTATACAGAATTTTATTTTTCAGGGTAAAATTTAATTATTGATGCTATAAACAGTTCAATTTTGTGCATAGAGAATAGCTGCACTGTTATAAGGATGAGAGTGGGTCCAATTGGCCTAACACTTGTCTCTGAGAAGCTTGTCACAATATCACATCCTGAAACAGATGCAAGTTCATGGGAGGATTACTGTAACTGGACAGCACAACTTCCTGGGGGAAAACTGCATGACCTCATTAATGACTAAATAAATACATTTGGTTAATTTGGTACCTGTAAGTCTAGACAAGCAGCTAAGGCTTTGGATTGTAAACTCATAGTGAAAGCCTGTATTAAGAAACTAAGTGACCCCATGAGCCTGTGTGGGTCTTAACAGAGAGTTGACCAAGTGGGGGATCACCCTTGGACATTTGAACATTAAGAGAAACTGTTGTTTCACTCAGAAATGGGGAAGTCCTGGGTTGGGGTCGGGGAGCGAGTAGGCCACCCTTGCTGTCATGGACCACAAACATCCAGAATATATTGATGGTAGATCTGACCTTGTCACTGTGCGACAAAAACATTTCAATAACTGCATGATAGACATACATACATTTACAAAGCACTTTAGCCAAGTGTCACATAATTAAAGGTATTATATAAAACTGAAGATGTGATTAGGGACCAAATTTAACTTGGAAGAAATAGTGCAATGAACAGGAATTTGACAACACATGACCATATATGTTCATATACTTTGCCATAAAATATCTTTAAGGCCCTATTTGTTTTTTCAGTAATTAAAGTGTGGAATTTTAAGTGCTAGTTTTGAATAGTGTTATCATGTATTTCTTTCAAGAGTTTTTAAAGTGCCATGATTTATAATTACTGACAGCTTTTATTTTTTCCCTCTTCTTTTCACCAGTTGCAGTTAGTAGGTTTTAGGCCTTTAAACTTTCTAGTTACTGTTATAAATGATAAATGGGTTCTTTCAAAAGCGAGAGTACCAGACCTGTCATCTGTCACAGTAAGGCCCCATCACTGCCTTTAGGTACTTTTATTGTTTTTTTATGGATTCTTTTCTGTTTAAAATTGATATTGTTTTCTAATAAATAATTATCTTGTATACTTAGAAGAGCAAAAAAAAAGGGTTAAATCAAAAAGTTTGTCTTAAAAGGCAATCCAACCCCAATACATTTTCAATAAACAGTAATCAAAAAACAGAAGCAAAAACCCAAACACTAGAAGAAAAACAATAAAAATGCAATACTCACAAACTCCAAAACAACTTCAATGTGATGCTGCTAAGTCTGATTCTCCTGACTACAAAAATACAAAGCCAGAAGGAGGACCCTGCAGAAGGGATGTCAGAGTGGCCCTGCTTCCTGGGGCTAAATCATAGACAAACATAGCATGAATTACTTAGAAACTTAACAATGAAACATAAAATGCAAAATAATTCAGACGTTCCATAACACTATTGTCTTAATCTTTTAAATGTTGCACCCAAGGGGGCAGGGCCCCAAAACTGTAGTTGTGGGACAACCTCAGCGCTATTTAAGTGCTTGGTCAGGTGCCATCTTTGGTGTTTGACTTTTGAAAGTGCATGTTTTCATTTTCTCGTTTAAAGTGTATGTTAAGTTTTGTTTTAATATGTTTTTAAATTCATGCTTGTATTTAGTTTTTTCTTGAAATTAATTTTTTGAAAATTATTGTTGAAATTTTTAAATAAAATTCTTGTCCTATTGTGTATATAAACACAGGGAACTCCAGTTTCTGTATTACGTCTTGCCTGAAGAAAGGGCCTGAGTTGCCTTGAAAGCTTACATATTGTAATCTTTTTAGTTTGCCAATAAAAGGTGCCATTTTGCTTGACTTTTCACTACATTCATAACGGCTAACACAGTACAACACCCTAGTATTACATTTAATAAAGTCATCAATTGTTAAGAACACTTTTTTTGTTCCTTAGAGCCAAGGGTTCTTATGGTTTTCCTCTCCCTTTTTGTAAAGATTTCTGTTGTGTATTGCGTTGCAATTATGTGCATTTTATGTTTTAATGTTGTTTTTTTTCTGTTGATTTCTTATGTGATGTTGTAATTATGTACTGTCACTTTAAATGTAGTTATGTTCCTTGTTCTTTGTGGATTTATTTCCAGGAGGTGGAGCCACTTTGACATCACTACTCCTGAACCCTCTTTCAGACTATTTATAATGAGTGAGGCAGCTCAGAAGTAGGGATCGTTTCTGCTGGTAAATGAATTGTGAGTATTATTGTTGTTTTTAAAACAACAAAACTCAAAGTAGGCATTAAAAAGAATACATATATAAAAATGCAAAATAAAGCTCGGCTGTGTTTCTCCTTCTGCAAGCTTCTCTAGTTAAGTTGCTTGTTTCAGACTGTACAGCAAACTAAAAGGCACCTGCACTTTTTAACTAAATACTGTACATGCCATGCAAACAAGAAACTTTTAACAACCACTGTGACTGATCGGCAACATTTTACAAAATTACATAATCAATATATATGCAATGCAATATACATGCCCATTGATCCATTATAAACATGCTACAGCATTTATAATAATCCAGCAACAACAACAATAATAAAAATTATAATCTTTAAAGTGGGGTAGAATAGGAGACACAGATTTAGCAAAGTAAAATCAAACAATAAATATGGCAACAGCATTGCAACTGTATACTTTGAATGCATTGTTGAAGATTGATTTAATTCAAAGAGTAAGCACCTATTAGATAGATAGATAGATAGATAGATAGATAGATAGATAGATAGATAGATAGATAGATAGATAGATAGATAGATAGATACTTTATTAATTCCAAGGGGAAATTCACAAAATGAATGCTTACTCATAATTGCTTACTCACAATTACTTTAATTCACATTAAAATTCTGTAAATGCCATTCCATGTCTTTCACCACCATCAATGACTTCCAATGTGAATCACAGAGTGTATGAGAACATGAGGGCAACCATTAAGAAGGATATTAGGAAGACTAAAAGACAGCTGGAGAGGAATTTGGGAGCTAAGGTGAAAGATGACCCAAAGAGATTCTGCCAGTATTTTAGTAGCAAAAGAACAGTCAAGGAGGAGGTGAAGTGCACCAGGAATAGTAAAGGGGAATCAAAAAATACAGACAGCGAAACAGCGGGTGTTCTAAACTCACATTTTTCTGAGGCCTTCACAAGTGAGGAAGTAGATAACCTCCTAGCGGTAAATGGGAATGCTATGGGGTTCTGATTGATTTGAAAATTGTAGAGAGAGAAGTACTGCTCAGATTAAACAGGCTGAAATCAAACAAGTCACCAGGACCAGATAATATTTACCCTCAAGTTCTTAATGAAATTAGCAAGTAAATATATAAATCTTTGACACATTTTTAGGAAGTAGCTGCACACTGGGGAAATTCCCAAGAACTGGAAATTGGCAAATATTATTCTGTTATATAAAAAAGAGTGACCGGGCAGATCCAAGCAACTATAGGCCAGTAAGCTTAATGTGCATTAAAGGAAAAATAATGGAAGGAATTATTAAGGGTAAGATTGATCAGCACATGGCAGGTACAGGAGTTTTTCTGAACCATGAGCATTGAGTCAGAAGAGGGAGGTCATGTTTACATCCTGCAACAAAAGGATATGATCAAAATGGAGCATATGATATGATTTATCTTGACTTTCAGAAAGCATTTGATAAGGTGCCACATGAAAGGTTGGGCATCAAACTAAAAGATGTGGGAGTTCAGAGGGATGTTTTTAAATGGTGCAAAATTGGCTCAGACACTGAAGCAGAGGGTGATGGTGCGAGGAACCTTATTACCTTAGTAACAAGCTGGTTAAATTTGCAGGTGATCCAAGGTAGGTGGATTAGCAGATAATATGGAATCCGTTAAATCATTACAGAAAGACTTGGACAGCATACATACATATGTAAAATTTCCCCTTGGGGATTAATAAAGTATCTATCTATCTATCTATCTATCTATCTATCTATCTATCTATCTATCTATCTATCTATCTATCTATCTATCTATCTATCTATCTATCTATCTATCTATCTATCTATCTACAGGCTTCAGCAAAATTGTGGTAGATAAAGTTTAATGCCAGCAAATGTAAAGTATTATACATCAGAAGTAAAAATGTTAGGTTTGAATACACAATGGGAGATCTGAAAATCAAGAGTTAATCTTATGAGAAGGACTTAGGAGTTGTAGTAGACTCAACACCATAAACTTCCAGACAGGGTTCAGATGCCATTAAGAAGGCTAACAGAATGTTAAGTTATATATAGTGCCCTGATGTATGGAGTACAAGTCCAAGGAGGTTATGCTCAAGCATTATAATGCACTGGTGAGGCCTCACCTTGAGTACTGTGTGCAGTTTTGGTCTGCAGACTACAAAAAGGACATGGCAGTGCTAGATAAAGTCCAGAGAATAGCGACAAGGCTGTTTCCAGGGCTACAGGGGATGAATTATGAAGAAAGAATTAAAGAGCTGAGCCTTTTTTGCTTAAGCAAAAAAAGATTAAGAGGTGACATGATTGAAGTGTTTAAAATTATGAAGGGAAATAAGTACAGTGGATTATAAATGTTATTTTAAAATGAGTTCATCAAAAACAAAGGAACACATTTGGAAATTTGTTAAGAGTACAGTAAATTTCATATAAACATTAGGAAGTTTTTTCGTTACACTGGGAACCACAGAATAATGAATAAGGTACCAAGGTAGACTGTAAGACTTTAAGGACTTTCAAAACTAGATTTGATGTCTTTTTAGAAGAATTAAGTGGATAGGACTGGTGAGCTTTGTTGGGCTAAATGGCCTTTTCTAGTCTAGACTGTTCTAATGTTCTAATGACTTGATGATTATACTGTTCACATTTAGTCCTGACATGCTAAAAAGTTCTCAATTTCTTGCTGTTATAGTTGCTGGTAGAATTATGCCATTATTGTTGGCATGGTCAATATCCCAGTTAATCACAGGGCACACTCACTCATAAGTGGGCCAATTTAGAGTGACCAGCTAGTCTCAGTTTCTGGGGAGATTCCATGGTGGATACATGCTGAATACACTTAGACAGGGACAGGGCTGGTGTGGCAGCAGCACTAACCACTGTGGCACTGAGCAGCCTTATCATTTTTAACCAAAACTATAAAGGCTTAGATGTACACCAAAAATATGATGCTGAAAAATGAAAAGTATAAAATAGAAAAAACTGTCCAAAATGCTTTGCAGAAGACTGTAGATAATAATGACTGTAATGAAGTGTGAAGAGCAATACTAGGCAGCAATCTTCTATTTCTCATTTAGTGGCTTTATCTGTAGGCCTTTGAAAATCACAGTGCTTTGTATTTTATTTTTTTAATCTGTCTTATACCATCAAGTGTCAAAGTATATTTGTCAAAGTAATATTTAAATGTCTTCCGAATAATATGGATGACTGCTGTAAGAATGCTCGACAGGCTCAGTGTCAGTGATTGATGGCAGGAAGGGTGGCACCAGTAGGGGTGCTTGGGTGCATTCACATATACATTAAAGCTTTTAGAAATCCTTTTACTAAATCAAAAATAAAATATACAGCACATAAAGGCAAGTCTGAAGTCTGTCAGCCAGAAATTAGCAGCAAAGAAAGTCACAATTTCTAAAGCCTTTGTGGATGGTCAAAAAATTGACAGAAAATTAAAATCTCATAGAAAAAGAAAAAAGCAAACTAAAAAAGAGGTCAACAGCCTACCTCATACTTTAACGACAATACAGGGTGGTCCAGATCTAATTATGCAGATCCGGATCATCTGGATGACTTTGATTTATGCGGGGACGATTCCAGTTCATGTCGTCAGTTCGCACATTTCTCGATGGTCCGGGATTTTTAGGGTAATTTTCTATGTAATAAATTTAATAAGTTATAGCATAATGAAAATTGCATAATTAGATTTGGACTGCCCTATACATAATGCAACACAGTTACAACTGAACAGGTATTTTCAGCTACTCACTTTTCTGGGGATTCATTTTTTGCATTATTAGTTTTGGTCTGACTATGGACAGGCATACTGCACGAGGCTGTTTCCTGCCTTGTGCTCAGTGCAGCCAGGAATGGCATCGTCACACCATAATCCTGAATTAAATTAAGTAGGTGAATGTTATGTTATGTTATTATATTACATTACTTTTCCTCCTGATTGTTAAAAACTTTAAACAACATCTAGAGTTACACTCAACATCTTGAAGATTCACAATGGCTTGTTTTAATATTATTTGCAGCTAATGTGTGCAAACCTTTAGAAAGGTCCATTCTTTGACGTAATCTAAGAATACTTGTTTGATATAAGCAGAAAGATGCTGAGAGTTAGTGCCATGAATACCACAGACAGGCTTAGGAGGAGCGAGGAGATCGAGTTCAGCAGCTTTCAGCTATCATATCTTGAAGTGAACCATTCAGAATTTTTCCATTTCCAAGTTTTTAAGTGAGGAACCAAAATTGTGCATGCTGTGAGCAGTCACTAGTAGAGTGGAGTCCTCTGAAAGGTTTAAGGTGTGTTGTCTTTGGGGCCAGGCACTGAAAGCCCATATCAGGATGGGTAAAGGTAAAGTCCAGTCATTTACAGTATAACTTTTTTTTTATACCATAAATGAGTGGGCATCCTAGGAGCAGTTGCAGTAAGGTATAGAACAAACATATACATTCATATACATTCATAGTGACAGAAAACTTATAATCTAAAAACATAAGAAACTTAAAAATGGTTTAGTCCATGGCTGTTGAACTTCGGGTCTGGAGGGCCACAGTGGTTGCAAGTTTTCATTCCCACCCTTTTCCTAATCAGTGACCAGTTTTAACTGCTAATTAACTCCTTTTCCCTTCATTTTTATAGCCCTGTTTTTAAGGATTCAGTCTTCTCAATTGATTCTTTTCTTCATTAAATGGCAACCAAACAGAAATGACACGTGAAAGAGCTAACAGATGCCAACTAAACTGAGGCTTCAAACCCAACCATTTCCTTAATGAGAAGCCAATTCTTGCTGTTAATTAAACCCGTTATTTAATTCCACGGCTTGCTGCTACTCTCTTTCTGCTACAGCAGACATTCCCAAAACTGTTGATTTTCTGTTTCTGATTATTGACTTGAGAGATCAATCTTACTGAGACCTTTCTTTATGTTCAGATAATGTGGTTAGCTGGTCACCTGTTTGCTCGTTTTGTGTCTCATTATTGTTTGGCTGCTAATTAAGGAAAAAGAAAGAACTAAGGGGTCCGAGTCGAGTTCATTAAAACAAAGGCAAAATAAGTTAATTAGCAGCAAAAACAAGTCACTAAATAAGAAGGTGGTTAAAATGAAACCCTGCAGCTAGTGTGGCCCTCCAGGACCGGAGTTCGACACCCCTGGTTTAGTCCATTAAGCTTGTACTTGATTAGCTATAGCTCAGTTGTCCCAGTATCTCATCCAGATACTTTTGAAGACAAATAAAACATGCTAGATCCACACTGACAATACCTTAACCTGAAAGCCAAGCAGGGTCTGCCGTATAAGTGCACAATGCTGCACAGTCCATCATTCATCAAAATGGTCAGGTACCCCTCACACAGGTTTTATCTACCCCACAATAAACAGAGAGCTTTAAACCACAGATAGCATTAGATGTAGTTTCTGAATTAATATATTACATCATTAGACAGAGTGGAGACAGGAAAGAGGATGACTGGAAATTATTGATATCTGCAATATAAGCACATTTGGAACTATCAAGGGCTGCACTTGTCACATATAAATTACAACATCTTCTTCTTAATACCACAAGTGGCCCTCAGCATCAGGATATGAGGAAATACATGTTCATATTGTACTTCTACTTTGTGCAGTATGCTGTATGTACACAAAGACAGAGAAAAAAGTGGCCATGCGGCCACCATAGTTAGCATAGCCTTTCTCTGCCCTGCACAAGAATGCTAGAAAATGGATGGATACAGAAATGGTTCCCAATCAATGCAGAGTTTACAGTATATATCTTATATGAAGTATGAGGGCTTCTCATCATGTGGCACTGCTGTAGTTGCAAACCTTCAGCACTTGTGTGTTACAGGTAATTGATTAAGGGCTTGTATCCTGATGCTTATCATTATCACTGATTTAACAGTCATTTTCCGGGTTAACACAGGTTAGCTGATTGCCCTAATATCCTTCTCCTCCACTTTTTTGGTCATGGGAAACCTTTAGGGTAAGACTCTTCATCCAGTCATCTTTTGCCTTTCATCCCACATGCTCAGACCACCTTATTCACACTAAAAGAATTCACACTAAAACATGGCATACAGTCAAAAAATTCAGATGCAGAAAACTGTGCGTAAGCCAACTTCCATGCACTTCTGCTAAATAAATCCTGGTCAACATGAAAAGTAACACTTGTGCATGCACCTGCCACACCATCCCAACTCCTCTCATTATTTCACATATTTTAATATTCAAATCAATATAAATAGCAATTTCTGTTCAGTGTTCAGTTAAAAGAAAATGAAACGTGAAAAAAAGAATTTCAGCAAATATGAAGTTAAGGCAAGGAAAAACTTACTATTTCTTGGTTTAAGCAGTGGTATAAACAACAAAAGAAAGTTGATCAAGTGACATAGAGTAGCAGAGAAACTTGAAAGTTCAAGTTCAGAATGTCGCACAATGCCGAAATAAAAAAGAAGTGGTCAGACATCAAAGCACTCCGTCTGAGTGTCATACGGAAGCGTATTAGGGTACAGAGAAAAGAAAAAAAACAGGGACACAGTGGACAAAAAGGTTGAAATCTCCACTTTAATCACATAGTTTATTTTGTCATTGAAGTAGAATGTCATAAACCTTATCTGAAAATCGTTTAATTTACTAGACTCTCAAATCCCATCGTAACTAAAGTAGCACGTTAAATGCTTTGTATTCTATGTGTTCTTCTATGTACTATATGTGTGTGAATCACTACGTTCTTCTTAAATGGGCTTTCTCTTCTGCCAACAGGACACAGAATACATTACATTCATGATATTACAGCTCTCTGAACAATTTAAATACTAATATGTATACAGTAATCCCTCGCTATATCGCGCTTCGACTTCCGCGGCTTCACTCTATCGCAGATTTTAAATGTAAGCATATCTAAATATATATCATGGATTTTTCGCTGGTTCGCGGATTTCTACGGACACTGTGTCTTTTAATTTATGGTACATGCTTCCTCAGTTTGTTTGCCCAGTTGATTTCATACAAGGGATACAATTGGCAGATGGCTTAGGAGCTACCCAATCAGAGCATGTATTACATATTAACTAAAACTCCTATATTCTTAATTATATTCTTAATTATTCTTTTGACTACTTGATTGTTTGCTTGTCTCTGCCTCTCTCTCACCCTCTGACATTCTCTGTGCCTGACGGAGGGGGTGTGAGCAGAGGTGCTGTTTGCACAGAGGCTGTTTGCTTAGAAGATACTGACGCTCCTCTGAAAAATGCTGCTTTATTGCGGTGCTTCGGCAAACTTAAAAGGACACGTATTTATTTTTTTAATGTTTGCTTTTCTTTGCGAGCGCTTGTGCTCTCTCTTAAATTCTCTTCTCCTGATGCAGACACTCCTTTGAAGAAAAGATATATTTGCATTCTTTTAATTGTGAGAAAGAACTGTCATCTCTGTCTTGTCATGGAGCACAGTTTAAACTTTTGACTAAAGGGTGTTATTTCATGTCTAGAGGGCTCTAATAATGTTAACAGTGTGGGAGAGTTTATAAGGGCTTAAAATATATTAAAATAACTAAACAAACATATGGTTTCTACTTCGCGGATTTTCATCTATTTGCGGGGGGTTCTGGAAGGAAGTAAAGCATGTATTAAACATGGGAGCAAGGTGGTGCAGTGGTAATGACGAGCTGGTGCCGGCTGGAGATTGTTCCTACCTCCTGCAAGATGCTTGCTGCACCGTACACGACCTTCGATTTAAATAATTTATTGCAGCAGTACTGTCTCTTTCATACGTACTAACCCCTAATTCCTGTGCTTCCTGTTCTTTCTCCAAGTAACCAATCGCAACACAATTAGCTCTGTAGTAGATATCAAGCCATCTGTAAGCTTAGAACGCCGATTCTTCAAAACTTTTAAGGAACACTGAAATATCTTTGTAGTACATGTTTAATTATTCTATCCATCCATCCATCTAGGGTTGCGCCAGTCCCATCAAGCATACAGCGTGAGGCCAAGAACAATCCCTGAATGGGACACCAGTTCATTGCTACCACTGCTTAATTATTAACAGTATACATTTTTTAAATGCAGTTAAAAATTTATCTGTACAATGTAATTGTGGTATAGCGGGTCCTCAGCTTAAAAAAAAAAGGGGTCAGTTTTAAATCCAAATAGCCGTGTCACTTTATGTGGGCGAGATTGCACAGCCAGGGGGAGTTAATGAGGTAGTTGGAGCGAGTCGCACCTGCAAGTGCGGGTGCGATCGTTCTCAATTGCTTCATTGGCTTCCTGCGGCATGTGATTAAGACAATGTGCCCACGGAGACGTAAGTGTATATATACGGGTCGGCACAAGGAAAGTGGGAGAAATCAAAGATGGGAAAATCAAAGAAAAGGAAAAAGGATCGAAAGTGAAGGCGGTTAAAAAACATGAAAGGCAGGCTTAGGAAGTACGATCTGGCCACCTGGAAGGAGGAGACGGCACAAGCTGGGGCCCCGTGAAGGAGCATTAGCTGTGGTGCTCTAGGGGCTAGTTTACACCACTGAAAATTCGGGTGGAGTGTGGCGAGCAAGGCAGGTGCCCTCCCTAGGCTTCCGAGGTACGACCACGTGAGTGCGAAGGAAGAAGGGAGCTCGTGGCTGCTGAGTCTCCACCGGCTATGCGAGCAATGGGTGAGCCGGGGATAAAGAAGGAGGTGGGCTGAGATCAGGAGGAGTTAGTCAGCATTTTAACCTCGGATTTTAATGGATTTATTTATTGATTTTGTTTTATCCCAACTTTTTACTGGATTTTTGTGGATTTATGTACTCTTTTTTTGAATGCTGCACTATTGACACTTGTTGATTTTATTTTTGTGTTGCCTGATTTTTAATAAAAGCACTTGAGCACTTTTTCCACCATCCTCTGGCATCATCAGTGAATTGTCCTCATTTATCATCTCATCTCGGTCATAACTGTCAACAGGGTTTGTTCCACAGACTCCCATGTTGGAAGGGGGAGTCTGTAGGGGACTGCATTTCTTCTTAAAAATGATATCAAGAAGATAGTGCCTTTAAATCTAAATCAACTTAGAAGCCAGTCGTCATCATCTATAAATAGTGTCTCAAGTTGCATTTGTGAAATGGAGCAGGTCTTGAGAGAATGCTTCAAGTAGTCTTTCCTGCGTTTTTTTTTTGGTCCACCTCGAGGTCAGGATCCTTCGCCAAGTTCACCATACAGGACCATCTAGGGAAGCCGAGACTTATCCAGGTGGAGGACACAGTTGAGCAGCATGGCCTCAATGTTAGTTAATGAGCAGCATTCCAGAATTTTAGTGTGTGAACTGTGTCCTCCCAACTGATGCCTAGGATCTTCTGCAGGCAGCGGATGTGGAATTCTTCTAGTGTGTGGATTTGTTTGCAGTAGGGAGTGTAGGACTCACATCCATGAAGAAGTGTTGATATACATAACACATGATATACCACAACCTTGGTTGCCAAGTGAAGATTTTGGTTACAGAAGACATGCTTGCCTAGGCGGCTGAATGCAGAGGAGGCTATTCAGAGATGGTTCGCAATTAACTAGATATTATGCGTCCAAGGCAGGGGAAGGATTGTGTGTTCCCCAGTATGTTCTTGCCGATTTTGATCTCCACTGGAGGATCTGTGTGCTGGAAGGCAATCTGAAGGTCAGTGTCTTGGAGGTGCTGATTTCCTGGCCCATTCTAGGACAAGCAGAGTGTAAAGACTCAACGGTCCTTTGAAGGCTTTTCGGGTGAAGAGCTATGCCAGCAACATTGTCAGCATACTGGAGCTCATAAATGATTGTCGAGGAGGTTTTCGAGTGGGCTGACAATCGAATCTGCACTCCATCAGTAACGTCCAATGCATTTCTGGAAAGAAGAATTACAGTGTCAAGGTAAATGTTGAAAAGCACCAAAGCCAGGAAACCTTGACACAAACAGTGATTTTGAAGGGAGCAGATGTTTCCCTGCCAACAAGGACCTTTGCCCTCACTCTGTCATGGAAGAGATGGAGTACAGTGAGAAATTTTGGGGGACACCCAAACTTACAGAGTATTTCCCAAAGCTTCTCATTCTATGACACTCCACACCTGATCATTCTCAGCTCTGTTCTTTTCATCTTTGCTTCATGCTCCACTTTAATTTGACCCAACTCACGCAAATAGAGGATACTCCTCCTCATGCAGCTTTTGTAAACCTTTCCCCTATAGTGCCAGTGATGCTCCTTTGAAGCCTCCCAGCTACATTTACTATCACTGATGTTCTCCCACCTCCATAACACATTTACAGAATGTGTTTACTGTAGTTGTTTAGTGAGGCTTAAAGAACGGTGTGTATAGTGCATCTGCTAAATGAAAAACGTCCACTTTTGAATGAAGAATTGATGTTAGATTTTACCAGCTTCTCAGTAAATCAAGAACTGAAACACTGCAGATGTTGCACTTGCATTGTTTCTATTGTATTATTACCAGCTACTGTATTCTAAGGAGACATACAAGTAAGAATTTCATTGTACTGTGTACACATTATATGGCATCATTTAATTTGGATTGGAATAAATTTAAAATTTTACATGAACATCACTGAGACCAAGGCAGGAACCAGTGCTGGATGCATTTCTTATGACTTATTATATTATTATTTTTTTAATTGAATTTGTTATGCACCTGTGTCAAAGCAACCCAAGGTTATATCTCTTTAAGATGTAAACCAGACTGTATATTGAATAGCAAGTTGTGCTGAGGATGTGTGGGCAGTCAATATATAGAGCAAGCTTAAATTCTGATTAAAATTTTGTTTACAGAGCAGTGTGGTGTTCAGTACTTTTGAGCAACATGTTCTGAATGTGAATATCGATAATTCATTCAAACATTTTTTTTATTTCTATACAATTTTCTTGTGAATAATAGCCAGTAAGTGAGATTTAACTTTACTCTTTCATTCCTAAAGCATATTATATTAATTAGACTCTGTCCACTCATGATAATTGTACATTTTACATAAAAGCTTAATTTTCATGTCATACCTTTAAAAATATTTTGACGATACCTCACTCTATAGAGTTTTGTAAAGCCAAATGTATCAGTAGAGAGATCCATCCATCCATCCATTATCCAACCTGCTGTATCCTAACTACAGGGTCACGAGAGCCTATCCTAGCCATCACAGGGTGCAAGGCAGGAAACAAACCCCAGGCAGGGCGCCAGCTCTCCCCAGGGACAATGTAGAATCTCCAATGCACCTAACCTGCATGTCTTTGGACTGTGGGAGGAGACCAGAGTACCCGGAGGAAACCCACGCAGAACATGCAAACTCCACTCAGGAAGAACCCGGGAAGTGAACCTGGGTCTCCTAACTGCGAGGCAGCAGCACTATCACTGCACCACTGTGCCGCCTCAGTAGAGAGATATTAAGTTTTATTATTTGATGCTCTAATAACTTTCTTGAAGTAAATGCAAAGAACATAAGAAATGGTCAATGACTTTAGAAGCCAACATATAGCAGCTTCCTCAATTCAAATATATGGAGAATTGCATGTGTAAGTCACAATCTACATGTATCTAGGAATCACATTTGAATCACATTTTATCATGATTTTGCCCAGACTATGGTTAAGAAATTTCCAATTTCATTCAATAAAGCGACTGATTTCCGTAACACTTTAGAAATGGGGCTTTAAAAGCGTGCAATTTGCTATCTATTATTCATATACTGCTTATGTAACACAAATAAAGCATTCGTTGGGGTCATGTTGAACAGCAGTGAGTGACTAATAAATGCACTACAGGCAGCCTCATTTGTAAAGGAGCAGTAGAGAGTTGTAACTTTTGTTAAGACCAAGAAAATCATTTGATAAGGTCTTCCTACATGACTAGAATATGACTAGTACAGTAGATGACCTTACTGCAGATAACTCCTATTCTAGGGTTATTATGACTGGAATTATTTATTTATTGATTGCTAAATTTTACAAATATTCCACATATGGTCAGTGTTTTTAAAAAATACAGTGCATCATTAATACTATTACTAAACTTCCCAAGAATAACTTAGATTTTGTGTCAGGAAAAGACTGCAAATACTTGTACAATAGAGCTTGGCAAATATATTTATTTTTAGATGACAGAGTTCAACCATTTCAACCATGTTACATGTAAAATATGGCAAAAATGTTAAACAAATATATATATATACTAGACATTAAGCCTGTTACAATAACGGGCGCTAGAACAGTAGTGCATAAACATTAGTAGGAACAGTCTATATTAAATGGCAAGGGACCTTGTATGTGGCTGTAATATGCGTCACTGTATTGCGTGCCTTTAATTTTCTCTCTCAGTAATACTGGTTTGTATTTCCGTAAAATGCCTGTAATTTTGTCGGACAGTAATACAGTGGAACCTTGGTGGAACCGAAATAATTTCCCCCATAGGATTGCATGTAAATACAATTAATCCATTCCAGACCGTATGAACTGTATGTAAATATATATTTTTTAAGATTTTTAAGCACAAATATAGTTAATTATACCATTGAATGCACAGTGTAATAGTAAACTAAATGTAAAAACATTGAATAACACTAAGAAAACCTTGAACAACAGAGAAAACTAACACTGCAAGAGTTCGCGCTATAGCCTTATGACCCACTTGCTAAAAACACTTTTTTAATGAGTTTTAAGCACAGGGAAAAAATGAACATTTGAAAAATCCGTAATTTAATAAACAACCAAGAAAAGTAACATTGCAACCATGCATGTGTGCGCCTATGTGTGTGTGTGTGTCTGTCTCTGGCCTGTGTGTGTGTGTGTGCGTGTCTGTCTCTGTGGCAGGCCTGCGTGCGTGTCTGTCTCGGTCACGGGCCTGCGTGCGTGTGTGTGCGTGCGTGTCTGTCCCCCATGCGGGCCTGCCTGTGTGTGTGTGTGTCTCTCGTGCGTGCGTGCCTGCCTCTTGCGCATGCGCGTGTGTGTGCGTCTGTCTCTCGTTCGTGCCTGACTGTCTCTCGTGTGGGTGTGTGTGCGTGCGTGCGTGCGCGTGCGTGCGTGTCTGTCTCTCGCGCGGGCCGGCCTGTCTGTCTGTCTGTCTGTCTGTCTGTCTGTCTGTCTGTCTGTCTCTCGGGCGGGCCTGCGTGTGTGTCTGTCTCTCACGCACGCACCTATGTGTGTGTGCCTCTCTCTCTCTCTGCACACACAGGGAATGTACAGGAAGAGACTGAACACGTGCCGTGTGTCCCCACGCATGTGCACTTCACTAGAAGACACACACACACAGACGCCTGGATGCACACAGGGGTTTTATTAAAGAGGATACTGTATACAGTATATATATATTTATATATATATATATATATATTGTCAGGGATGCCAGGGGCAACGACCCGGCTGGGACGCCGTGAGGGATCGGAAGAGGGTCAGAGCCCACCTTGGATCACGTGGGGGCCGCCTTCCTGGTTGTTCTGGGGGCCACGGGTACAGGGCATGGAAACTCCACCCTGTAGGGGCCCGTGGTCACCGCCAGGAGGCGCCCCAATGCCTGCTGTTTCCCCAGCACTTCCGCCACACCAGGAAGTGCTGGGGGGGAAGATTTAGGACACCACCCGGAGAGCTGCCGGGAGGACAGCCGAGAACACCTGGGGCTCATCCAGGGACTGTTTAAAAGGGGTCGTCTCCATTCATTCAGCGCTAGAGTCGGGTGGAAGGAGGACGAGGCAAGAGAGGAAAGTGGAGGCGGCCCGAAGAAAGGCATTTGAGTGGCCAGGACTGTGTTGGGGTTTGTGCACTTGTGGACTGTGGGTCTTAGTGACCATATACAGTATATTGTAAATATTATTGTAAATAAACTTGAGGTGGTTTGAAAACAACATGTCTGCCTGTCTGTGTCCGGGTCGGCTGCACAATATATATATATATATATATATATATATATATATATATATATATATATAAAACTATTTACATATAACTATAAATATATAGAACTATTGTAGAAGCAAAAGAGAACCACAGCTTTATGTGCAGGCCTTAGTGAAAATGTATAGATGCAACACCTTCAAGAAGGGAAAAAATACATTTTCAAAGAACCATAAGCTGCAGATCATATACAAATCAATCTACCCTCCAGGATGATTTCAACATACCAATCATTAACTACAGTGACTTCTCTTTTTCTGCCCCATCTACTAGCAGATGGCACTGTTCTAAAGAAATTGAAAACATTGTAAACTTGTCTCTCTAATCAAATGCTTTCAATTTTCCATAATATGCAATTATCAAGAAATATATTCTTTTTGGAACACAGCACATGAAATCATCTTTCTTCCAGGTGCCACTACCCTGTTTTCAGGTTAGCTTGCGCTGGCCCTTCGATGCTGCAGGATTCTCGACATACCTGTTTCATGTGTGCCCATGTGCAGCCTCTCTGCCTTGGGGCTTGAAGGTTACAACCCCCAAGCGTTCCATTGGTTGATTACTTTTGTGACACAATTAAAAGGCGCCAGAACTTGCACAATACAATTCTACATTATAATAAATCACATTGATTACTTATGTGCAATATGATTTAGCACATAACAAAAATTGGAATTTATGAATGCTCATTTGCATTTCTGATTTTGATGTTGAAATATATTTTAATGCTGTCATTTGCTGGTTGTACTGGATGACAAAATACTGTATTGATAGATCTTTAGTTTGTATGATTTTTATGGCATTGTGTGGCTGACATTTTACCATTATTGGGGTTGGCACCTTAATATGTTATGAAACTCAGCATCTGTACCTCACTCCCTCATGTAAAGTTTATTTTCTCGGCGTCTCCCCCAGTGGCGCTACCAGCACTTTGATCTTGCATTGCTCCTTCCATGCCTAACCATTGATGCTGCCATTTCTACCTCACACCACTCATTATGAGTTTCAACCCAACACCATTTGAACTCACTTTCCACAACTTCATTAGCAGATCCAAGCCAGGATCCTTTCTAATATCACTTATGGCCACATAACCAGGCCAATGGGTTTGAGCAGCGGAGGGGATCTCTGTGTGCTTTGTTGTTTCTCACTTTCTCTGTCTCTCAGTCACTCAGCTGGTGCACACACACACATGCACACACTTTCTACAAGGCCCCTTCTGACAGCATTTCTCTCCCACTTCTGTATTATCCCCCTTAATGTTTGTGACACTTTAGTGGAAATCATACACAAATAAATAAATGTGTTTATTTTATTAATGCAACAAATTAAATTCATAAGTTATGCACATAAATTGGTCTCACCCTCCCTTAAAACGTATTCTGACTTTTACTACAGCATACTTTAGTTAGAGCTGCTTCAAAGGTAGCTTGTGTTGTTTCTTAATAGTTGTAGCATTCATCTCTCCTATTTTTGTTTCCTTCAGCATTTATTGCTGGTGCCTCACAAATCCAGAGCCCTACATTCAAACCCTACTCACAGTATGGAGCCTGCCTGTTCTCCACCTCTCTGTATGATACTTCAGTTTTCCTCCCTCATTCCCAAAGCCGTTAGGTCAATTAGAGCTTCTAAATCACCCCATTGTGAGTGAGTGTAATGTGCAGAGTCATCCCATCTTTTAAATCTAGTGGTGCCAAAATCAGCAATGACCCACTGTAGCCCTGAACTGCATTAGGTGGGGCAGTGAATGTATTTATGTATTTGTTTGATACAATTATTATTAGAGTTAGTTGTCCTATCTGTGTACCGACATTAGGCATTGTGTTATATTTTATTCATACTGTACTTATAATTAGTGTAGGGTAGTGTTTCTCAACCTTTAAGTATTTGCGTCCCAAGGTTTCATAACAGTTTTAATCGCGCCCCCCTAACGTTTTTTTGAAAGGACCCCACTATACCAATTTGTTTTTTTCTAATTAATGATATATCATAGATGCATATTTTATTATACCTACTTAACTTTTATTGACATTTATCTAACTCTATATTTATTTTTCTAGTATCAGAATGTAGTTTAAGTTAATTTGATTTGGTTTCAATACATGTATTGTTCATATTTTTGATTCTTGTTTTCTTTTTTCACATCTTTGCGCCCCCCTTTTTGTTATTTCACGTCCCCCTAGGGGGGCCCGCCCCACAGTTTGAGAACCACTGGTGTAGGGTGTTCTGGGCTTATGAATGAGCAATTGAATCTAATCAAAATAAATTAGAAGTTTTGGTTTGCCTCAAACACCATAGTCCATAATGTATGCAGTTTGTGGTAACTATTTATTTGTTGCCAGTGTCATGTTCCTGAAATCTTGATTTTTTCCTACATTAATAATATGATGCTCTGACACATTGTGTTCCCTGTTTAAAGATGGTGCGAAGAATGTCTCTCTTGATGCAGCTGGGGAGAGAATAAAGACCTTTTTTATCATAAACTGTAGGAGAGAATGCTTAAAGCTGACAGTGAAGTCATAAAAAAGTAAATGTAGTATGTCAATGGCTTTCATCAATTTTAACTGCAATACTTAATTAGGTTAAAAAAAACTAAGTCTGTAAAAAAAAGATTTGAATGGACATCCAACAGAAGAATCAAAATCTCTATATTTCCTAATGCCCGTAAACCATACTTTAAATAAACCCATCTATCTTAAAAAGAAAGAGGTCCACAATGAATAAATTTGCAGGGGTATCAAGAAGCAGAGACCATCGTGTTAAACCCTCAAGAATTGTGACCCAGAGGGGAAAAAAGAAAGAGCTTGCAAAGGCCAGATCCATCCATTACAGATTAAAGTGGGTCACAAAGCTTTTTTTAATAACTAGCGATGCAGTTGGGTGAGAAACTTTGGTTGATATGTCTTAAACTCCAGGGAGATAAATGGCAAATGGTGCCTATGACATGCCACCAAAAGAATGAAAAATAAAAAATAACAGAACAAGAAAAAGCCATTTAGCCCAATGAGACTTGTCCGTTTCCTTTCTGCTTCAAGTCCCAAGGCTGTATCTATTTTAGCCTTAAATGATCCCAAAGTAGTAAATGATATCGCTTCAGCTGCTGGAGTATTTATTAACCTTGGCGTAAAAAGAGAGCATTTTGGCTTGTGTTCTATATTCAGTATCGCTCCATTTATCCTTGTACCCTTTAGTCCAGGGCTTTGTAATATATTCAGCATAGTACCCTTAGGTAATATTAACTACGCTGCTTTCAATTCTAGATGCCTATCTTAAGTTCCAACTTTTTTTTTTCTCAACATATGCTTATAGTAAAAAAAAAAAAACAGAAGGCTACACTGCATTATATTTGGGATCAAAAAGAAGAAGAATATAAAGATTTAAGTGTTCATTATTGCCGTTGTTATTTTCATTGTCTTTTATACTCATATTACAAGTTTACCATTTTAAATACAACATCAGTGACAGATTACATACACAATATTGTGGTGTATATTACTGTCACCTCACAGCACTTTGACCCAAGGCCAGACTAAGACCCCCACAGCCCCATGGGCAACTTAGCTCCTTAACAGAGAATTGATCACACATTTAAAAATACGTTCTGGGTGTGTCTCTGGTATTGCTCACTCCTACTTGATTGTTTTATCGAGCAGGGGGTACCCTTGGTCATTTTGGCACACAGAGACTCTATTTTTAAAACAAGGACACAGAGGTGCAGTGAAAAGACCCCATTGCCATCACAATCCCTGGGTGCACACCCAGAATGCCCTGATCCATCCCTGCTTGCACCAGAACAATCTGTTACTGTTATGTGCTGTGTGATAAGATGCACACCAGGTGTGGCGTAATGCCACTGTGCTATAAGAGATGGTGATGTGCTCAATGAGATATCTGAACTTTGACTAAACAAACAGAAAATTTCTGTTAGAGCAATGGTTCTTATGCTTTTTGATTTGAGCAACCGTTATGTTATAGGAACGTTCTGTCAACATTAGGATCCGTACCACATGGACCTGATTTACCGATCCCTGCTCCACTGACAGCCTTGATTTTGCAAAATCTCACTCAGAGGAGAAAGTTCTTCAGGTGACGATGAAGAATTTGTTCCTGCATGTTCAAGAAATGAGTCACAGCCATTCACTCGGGATGAAGATAATAATTTAGTACGAGATCTAGGCTTTCCCAAAGATACCGCTGAGCTCTTGAGGTTCTGATTAAAATATATAAACTTTTTGCAAGCAGGTACAACTTTCTCTTAGTACTGAAATAGAGGAGAGTTTGCTGCATATTTAAAGAATGACGTAAGTGGCCTAGTGTAGAAACTTGGCAGAAGGAGCAATTCAGAGGAATGGAGACTATTTATAGACTCATTTAAAAGAATACTGTTTTGCTTTGAAAATTTCAATCCCTTCAGCATTCTCTTCTAACCCAGATACTGCTCATCTTCCATTTGCCACTGTGAATTTCACTTTTCTGGTATGACTGATGTTGATGTGATGGTCTGGCAAGGTGATGTCAGAAGTTAAAACCGAACAGAACGAGTTATGTGCAATATCTAGAGAAGAACCCAATAATGAAAGGATGATACACTCCTCAATGACTCTTGGGAGTTATTAGCCATAAGGGGTTTGCCCAAATGTAAAGTAGTGTTAAGGACAATATTATAGGAAGTGGCATCTTTGGAGGAAGCCAAGCCAAGTAAGTATCTACGCTGGGGGTAGTACCCCACTAGAGAAGTTGTGGAAGGGTGGTGTGGAAGTGGAAGTGAAACAATTTCCCCCAAACTACTGGGTGATAACACAGGGGGGGTCCTGTGGGATTTTAGGAAAGACAAGGGTTGTGGAATGCAGGTGAACATGGGGCCACCAGGTGTAGCTGTTGGAAGACTATTGAACTCTCTAGGTGGCATTTCTGGCCCCAGAAATGGTACCAGGATTTTCCAAGGATCTCCCATTTTGAGGTATAAAAATGCCTCATAACCAGAAGGAGTTTAAGCTTGCAGTCAGAAGGCAAGTTAGTGGCAAGGGGTCAACCTGGTAGAGAGGGACTTTTGCCAGCAATAATAGGGTAGAGGAAAGATTTGGATGTGAGTGGGACGAGACTATCCTTGTACACTGTGTTTTGTTTTAAAAAAATAATGCATTTATTTTAGTTCTCCGGCTTACACTACTCCAAATCTTACCTTCCTTTAACAAATACTTTATTGTGAATATAGTTTATTGGTTTGGAGTCATTCTGTTCTGGTTAAGAATGGCATACAGACGTGACACAGTCAAAGTATATGGCCAACAATTTTCAAATAACATACTGTATCCATTAATACAATTAGTACATGAAAGAAAATGTTGTAGAAATACATTTTTTATTATACTTGGCATGTGAAGGTTTTGAAATAATGTGTTGATTCATTTGCATAAAGGTTATCCTTGATGCAGTGTTTCACTACTTAAAGGAAGAGATACAAGGCAATATAAAACACGGTGAAAAGATCACTTTAAAGAATCTATCATGCCATCCAAGATGTGCAATATGCCATTTGGCAGCCCTTCTATTCAGCATTTGTGTATATTAAATCACCAAGAGCTCCAGACAAGTGCAACAAGTAGAAGACCATGAGCATGGCTCACAAAGGAAACGCTGTAAGAAGAGGGAGAAAGGATCCCTTTACAAACATAATAGACCACAGCGTGTTTTTGGACCCTAGAGATGGAATCTTTGCACTCATACATACTTTTGAAAAGTAACTCACTCCACTCAAACCTCAACTTGTGCCCATGTCAAACTGAAACAAGAAAGTGGTCCCAAGAAATTTCCTCCGTTTGAAAGTCCTTTTCATTTTATAAAAAATCATATTGTCAGTTTAATAAAAATCACATTATATTACAACTTTGCACAAGTATATTTTGTTAAATGACTTGAGTTTAAAGGTGAACTGTTGACATTTCTGAATTCCATTTGCAGTCTGTTATATAAAATGATTATTTTTATTTTTTATACTAGGGGGCATCGCCACCTGCTCGCTTCGCTCGCCAACCCCCATTTTTGGTTTTCCGGATACACAATTTTAAGATTTTTTTTTTCTTTGAATTGTTGCTATTTCATTAGTTTCACTTTTATTTCAGATCTTCTGTAAAAACAATATTTGGAATTTTTCATGTCCCAATATGTTGAATCTTTTAATTGATGTCTGCAAGACTTGTGTTTAATGACTTTGTACCATAATTTAGGATATGTTTCTCTGTTTGGAATTTCAGCACAGACAAAACGATCCACATCATCAGCAGTTAATAATTTTTTTTGCAAAGTAACCAATAAGTGCATGTGAGTTAAACCCCATTTTTGAAATTCTCAGACTTAAACTAATTTCCATTTGTTTTGTGGTAATGCGATCTGTGCTATCTTTTTTTTTGATACTGTAGCGACTGATGTAATAAAGTGTCACAAAAGTTCTACTTTAACAATCGGCGACTGCGTAACCCCAAACACAACTTTCTAGCATCCTCTCCAACCCCTCTTCCCACGGGTCTCGCCTCCCCGTTACCGCATCAATCAGCACCCAGCTATCAGTCTTCCGTGCTGCACTCTGCCCTCCCTCGATCAGACCTAACAGTCACTTACAACAAAAAAGGCTTCAGCTTGGCTGGGATGCTACAATACTTTCGAATTTTACTGCTTTCGTATTCTGTACCTTTCTCTGCATGTGTATCGCGCCTTTTCTCCACGCTGCTCTTTCTTCTTTGCTGATAGCACAGGATCTGTGTGTGCTACGTAATTTTACATGACTGAATGTTTTACTGGCTGTCCAAGCTCTTATTTGATAAGAAGGGCGTGTCTTGCAAGAATCTTATGTTCCACATCCCCGCGAGACGGCCACGGGAAAATCTCTTGGCACCAAGTCTCATGTTTACGGTTTACGCGAGACACACCGTGCCCAGTCTTTTTTGTCTCATGGGTCTTTTAAATGTCTTCCGAGAACTTCAGAGAAGATCACGTATCGTCGCCTTGCTAATCCATTCCAGGATTTTTTTTTTATATATAGAGAGAGATGACTTCAATGGCAATTTCAGGATGCAGCTGATAGAGCTGCTGTGTCACTCTTCCAAAGTCCTGGGTTCAAAGCCAATATGAATGAATATGGGCGTATACTCTCTCATGAGCTGGCAATTAGCCTAAGCATTGATTTCTTAAATATTAACAAAAAATGCCATTTTGATCTCCATAGACACTAGTGCTTTCACATCATTTATGAAACATCTCTGTCAACGTTAAAATGACTTAAAACATATATAATATAGATGTTCACCTCCTACACTGGGCATGCACACGTCAATAGATGTTAACGGGATTTGCTGTAATCTGAAAACTGTAGCGACCAGTATATTATTTGGTTTTGCTCATGTTTACAGCGTACAAACTGATAGCATACAAAGAGATATTTACATGCATACAGGTAAGCAATACGACAAATGCCCTGGAGAGCAGCTCTTGATACTTTCTCATATACAAAATATAGGGAAAGTATTGTTCTCGTCCAAAGATTTGATGTTGAGATTTTGATGAATCTCGACGTTTTAGACCTCCCTGACTTTCTCGTATACGAAGTATGGGAAAAGCATTAGAATCCTTCAAAAATTCCATTTCAAGATTTTGATGAATCTCTATGTTTTTGACCTCACTGAGTCTGAAATTACCAATTTTGGAATTAAGTCTGTGTGTGTGTGTGTGTGTGTGTGTAAACATGATTACTTGAATACACTTTCACTTAGGTCAATCAAATTTTGCACACAATTATTAGGTACAAAACGTAGATTTCTAACAACTCTTAGGCTATTTCCATTAACCAGAAGTGGTACTTTACCTTTTATGCATGCAGATGCACAGTCAGATTTATTCAACTTTACTTTTATAATAATTGTTCAATATATTATTAATTTGATGTGATTCCTTTTTCATGGTTCTTTATTGTATATAATATAAAAATATATTCATTGTCTTGCGGTTTACTCCTCAGATATACATCCCCATATCTGAGTATACATGAAAGTCAAGAAGAGACCACTCTCAATTTTGTGAATATGATTTTCTTCTGTGAAGGGTGACCAATCAGAAAGTGAAACATTGTAATAAGCAGGATCCCGTCAGGGGAGGGCAACGTAATATGCATGAACAAATCAGAGTGCAATTAGTGTCTAAACTTTAACATTTTCACCTGTCCACATTACATCACTGAACCAGTGTTTTCAAAAGTTTCTATTTTATGAGTTAAAAACACCAGGGGAGTTTGGTTAAAAGGCAAAAAACGGAGACTAATGTGTGTGTTTTTAAATGGAAACATAGTTGTGTAATATCAGCTTTCTTTCACAACTTTAATTATTTCACAGTGACTTAAAGAGAACACAACAGCTACTGTAATTTCAAGTTGAGCTAATATTCCTCCTTGCCATTCCGACTGGAATGTTTTATTTTTTTTATTTCTTGTTTTTAATCTCATGTAATTTTCATTATAGTTGCTAATAATTTTCCTTCAAAGCATTCAATTTGATAAACATCATTAATGTGAGGTTGAAGGCTCATGTGCAAAAACCCAGGGGGAATTTGATGTGAAGAGCAACAGTTAGTCTTGTTGGTGAAAAGCCTGGCTGTTCAGCAAATACTGTACCATCATTTCTTATCGCCTTTATAATAGCTATATATTCTGGACCACATATATGTAAATATTTCCAAGCTTTTTATGTTTTTTCTTTTTTTTAAATATTCATTCATGATTTCCAGAAATAAAATTTGCAAATGAGTGAATAAGGCAACTACAGTCTTGGCGCCTCAGTACAGGTGGAACACTGTTGTATCCTTTTCATGCTCTTATATGCTGAAGTGATGTGTATTAAAATGGATAACTAATAAACTAATAAAATGCAAAACACACTGCTGCCAGTGTTTGGATGTTGTGCAGTCATTAGCTATCATTATCTGAACCTGGGTTCCACCAATTCCCACCAGGTATTTCTCAGTTTTATTCAAATATATGTAGATGGGATTTAAACTTGCATTAAGATGTTATCTTTGACTGCGGCAGCCAGCTGTTTAAGCCCATCTGTTGGATCGGAATTGGCTGACTTCTGCTGCAGATGTCTGATTGTTTATAGCCTTAATGGCAGGATCTAACGTTTTAGATTAGGAGCGAGCACAATTTTAGTAATTTGAAGCCTCAGTGTGAATGCACTTGTTTCCTAATAAGAATGCTCCAGGTGTTGCATTTTAAAATATGAAACTGGCAGACTTGCCTACTGTTAGGTTGCTACAAACCAATTACCGTATGAAGAATTATTGCTTATTACTGTGGGAGCAGGAGTCCCCTTCTTCTTTGCAGTAAGCAATTGTACCTCTCAATAATACGCTGTGATAAGAAATTTGTGCCACATGCTACTATCATATCTTATCATGTCTACAACTGACAAATCCACAATCTACTATTAAAAAAGAACATAGCATAGCTGGCCTATAATTTTATTTAATATCAGTAGTATGGTTGTCAGTGTTTTATATAAGACAACTGGAATAAAACTCAAAAGATAGCAACATTTGTCCTTTCATAAAATTACATAATGTATTTTGAAATAGTGTGAATCTAGCATTCTGAATTTGTTCTTCATAAAACTAACCCTGCATAATAATTTGTTATTTTATCTCCACAGTTTAATATTTCATTATTTAATACAATAACAGTCTCGGCTGGGTTTCTACTGTGTGGCATAACCTAAATGGCAGGTGCAATATGAATTACAGCTCCCAAGTGAGTGGCTCCAGATGAAATTTTGGTTCAGTATCGCTTTGATTGCTTAACTCACATTAGATTAGTTCTGGATAGGCTATATAAGTTTGAATATTAAATTTTTCAGTTGGTGGGGAAGTGAGTATGCATCCTGCATTTTCAAGGAAGAATACAGGTACATCATATATGCTATAAACTGTGCCTTGAAACATGTTTTTACTGCATGTGTTTTCTGCATTTGTTTTTATTATTTTGGGGGGTTTATACATTCAATGTGTGAGCATTAATAGCCTTACAGAAAAGAGTCAATAAAGAGTTACTTTTCAAGCTATGGATGGCTCAGTATGATTTGTATTGTAATAAAGGAAAGGCAGACATTAATGTGTTGGTTGTAGAGAAAACAGGAAAGGACAATTAGCAATTTTTTAAACTGTATTCTCTTTTAATGATTTATGCCAGTCCTACTCACCACATTAAAATAAAATTTGTGCCTTGGCTCACATATGGGTGCATTAACCTGCGATCTGCCCACCTCTATTTGTCTGTCGAACAAGCTATTTAAAAAGGATGGCAAGTTTCAGTCTCTTCCAAAAATCCATTATGACTTCAGCTATTGCCAAAGAAAAAATCCCTCTTCCATTTACTTTGTATGGCAAACATTAACAGTTTTTTTTATGAAATAAATATACTACTGAGAGAGGGTTTATCCAAATCAAATGCTTTCATGCTTCTGCCCATTAACAAATGATAATTGTCTGTAGCTTGGCTGTCTCTTGCTCATTAGATGTGCATTAGGGAGAAATAAATTTTTGCTTTGCCTTTAAGCACATTTAAACATTTTTAGAACTCATAAAAATATACATGAGGGACAGCTCTTAACTTGCGCTCCAGTCTGGAAGAATTATGTGCAAAAAAATGTGTGAGCCATACACTTCCAGTCTTTAGCAAGCAAGGCAATGAGCTGGAAGCCAATTATCTGTTATGAATAATTTAAGTGGAGCCTGGGATATTCTCTGGAGGGAGACTTCTGACTGCTTGCACACATCAGTCGTTTCCATAAAATCTTGGACTTTGATACTGTCATGGCCAAGACAGGTTGCAAGCACTACAGAGAAAACAAATTGTGGGCCCTGGTGTCAGCAATGCACAGTGAGAACTGAAGCCACAAGCAAGAACAGAAAAGAGTTTAATGTCAAGGAAATATGGACTCCCACCCAAGGGCAACAGCAGATGGCACTAAACCCCCATGCCCCATCAAACAACGATGATCTAGCAATTACTCACCCAAAATTTCTGGAGCAGAATTTACTAATGTGGCTTAAACTTGTGGTATAATTTTACTTTGGCACAGAACGTGGGATGCCAAGGGGGCAGCATTGCCCCCCAACTTGTACATACACTGAAACACCACATAGTCAATCAGCACTCTCAAAATCAGGAAGATGTACAAGAAATAGAACATCACACCAATTTTTCATTGAAATTGACAGCCGTGATGACACAGGAATCACAATATATAGGGCTATTCAAAATGAAAGAGCAGATTTCAAAAAATTATTTCAAACAAACTGTATAAGACAGAAACACATTCCGCACATCACTGGATGGAGGAAAGTTCAAAGTTTGGTCCTATGGTCCTTGAGGTTGAATGCACTCAACATGAGCACCATGTGTAGCAAGACAAACATCAAAATGGTAGACCATTTCTTGCTACATATGAGTCAACTGGTCCCTAGTTACTGAATTCACAGCTTCCTCAATTATATGTAGCAAATCTTGAAGATTAGCGGACATAGGTGGAACAATCTAAAAATCGCAACAAGATAAAAATCACAGGGGGTAAGGTCTGGATACCTGGGAGGACATAGATGATGAGCAAGATCTTGTTGTCCACCTCTTCCAATCCATCGTCCAGGAATAGTGTCGTTCAGGTAACGCCAGACCTCCAAGTAGAAATGAGGTGGGGCACCATCTTACATGAAAATGAAGTAATTCGAATCTTCTTGTAATTGAATTTTTCACTCTATCACTGGATAGAGGAAAGTTCAAAGTTTAAAAATTCAATTACAAGAAGATTCGAATTACTTCATTTTCATGTAAGATGGTGCCCCACCTCATTTCTACTTGGAGGTCTGGCGTTACCTGAACGACACCATTCCTGGTGCTTGACTGAAAAAGCCTAAATATGGAGAGAGAACTAAAAACAAAGAGGACACGAGTACATGTCATGGAGACAGAGAGCACTGATGTTGAATTATTTATTTTTGTTTGTGCTGATAGCTAATTGTTTAGCTAATGGAAAGTAAAATAAAAGTTTAGTTAGTTTTGTTTACTTCAGAATGCGGGTTACAGTTTAACTTTAGCTCTGCATTTGCTTCCCATCTAACTAGGAGGGTGGCACATTGGCACAGTGGTTAGTGCTGCCCAGAGGAGACTGGATTTGAATGTCAGCTGAATGTATGCTTATTCTCCACCATCTTCTCATGTCTGCATGGATCTTTGTTTAGCTCCTCTCATTTTCATTCATTCATCCTAAGAAGTTGGATCAGTGACTATAAATTGGCCAACTAACAGTGTGGTTGGTTCGGGTCTTGTGTGTGGTGCTACTGTGGCTGTCTCTGGTTTCCCTGTGATGCTGAGTTGGATTAAGAGGGTTAAAAAAGGATGCATCATTCTAACGTTGCTGTAAAACAGAACATACTGTAGACAATCCATTTCTATTCAGCCAGTGTTTCTGAGTTAGTATAAAATCTGGACTGAAAAGATTTCGTACTGTACACTTTAAAGCACATCATTAGGGAGCCATTTCAATATATTAGCACTTGCTAAAAAAAAAAAAAACGCTTTCAAATATTTAATTTTGCTAAATGTCCTGCTCATAGCTTCCAAATCCTTCTCTGTAAATCTTTACAAGGATTTTATTTTAAAGCAATATATCAGCTTCATTCACAAGGCTTGCATTTTTGTTCATTTCACGTCGTCTTTTGCTTTCTGTTTGCACCTAGAGATTTAACATCTTCAATATCATATCCCTTGACAATTCATGCTTTGCAGTTTCTCTCTGGATAGTTTTTCAATGTATAATGTAACGCACGTGATAAGACAGTATTGCAGGCATTGTTCAGAGTGTGCATAACAAAGGGAATACATAAAATAAAGTAAGGGCGTCAAAACCTCCAGAAGAAAAGAACGCCTGCAACCTCAGAAACAGAAGAGTGGCAGAGACAACATACTGGTGACATTTCTATTCACAAGATAAAGGTCAAGTCAGTCAGGCTGTCCCTGTAACTTCCACGGCAAAGCAAAAGAGCCAGGAAGCATGTATTCATTTAAATAAGATGAAATGCAATCGACACTACTTCCAAACACAACACCATGGCAAGTTTTTCTGCATAGCTGCCTCCTGGCTATTTATTTTGCGGCACTCAGTGGCCCACATATTGCTACTTTGCTAAATGGCCTGTCAATCTGAAGAGTATCATGATTTTAGTTTAATCCTCTATGATTTGTTTTTGCACATTTTTTCATAAATTATTTCTGTTCATTTAATTATCACAATGGTAATGTCACTCTGACACATTTTGGAGTGATTTGTTTCTCACAAGCGCTTTGCCCCATTTTGCACTTATTCTCCTTGATCATAGCCATATTTTTATTTTTACAATTGCACCTGCTGCTATCTACATCACATAAGACGGATTATTTAAAATGGAGGCAAGGTAAGATTGGTTTTCAAGCTTTGGGTAAACTCTTAAAACCTTTGTGACTGCTAGTTTGGTTTGGCCTATTCTTTGTTATTTCTTTATACTACTGATTCTGGACTTGACTTTATTTATTTTTGATGCTAAATCCTTCTGACGTCCATGTCCAATTACTCTGGTTGATCGTAAAAACGCTATTTCATCTCCCGGGTATTATTTTTCTAAACTCCACTGAATACTTTTCTCATTAAAGTGTTCTTAAATGGCAAGTCACTCTCCTCTTTTGAGACTGAACAGACTCATTCCTTCAGAGCTTGATCTCAGTAAATTGTAAAAAGTGCAACAAAAGGATGCTGACCTAATGCGTCATTTAGTTGTTATAGAGGAATTATGTTCTTGATAGCTTTTTCTGTCACACCCCACATATAGGTAGATAGACAAATGCTATTGTATTTGTCCAAAGGAGAAATGTACCATAGTTCTTTACAGAAACTCAAGAAATAATGAAATACTAACTGTGCTACTCATTTAAGTTGGGTTGAATTCTAAATAATGAATGTAGATCTCATGTTTTTATTTGATACATGGGTTGCCCATTTGGTCCAATATAATAATGCGCACCCCAACCCTTTTCCCTCACAGTGGCATTTTCCTATTTGGATAGAGCCACCCATCTGGCTGCTTCCTCTTGGCATCGCTCATTAGACGGACCACTCTTGTAGTCAAAGTGTTTTGCAGGGAAAATGTGGCAGTGGTTGTTACTGCATTGGCCAAGATTAGTGACTCTAGGCTAATTGTACTGGGGCCTTGGTTTCCCAACATTCATGTGACCTGAGCAGGTGCAAAAAAGTTGCTACCATGCTAAAGATGCTGGTGTATAATGCTGGTAAGACTGACTTTTTTAATTTTTAGACCCTTATTTAGTATTTTTACTGTCATTTTTATTTTTTGTACCCTTTTTTACACCCTTTCATTTTATTATAACAACAAAAACAACCTCCCAAAGACAAAAAATAATTTAAAAAAGAAGAAAAAAAACGTATTAACGATAAGATACCAGTCACAGAAATGCATTCTAAAGGTGTATTTGTGGGGGTATGAAGGAGCCCAAGTGGGGTTTCTTGACACACTTCTACTGAATAATTTGTTGGCTAAAAGTACCTAATGATTGAGAGGCAAAGGGGATAAGAAGCAGTTTAATTTTCATTCTTTACAGTAATTTGGGGAGAGTCCATCCAATAACAGAGCCTGTCTTCTTAATCAGCTTGCTGATTCGATGGAGAACAGGAATGAGATTTACCATATATACTCACGTATAAGTCGGGTCTTGAAACCTGAAAAATTGATCATAAAATCAGACCCTGACTTACACGCCCATTCAAAAATGCGACACTTAATATTTTTTTTTACATCTTCTTGCCTCCTCCAATCTCACATCAGTTTCTCGGACGAATCAAATTTTGTTGCAGCAGCACAGTTACCAATATCTTTCGCTACTTCAATGACATTTAATTTAAAACCAGCTTCATATTTTCTTCTGATCGAACGCTCCATCATAGATAAGGTGTGCTGTTACGATAAAGGTATATGAGGGCGTGAGATACAAAAAACACAAATCAGTGCAAACGTTGCTTCAGAATAGTTTGAGTATGACCGTGTGGTCATGTAGGCTCAATAGAGTGAGAGAGAGTGAGAGAGAGTGAGAGAGAGTGAGAGAGAGGGGTTAGGAGCACACGTTGATACAGCGCATTGCCACACCCACATAGTAAGAAAGGCAGTGTGCTCCGTGGTTACTCTCTTAGGTGGGTGTTAACATATCATAATCCTTTGTACCAATAGCATTAGTTTTCCGCATTCGATTTATACGACCAACATTATAAAATACCAGAAATTATACGCTAAAATCAAGTCCCGACTTTTCCGTGGGAGAACTTTCATTCTAAGATTTTCCCATCTATGTGAGGCAGACTATTGTATATCCTTTTGAATAAAACTGTTCACAAATGGGTACACAACTCTAGTAAATGAAATGCAGCTGATTGTAAATGGTGAACAGTGCCATTCAAATATTGAGGTATTCATACAAAGGGATGCATTATTAGCCATGAAAGCAGAGCCCAAGCCATTACACTTACAGTACACTACCACATCCTGCATTGTTAACACGCAGTGGGATGGATCCATTGACTCTTGGAGTATTCACCATATCCTGGTCCTTCCATTAGTAGCATTCAATAATCCAGGGTATTGTCTTTGCATTTCATAGCTCATTACACAGGCAACTTCACATTTTGTGCTAATGGGAATTTTTTGGGCTGTTGGCTGCCATATATAAAGCTGTTCTCACCTGTTAGCTGACTGCCAATCTGTTATTCTATAAAAGTTGTGTCACTCTCAATTAGCCATTTATGCACTGTGGAGTTCTTGTGGTTATAAACTGCCTGTTAATTAAAAAGCCAGTGTTAAACTACCATGCCCCGTTCAATGCAATACAATGTTGTGCCTTGTGTATTCCTCCTCTGAATTACAAACAGACACACACACAAATACGACATATCCCTGTGACGCCTGTTTACTTGTTTTAAATAGCATTGTCTGCACTACAGTGTGATTCACGTAAATGCAAAGGGCCGGTGTACCTGATAAAATGGCATTTGAGACAGCGACTACACGTGAATTGTGTAGACCAGATTGCTGTTCTGGTTTTTCACTGGCTTTGTCAGCATTTTTTATTATTTTCTTGAGATGTGTTTTTACTGACTGTAAGCATAGTTACCAGACATGCCATATTTGGGTGACCAAATTTATGTCTTAAAAACTCTCATTGGTCCCGTATTTTAAACATGACTCATTTCTAAGTTCATCGACAGATTCAAGTGAATCTAGAAAGAGCACTTTGGAAGGCACAACCTTAAATGCATTAAAAATGAGAAATCATTTCAAGTTCAAAACAGGCAATATCAGACCAGTCAGATATTCTGTATGGAGTGAAACTCTTAAACTGGGAACTGCGATATCAAGGTTCTTAGTTCTGACATAAGTTGCTTTAGCCAGGTGTTTAATACATCAATATGACAGCAATCTTTTAATGAAGAACTTTACAGAGAATTTATATTTCTGAGGAAAGATGTGCTTGAGAACGACAAGTAGATAGGCCAAACACGTGTTCAATTTCCTGTGAAAGACACAAATACTGTATACAGTATTATTCATCATATCAATACCAAAAAACATAGACACCAAAACGCGTGCTATGTAAGCCAGGACTTGAAGCATACAGAGTTTATGCAAGTGTAGGGGTTTTTTTTGCTGTACATTCAGCAGCATAAATAAAATACAATCTGAGTGGCTGTAGAGGGGTTTTGTAATTCAATGGAGTTATCGTGTATGCAAGTGGTGTGAAAGTGACTGTAGATAGCACTGTAACACAGCAATACTGCCCCAGCAAGTGCATAGTGTGTTGTTTAACACACACAGATAATGAAGTACCTGACTATATGACTGGCTTTCTATCTCTTTGGTTTTACTGTTTAGAGTTGTTGTGTGTATGAGCAGTGCAAAAGTGTTTGTGAACGGCCATGTAAAGCCGTCATACCACCAGTCCTCACTCACCAATAACCCCCACCGCTTCTCCAGAGGGGCCATCCCATATTATTTCTAGAAGGATCTGGTCACCCAATGCACCACTCAGTCGAACTGTATTAACCCCAAATGATTGCTTATGCTTAGAGAACCATAGTGAGACAAATTCCCAGCATTGCTTTTACATTTCAGACACATTAAGTCTTTGCCCATCATTTGTTTAAAAAAGAGAAAAAGGCTTGTACATCACTTCTCTACATAAGTTTAAGAAAAATATAAAGAACAGGGTGGCTATTTAATTATACCATTTACAATCTTGTATGCGTGGAGGGTCTTGTATGTTGTACAACTGTAGTTAGTGAAGGCAAAGGATAAGAATGCAAGTACATTTTTTTAACATTTAATTAATTGTAAGGGAACGTTCAAATAAATTTTTTAGCCCCATCAATTAAATTTCCAACCAATTATCAAAATTCTGCTACAAAACGCAATATTTTCCAAGCCTCACTTAACAAATCTGAAGTAAAAAGTACATATGTGTATAAACATTTCAGATGGGTACAGACAGCCTTTCCTTGTAGTTAATTTAGTTCACGTGTGCTAATAATTTGATCCTTGTACATTCATGATAAGCAGCACAGATGAAAAATGAAAACATCTGAAACGTGTTTTGGTCAGGTCTTTAGCATCGGAAAATTGCTTTACCTGGCAGACTTTCTCCATTTCCACCTGGTGTACATAAAGGTGTTTACTTGTTTGTTGGATTCTCATAGGTTTTTAATCTTGATATTTAAAGAAAATTCTAAACTTCAAAACTCACCTCTTTAACAGAGCTATTTTATGAGTGTTTATAAATGACAAGCCGAGGAAGCAGAGTTTCATTTTAATAATGTGATTAGTGGCTGGCAGTGCTAATGCAGTCTCCAAGGTCATCTGACAGCATGGGTCTGAAGCGGCCTCCACTTTTAATATGGCAAAGGAAAACATCCAAAAGTAAAGCTTTGAAACATTTAGAGGGTGAAAGACATTCTGATACAAAAACGGATTAGAGTTTAAAGAAATGCTAGTAAGAATTAAAATCGTCAGGAAGGCAGTTAAAATGTGAAGAATCATCAAATGAGTCAGTAAAATAATCTGTATTCATAGGTCTCCCAGGCTGACCAACCACATGTGTTACCTGGTAGGTAATCATCCATATAATCAGATTGCGATTCCGACCTATGAATGTAATACTCCGATCTTCACCCTGTCAACTAAGTGAACCAGCCGCTTTGGTTCAATGTCAGAGGCTTCGCCTCAGGCGCTAATGTCCGAGTTTCGATCCCTGTAAGGGGAAGCAAAGGTGTTTACACCTGATGAGCCCCAATTAAAGAGAAACTCATGTTGTGTACTCTTTGCATTATTTGTCAGGTACTCTATGGTCCCAATATCACCCTATACCCCTATGACCACATCTGCCATAGTTGCTATCTCGACCATAAGACAATAGGCTACAGCCTATTTCACATCCCGCAATTATGGACCTAGGGGTTCCCTTTGGGTTTTTTGTCCCCTCTGTGCACTACAGTTTGCACACCACTGTCACCTACAGGCTCAAAGCAAGTAAAACATCTGAACAGCCAAACAACGTACCCAGAGCTTAACATTCCTTACCCGGTCAATGCTGTGTACAGCTGTGCTTTTCAAGTGTAGTGTTGGGTCAGCTGTCCACCATAAACTAAGAGGATGAGTCAGACATGGCAGAGTTCATGGTTAGGTGCCCCCCTCCACTTCATACTGCACCACGTACCTGCCCACCACTTGGCATGGGTGATCGCTGAGCTGCAAAATCAGATGAAATGTCGGTCTTAGATATAGCCGCTCAAATTTCTAATGAAGAAGCCACAGAAATTGTGTCAAAATGATTGAATTTACTGCTCCATGCTTCTTGCTCTTCACATTAAAACATTGGTTTAACACATAGGATATCATCTCTTACTGTATGTATATCCACTTCAAGTACTGCTTTTCATATGCAGAGGCCCTCCCATCATAGGGCTAATGGGTTATACTGTACTGTGCATAAAGACATTACAGGATATGCATTTGGCAAGGCAAGGTGCATTATTTATTGTACTGTTAAATTAAATTATAATATCAAAGGCAATAATCGACAGTTATAAACTTTGTCATAATTGCACACCACTATTAAAACATTCAATTCAGTACACGCGCCAAGTAAATGTAAAGTCTGTAAAAGTTAATGCTGTATTTAATAACTTAAAGTAAACCACAATTCAGTGCTTTTGATCTAAATCTTCCAAAAGTTTGTAGCAGTACAACATTACAGATGAGACCATTACATTCAAATTGGATTGAAGCTACCACTTTAACAGGATCTACTATAGGGTAGAATTAATTTTCTACTATTCCTACTAATTTCCTCTTTCAATTTAAAACAATACAGTTTCCTGAAAAATTGCGCTTTGCAATGACAATAAACAAAAGCCAAGGTCTATCATTAGGAAAAGTAGGAACTGGTCTGCGGTAGGAATTTTTCACTCATAGTAAATTGTATCTAGCATATTCCAGTGAACTAATAATATTAGTCCCTGGTAATTAATAAATATATGCAGAAACAGGTTTATTGTCTTTGGAAATTTCCCAGGCAACACAGCTTGTGTTATTATATAGTATATAATAACATCTAGAATATTAAAAATAAACACATTCAGTTCTTTGCTTGTCAAATCTTAGTCCCCTAATTGATCTGGATACTTATTCAAACTAAGCTTTAATTCACCTACTCTTGGATTCTTATTCCCTTTTAACACAGCTGAATTAAAATCACTGTACTTTGATTGGATGTGTAAAGTCACTGTGGGGCTCATTGGTGAGAAAAAGACAAAAGGGTCAAGTGTGAAAGGAGATTCCGAAAAATCTTACTCCATCTTGTATTTTAGAATGTCTTTATCCCAGAATTTCTAAGATCCTCTAATGCTGATTTCCTTGTTGTTCATCATCAAAAGAACTGAAAAGGCTGCATTTCCCTCTTACACACAAAAATCAGTAATGATTAATGAATAGAGGTGCACTGGGCTAATAGTGTAGAAGATTTAAAAAATTTGTAAAAAACCATTTCTTTCTTTTGACCTTCGTATAATTCCTATTTTGCACTAGTTGTGATCAGTACTGTAGTATCATATACTTAAAAGCTTTGCACTAGTCACTAATCGCTAGTTATCTCTGTTTTCAATGCCTGGTTTTCTTCTCCCTGATCAAAGCAGCCACCTTAGCTTTTCTGATGAAATTTGCTACTTCATATCTGCTAGAGCACCATAACAGTAACAAGTAACTTTATCACATTTATGTCTTGATAAATGCCTACAAGCAGATGGACAGATTCTTGGCATAAACGTTCATTTTCTCTAGCATCCTGCCTGCTAGAGTTTTTGCTTTCCTCTTCTCTGAGCATAGCATTAAACTCTGATGTTTACTATTATTATAACTATCACAGACTTAAAAACTGTGCATACTGCAGTTAAGAGTAATTAAGTTATGTCTATAAGAGACTCTTGCATTCTTATTTGTTCTTTATTTATATTGTCATTAATTCACTCATTCATCAATTTTCCTTGCAATTGTAATTCTTTGTTTTTCCTTTTTTATAACACTTTAGGCTACAATTTTATTATGAAAATGTAGTATTTAAATAAATGTTGTTCCTGTTCTAATTACTTGGTTCTACTTGAAAGGTACGTGGACAAGCCATCCCAAACAATTCCAGAAAGTTGATTCTGTTCATCTGGAGATAGTTTTTTCCCGATACGTTTCATCACTCATCCAAGTGACTTCCTCAGTTTTAGTTGACTGCAGGTTTCTCCAACCTTATAAACAGTACCTTGGCCTAATGCCCGAACTAGCACCATTGACTAACAATGGGCTGTGTGATCAATGATATACAAATTGTATATTGATCAAATGCCATGAGTACCATTCACGGAAAGTTGGGGAATGGCTGCAATCACCGCATTGTAAGATGGTGAAAGATGTATCCTTAGGCCCCCTCCTTGGTTCAGAGATGGTCATCCCTGTTTCACGTAAATGGCCTCTTTAACTCCCCACTCAAACCAGTGTTCCTCCCTGTCCAGGATGTGCACATCTTCATCACTAAACGAGTGACCACTGTCCTGTAGATGTAAATGGACTGCGGAGTCCTGGCCTGATGAGGTAGCTCTTCTGTGTTGTGCCATCTGCTTCACCAGTGGTTGTTTGGTTTCCCTGATGTATGATTCACAGCAATCCTTTTGGCACTTAACTGCGTAAAATATATTACTTTGTCTGTGCCAGGGCACGCAATCCTTGGGGTGAACCAATTTATGCCGTATCGTGTTTTGAAGTTTGAAAGCCACCGAGACCTGGTGTTTTGAAAAAATGCGTCTCAGCTGTTCCGATACTTCTGACACATAAGGTATCACCAAAGGTTTTCGCTTAGGCAGCGGTTGTACTTCCTCTCTCCTGGATTGCTTAAAGCATTCTTTAGGTGTCTTCCCCGCTTTGACAAAAGTCCAGCTGGGATAACCACATTTACTCAGGGCCTTTTTGATATGATGTTCTTCTGCTTCCCTGGCCGCTGTGTCTGTGGGTATGGTGTTTGCTCTGTGTTGTAGGGTCCTGATGAAAACTATTTTGTGCCCCAGCAGATGGTGAGAGTCAAACCTTAAATACTGATCCGTATGCATTGGTTTACGGTACACATCAACTTTCAAATGTCCCCCATTGCTGATGGAAATTTCATGGCATTTGATCAATGGACAATTTGCATATCATTGATCACACGGCCCATTGTTAGTCAATGGTGCTAGTTTGGCCATTAGACCAAGGTACTGTTTATAAGGTTGGAGAAACCTGCAGTCAACTGAGACTGAGGAAGTCTCTTGGATGAGTGATGAAACGTATCGGGAAAAAACTATGTCCAGATGAACAGAATTAAGTTTCTAGAATTTCCTGATCTGGATTATTGAGCATACATCGACACATCCCAAACAATACAGCAGCTGAAAAATCTGTACTTGTAGTTTGTGCAGTTGAGGCAACTAGACTTTTTCTTTGTAGTTCATGTGCTTGTACTTTTACTATTAGACACTATTAATTTTCAGTTGAATTGTTAAACTAAGCATACATGCAACTTTTATGCTGTGGCTTTTGTTGAACAATTACAGGGTGGAGATGTGAAATTTGTATTTTTTACCTATAAAGAAATAAACTAAGTATATTTTCGGAAGCCACATGTCCTTTTTTGATTTTTCCCACATTACTCTTAATATTTCAGCTTTAACTTTAAATATGTTAAACAGAACTACCTAAAAAGTCAGCAAAGCAGCAACTCTTTCAAGTATGTGCTGTTGAGTAGCCGTATTGCCTGTGGATACAAAATGTCCTGAATCTAATTATTCCATAGACCAGAGACGTGAGAAAAGTGAGTGTGCAGGAGGGATGAGCTCTTTGTTCTAAAAATCAGTTTGTTTTCTGTGATGCCTGGGTTGCCCGCAGCCTTGGCATCTCCTTAGAACTGGGTTACCAATAGTTATGACTGGGATGAACAAGTGCAACAAGGACAAAACCCAACAAGATTGGTATATCAAAATGTGCAGTTTATTCAAACCAAAAATGTCCAATAAATAAGTGCAGTGCAAGAACTCTTCAATAAATAAAAATAAGTTCTTAGAATGGGAATTTGGCTGTTTTGTGTATAACTATTTGTAATCCTTGTGTTAAGAATTTTGTTTTTTTTCCCAAAGAGTTCTGGTTTTAGATGTCCTAGTAGCCCCCATAGAACAAAAGTAAAACATTTTAAGGAACCGTTGCCAAGTGAGGTTTTCTCAGATAATGAATTTAGTTTTACTGCTGTACAAATGGCAGACATTGGACAGTGAAAGTGATTTTATCAGGGTCAATATTAGTTTAAGAGGTTCAGAAAACGGTGTTATTTTAATGATGATACATGATATCAGTGATGTGTTCTTAGTTTTGCTGTAGTTCATGAACCTACAGGTGAGTTATTTCCGAGAAATCTTTTATTAAGATTTAAATAAAGTCCAAAGTAGTATCCCAGTTTTCCAGTAACTGACAATCATGAATGTTAATTATATTTGTTATATTATTATATATGTTATTAAATATATTTTAAGTTCAGCCTCTATAAAATCCTGACCTGAGTATGATGTTAACTTGCATTCAGCCCTGCAAGCAGGTCCTCCAACTTGCTAGGGAAAATTCAGATGTTGTTAGCAGGACTGACAATCTAGCCGCCGTAAAAAATGCCACAATGTTCCACTTCATTCGAACTAGTATGGTGCTGAGGTGTCACCCGCTGCACTTGGGTCCTAATTTGGGGTCCTGAGGTGGCTTGTCATGTGATGGCTGCAGCAACGCACTGTATCAGGGCCTACTCCTAACCTGTCTCTTTAAAATCAAACATTTTTGCATACTTGCATGAAAATGACTGTAATGAATGCTGCCAGAAAAAAAATCAAGGCTTATAACAAGTCTTAGAAGAGCCTATCTTAATTAGTGTTCCAATACTCTTAAGAATAATTATTTCACCTATAAAAAATTAAACTCTCTTAATGTTTACAAGCTGCAAATATGCATTGGGACCATATACTACACGCTAAAACTTTCCCCAAAGTAATTACAGTTGTATGCCAACACCTGAGTAATAAAATAATTAGAAAACGAATCTCTCTGCGAAAATTAATAGTGTCTCATTACTGCAATAGAAATAAAAGATCCCAAAGAAATCTTACATATATTCAGAAATTAAACAAATATGGATGTTTAACTATATCTAATGTTTCAAAAGTGCTGTTTTTATGGTACAATCGCAGTTAAGGTTTCCATGAATTTGCCACCATTTTGCTTATTGTTTATAGTGTTGACAGCAACAACACCCCATGCTATCAATATGAGCCAATGTTGATTTCCTGCATGATGTTAGCACCCTGCACAGTGACAAACAGTGGCAAAAAACAAACTCATGTCTGAACTATGGATCCTTAAGCAATGACACCTAAAAGTTAACACTTGAACAGTCAAAAAAAAAATGAATTATCATTACTGTATCTTACTTATTTTACAATTTCAAACCCTGGTCCCCATCACGAATGAGTTTCAATGGTTAACCACACCTCTAGGCAATAGGCAATCCATTTGTTGTAGAGTGAATGCAGCCCCGGACCCTTAAAGGCATCACTGACCTGTTATTACTCAATCTCACATTTCATTGGTGCACCTTAGACATCTGTGCTTGTTGTGATTGTTGCGAGGAAAACACAGGTGTCACAAAATGGGTTACACTTTCATAATAGTTCATAAGTGAATCCTTGGGAAGGGAATCTGCAGATAGTGAGCATTTACTGTATATTCAATAAAAGGAAGCCATGCATACATTATATGTTCATTCTTCCTAATTAATATAACGTTTGTTACAATATAAAATTAGATTAAGGAAACAATGTCTTCCCCATGACTTTTGTGTAGATAAAAAAAATGATATGAGAGACACAAAATGTGCCACTGGTTTGCTAGGGTTTTAGCAGGGCAAAGACAATAAACCCGCACATGCAAGATCTAAGCAGAGTCTTTAATGAAGAAGCTGCAATGAAGATCATTTTGCTCATCTGACCTCACAAAAGCTTAAGTAAGAGTCCGCCAGTTTCAACTAGCTCTTAACAAGCACAAATAACAATTATTACAAGTGAAAATTTAACTGTACTGTAATAGTAACACTACTACTACTGTTACTACTGCTATTTCATACTTCTCAGTTTTTCTTTCAGGGATGGCAAAATATTCTTGGCTCATCAGACTGAATAATTGTTAGTGTGCAGTGCTAGCTGATGGAGATGGAGGAATTGTGTGGCTATTAACTGTTAATTAGAATAGTGGCATGGGAACGTCATATACTGTAAGACTGTATTTATACACTCTATCTGCATGAAAAAGACAGCTCTAAAACTTGAATGAATATTTATGCATTGCACTCTTAAACCTAGACCTTAATTCTTGGGTATCTAGTAGCTCATATACCACCATGAAAACCAGGAGTAAGTGAGACACACAGACATTTTTAGAGAGGTAAAACAAATTACCCATTGTTCACTTTAAAAAGAAAATACGTTTTTTAAAAATACCTTTCTCCAAAAAAGACTAACCAATGAGCATGGCATAAGCAGGGCAAGAGTGCGAAATGAGAAAGCCATTAAAAGGGACGGCTCCCTGGTTATAGTGGGTATACCAACAAGCCCAGAGTCAAAGAGTTAACTACGTTTTGCTGTCATATTACTTGTTACATTTTTGGAAGCTTGCCCGTGCACAGGCCTATTTTTTCACATTTTCAGGTCATGTTGTAAACTCTTTGTGTCTTTTGTTTGAATGCCAGAATAGCTGGAGGCTGTAAGAAGTTTACCTAAGCAGGCCCATTTCAATAGTTTGGTCACAATGGCAAATTTTTGTGTTAGACTAGTGATGCATTTTCTTGCAGTTATTGTTAAGTTTGTATTATCTTAGTATTAAAAGTTAAGGCATTTTTAAATAAGTTTAAATGAATCACCAGCAAAACCAAGGAGCTGGTGGTGGATTTCAGGAGGACCAGGCCCCTCATGGACCCCATGATCATCAGAGGTGACTGTGTGCAGAGGGTGCAGACCAATAAATATCTGGGAGTGCAGCTGGATGATAAATTGGACTGGACTGCCAATACTGATACTCTGTGCAAGAGAGGACAGAGCATACTATACTTCCTTACAAGGCTGGCGTCCTTCAACAACTGAAATAATATGCTGCAGATGTTCTATCAGACGGTTGTGTTGAGCGCCCTTTCCTACGCAGTGGTGTGCTGGGGAGGCAGCATAAAGAAGAGGGATGCCTCACACCTGGTCAAACTGTTGAGGAAGGCAGACTCTATTGCAGGCACGGAGGTGGACAGTTTGACATCTGTGGCAGAGCGACGGGCGCTGAGCAGACTCCTGTCAATTATGGAGAATCCTCTGCATCCACTAAACTGTGTCATCTCCAGACAGAGGAGCAGCTTCAGTGACAGATCCCCACCCCTCCCCCACACTATGCGACTCTTCAATTCCACCCGGGGGGTTAATCGTTAACATTACACAAAATTATTGTCTGTTATACCTGCATTTTTATCACTCTTTAATTTAATATTGTTTATTATCAGTATTCTGCTGCTGGAGTATGTGAATTTCCCCTTAGGATTAATAAAGTATCTATCTATCTATCTATCTACTGTGCGGTCAGGTCATACCCTGCCACAGAGATGGAATTATAGTAGCAGGAGGAAAGGATTAAAGTAGTAGCCTTAGGACTGACTGATGTGGAGCCGTCCCACTCAGGAGGCACGCTAACAGGTGCAAGATGAGAGCTGTGATGCTGTAGGCTGTACTTCAGAGGAACAGGGTAGAGCAGGAGTGCCCACACTTTTTCGGCTTGCAAGCTACTTTTAAAATGACCAGGTCGAAATGATCTACCTACATTAAAAATTATATACTGTATGTATATATATATATATATATTGTGGTCCCTGGCCGGGACGCCCAGGAGGACGAGAGGAGGGCTTGTGCCTCCTCCAGACCGCGAGGGGGCGTCCGTCCTGGTTCTGTTGGGGGCCAAGGGTGGAGGGCTTGGAAGCCCAGCACTGTAGGGACCCGTGGTCACCACCAGGCGGCGCTCCGATGCCGGTTTATTCCATATGGTCCTCGGCTGGGGCTGGAGCCCGGCCGGGACGCCCTGGAGGATCAGAGGAGGGCGAGTGCCTCCTCCAGACAGAGTGGGGCGTCCGTCCTGGTTAGGCAGGGGGCCTCGGGTACAGAGCATGGAAGCCCAGCCCTGTAGGGACCCGTGGCCACCGCCAGGCGGCGCCCCAGTGCCTAATTATCCCGGGAGCCCGGCACTTCCGCCACACCAGGAAGTGCCGGGGGGAAGACTTTACGTGGCGCCCGCAGAGCTGCCAGGAAGACAGCCGACACTTCCGCCACGCTGGGGCGTGGCTAAAGAGGGAATGCCGAGAACACCTGGGGCTCATCCGGGAGCCTTATTTAAGGGGCCGCCTCCCTCCAGTCATTGGTGGAAGTCGGGAGGAAGCGGACTGAGCTTGAGGAAGGACTGGAGACGGCCAGGAGTAAAGAGGCACAGGACTGTGTGGCCTGGACTTGGGGAAATCGGTGCAAGAAGGCACTGGGGGTGCACGTGAGCAAACTGTAAATAGTGTATATAATAAAGAGTGTGTTGGGTGCAGAAATGTTGTCCGTCTGTCTGTGCCGGGGCCAGCGTTCACAGTGGCGTAGTCGGCAGGATGCTCCGCCTGGTGCAAGGCGGGGACCTGCATTATCAGAACAAATGTCTGTGAACGGCCCGGCGCAGAAGCGGACCCCACACACTGGCCGCAGGAGCGGCCCGTGCACAGCCCCGTGGGAGCGTTTTACCCCGGAAACCGCCGCCAGACCGCAGAGAGGCCATCCCCGGGTGCGGAGGAGGAACAGACCTCGCTGGAGCGCAGCGGGCTCCGAAAGCCGCGCTGTTGAGACGGACAGCCAGGCCGGCGTTGCTTCACTGAAGGCCACACCGAGGCAGGGGCCTCGGCACGACGGGATTCGGGAGGTGAGTGCCCTGCCCTGCGTTAATCGGCCCTTCGGGGTCGGACGTACCTTGTTCTCCACAGGGAGGGACGAACCGGATCCGCGTCCGTGGCAAGAGCACGCCGGGCCACGGGCTGTCGGCAGCGCGGCGATGGCCGCGGAGGAGGCCGCGAAATCGAAGCCGCTGTGGCTCAAAGGAGCACCGCAGCTGCGGAGCGACGAAGAGGCACGTCTCCGCACCCAGAGCAGGGGAGACAAGATGGCCGCGGGCCTGAGGTCCCGCCCGCTGACAGGCACGGGATTGGTTGGTGTGTCTGGTGTGCCCGCCGAGGATTGGATGAAGGCGGGACCTAGGAACGCCAGTCTCGTGCCAAAACGAGACCCGATTGGGCCAGAGGGAGTGGGTCAGAGGAGGCAGGCGTCGCGTGGAGCTGATGGACAGGTAAGCTCACCGACGTCTGTCTCTCTCTCCACCAGCGGCTCGGCGTGTCGGAGGAATCCCTTCGGCCCGCCAAGCCGTCCTTGGAAGAGTTGCTGAGTGTTCTCGCCGCTCAGTGTGAGCAGCTGACGGGGAAGGCAGTCGCGTCGGGAGAGACGCCGCGTGAGACGGAGGATCGGCGCGGCGCTGGAACCGGAGGCCGGCAGAACACAGCGGGAGTGGTGAGTGTTGCCGTTCCCGTAAAGCAAGTGGGGGTTAGCGAACATGGCCGTGACCGTTTACGGGACGACCGGCTCCAAGTAGGCAACTTCCCAACAGCGGACGCGGCGGTGCAGACGGCTAGCGAGGCTGGGAGATCAAACACGCAGGAGCTGGTAGGATCGGGCTGCTGAGTGCCCTGGGTCCAAGCGCCCTGCGCTTCAAGCCCGCAGCTGTCTCCTGTCGCTCTGCCTGGACGCAGACGGGCTGGATTTGAGCTTTGCTGTGCTCAGACCCAGACCGCCGGGCGCCCAGAGAAGAAGGAGGAACCGAAGGGTGAGTGCCGGTTCCTCCGATAGAGAGGACGCGACGCTGGGTGCGCGCGTACGGAGAAGGGCCGTCCTCTGTGCGGGCAGAGGAAATCCCCTGGGCGGCTGGGCGAGCTGCCTGCGAGAGCGGTGCCGCGGACAAGGAGCGGAAGGGCATGGAACCTGCGACGGAGGACTTCAGCAGGCAAGTCAGGGGCTGTCGGAAGGGGGCGGAAGCACTGCGGGTACGGAGACCGGCAGGGCGCTCGGGGTGAGTGTACTGGCAGTGCTTCTGGCCCTCTTTTTCCTTTTCCACAGGCCGAAGCCCGACGAGCGCTGAGGACGACGTCGCCAGGGACCTGCCCTCCTGAAACGGGCGCCCGCTGGAGAGCTCCACGCCGGGAGGCCAATAGTGTCCCAGCTGGAGGGGACAACGGGGGCGAGAGCGGTGCGGACCAGAGGGACACGTTTGCGTCGGTGGGGGTGCCGAAGAAAGATGTCCCAGGGTGCCGTGATGGACCCTGGGGACATAGTAGGACCCTCTCCGGGGATATGCTGCCCTTTCGGTTTGTGCCGTTCGGACCCACGTGTCCTCGCTAGCGGTGGGGCACTGTGGTCCCCGGCCGGGACGCCCAGGAGGACGAGAGGAGGGCTTGTGCCACCTCCAGACCGCGAGGGGGTGTCCGTCCTGGTTCTGTTGGGGACCACGGGTGGAGGGCTTGGAAGCCCAGCCCTGTAGGGGCCCGTGGTCACCGCCAGGCGGCGCCGATGCCGGTTTATTCTGTATGGTCCTCGGCTGGGGCTGGAGCCCGGCCGGGACGCCCTGGAGGATCAGAGGAGGGCGAGTGCCTCCTCCAGACAGAGTGGGGGCGTCCGTCCTGGTTAGTACAGGGCATGGAAGCCCAGCCCTGTAGGGACCCGTGGCCACCGCCAGGCGGCGCCCCAGTGCCTAATTATCCCGGGAGCCTGGCACTTCCGCCACACCAGGAAGTGCCGGGGGGAAGACTTTACGTGGCGCCCGCAGAGCTGCCAGGAAGACAGCCGACACTTCCGCCACGCTGGGGCGTGGCTAAAGAGGGAATGCCGAGAACACCTGGGGCTCATCCGGGAGCCTTATTTAAGGGGCCGCCTCCCTCCAGTCATTGGTGGAAGTCGGGAAGAAGCGGACTGAGCTTGAGGAAGGACTGGAGGCACAGGACTGTGTGGTCTGGACTTGGGGAAATCGGTGCAAGAAGGCACTGGGGGTGCACGTGAGCAAACTGTAAATAGTGTATATAATAAAGAGTGTGTTGGGTGCAGAAATGTTGTCCGTCTGTCTGTGCCGGGGCCAGCATTCACATATATATATATATATATATATATATATATATATATATATATATACTGTATATACTGTATGTATATATATATATATATATATATATATATACTAGCCATGTGCGCCCAACCACGCTATGCGCGTGTTAAAGTTGTCTGTGAAGGGCTCCCTGTTTAAACGCGGCTGCCAGTCATGAACTGGGCCCTTCGTCACACAGCTATATGATTTTTTATAAGGGAAACAAAATTACAAAAGAAAACCCTTGGCTATTGATTCGGTAGAAACAGCCTACTCGGAATCACTGTCTGAATAGTAATTATGTGGTGGTGTAGGAGCATTTCTGCTTCTGTCCATTCACATTCTGTCTTGTTTTCACGACGCTGTCATTTCCTCTCACGTTCTCTTCTCAACCTTTCTCCAATCTCGCAGGTTGCTTTGTGGCAATCCAAAGAGTAAGGCAAAATACACGGAGCAATGGTTATAAAAGGGGGACACATAGGTATCCAGGCTCTTTAAAGCATACATAGGGATCACTTCACTGACTTGTGAGCAACTGTGAGACGTGCAGCACTCGCCGGCTACAATGTAACAATAATAATGTCCAGAACGTGCTGTTACCAGAGGGGACTGGGTGGTCTCTTGGTCTGGAATCCCTACAGATTTTATTTTTTTCTCCAGCCTCTGGAGTTTTATTTTGTTTTTTTCTGTCCACCCTGGCCATCGGACCTTACTTATTCTATGTTAATTAATGTTGACTTATTTTTATTTTTTATTGTGTCTTCTATTTTTCTATTCTTCATTTTGTAAAGCACTTTGAGCTACATTTTTTTTGTATGAAAATGTGCTATATAAATAAATGTTGTTGTTACGTTGTCATTCATTTTACCCACTGTCTTTCTTTCATCCATATGTTACGTAGGCACGTACCTTTTATCTTTGGCAATCTCATTCTCTAACCAGGCCTCAGGAGCTAACCAGCATAACACTGTCCACCACCCCATTAGTTATTCCGGCACATTGTTGACATCCGTGAGTAACAACAACGTACTAAACTGGAAGGTGGTCTACGCATGCGTGGAATTCGCAGACAAACAAAGATCAAGATCTAAATGAAGATCTCTTTAGTTAATTTAAAGCACAACAATTTATTTAGTTTGAATGTCTGTGTTTTGAGGTGTGACTGGCGTACTACAGTCTTCAGTAGTATAAGCATGGAGGAGATTCTTAATGCAATGCCTATGTTTTAGCTGTCTCGCTACTGCCATCTAGTGCTTCTTCTTCTAATTCATTCGCGGACAAACAAAGATCAAGATCCAAATGAAGATTATATATATATATATATATATATATATATATATATATATTAAGGGTGCAACGATACATGTATCGATATTGAACCGTTCGATACAGTGCTTTCGGTTCGGTACGCATATGTATTGAACGATACAAAATTATATACAGTAATCCCTCCTCGATCGCGGGGTTTGCGTTCCAGAACCCCCCGCGATAGGTGAAAATCCGCGAAGTAGAAACCATATGTTTGTATGATTATTTTTATATATTTTAAGCCCTTAGAAACTCTCCCACACTGTTTATAAATATTCTCCGCACAGTTATACAGTAAACCCTTGTTTATCGCGGTTAATCCGCTCCAGACAGATAAATGAATTTCCACAAAGTAGGATTCTTTATTTATAAATCTAATATTTTCGCAGTTAGAGCATAGAAAACCTGTTTACGACCTTCTAAATACGTTTTTAACATTATTAGAGCCCTCTAGACATGAAATAACACCCTTTAGTCAAAAGTTTAAACTGTGCTCCATGACAAGACAGAGATGACAGTTCTTTCTCACAATTAAAAGAATGCAAACATATCTTCTCTTCAAGGGAGCGCGTAAGGAGCGGAGAATGTCAGAGAGAGAGTAAAGTAAACAATGAAAAATCAATAGGGCTGTTGCGCTTTTAAGTATGCAAGCACCGCGATAAAGCAGCGGCAATGAAGGGATCAATGCGAAGGTAGCCTTTCAGCATTTTTACAGGAGCGTCCCTATCTTCTAAGCAAACAGCCTCTGTGCAAACAGCCCCTCTGCTCACATCTCCTCCAAGCAGAGAACGTCAGAGAGAGAGAGAGAGAGAGAGAGAGCGCGAGATTAAAGCAAACAATCAAAAAATCAATAAGTGAGCTTTTGGACGCACCTCGATAAAGCGGCATTTCTTAGAGGAGCGTCCGTATCCACTAGGCAAAAAGCTTCTGTGCAAACAACACCTCAGCACACACCCTCTCCGTCAGGCGCAGAGAATGTCAGAGAGGGTGAGATAGAGGCAGAGACAAGCAAACAATCGAGCACCGTGCAGGAGGCATATCTTATAGCATTGAGGAGTTTTAGTTAATATGTAATACGTGCTCTGATTGGGTAGCTTCTAAGCCATCCGCCAATAGCGTCCCTTGTATGAAATCAACTGGGCAAACAAACTGAGGAAGCATGTACCTTTGGGTGTGTTTGTTTTATATTCTACCAAGTATAGAAAATACAGTCAGGGATCCCCAAATAATGCAGAACTGTATGTGGTTGATACCTTAATTTTAGAACATTTCAAATGTTTCAAAATATATTTAGGAAGGCATTTCTGTGCAATACATATTTTTATTTTTGTTGTATATGCAGCTAAGTGCTAGCACTCCAGAAGATGAGTGTGAGGGGAGGTCCATCAGAGAGTGGTTCATTTTATGGGGACATGATATGTTCAATATGCTCCTGAGAATATACCCCAGAAGAAGGGTATAGCATAGCTTTTATTTTGAAAGGGACCTTTCTCTGTAATAAACTCGTTTCCAAACTCTTTTATTTTTTTATTATTTTGTTTTTTCAGCAACATTTAATTTAAAAACTGTATTTTTGAGTTAAAAGAAATATATATAATTTTAATAAATTACAAATTAAAAAAGGCATGAAAATTTTTTTGTATCGAAAAAATATCGAACCGTGACACCAAAGTACCGAACCGAACCGAACCGTAAATTTTGTGTATCGTTGCACCCCTAATATATATATATATATATATATATATATATATATATATATATATATATATATATATATATATACTAGCAAAATACCAGCAGCGGAGAAGTAGTGTGTTAAAGAAGCAATGAAAAGAAAAGGAAACATTTTGAAAATAACGTAACCTGATTGTCAATGTAATTGTTTTGTCACTGTTGTGAGTGATGAGTGTTGTTGTCATATATATATATATTTACACACACATAAACATATATATATATACTGTACATATCTATACATATACACATATATACATACATATATATCTACATATATACACACATATACATACATACACACACATATATACACACAAATACATATATATATATACATACATACACACACATATATAAACATATATATACATATACATACATATCTACATATATACACACACAGCTATTTCAGATCAGTGCAATACGCTGTTTGTTAAAACGGTTGACTCCGCCTTATGTGCAATAACAAATCAAATCATTCAGTTGTCTTTGCTCATATGTCATTTTAGAGCTGGACGCCTGGCATCTTTTTTTGGCCACAAGTTCGTTTCTGTTTGGTGTGAGGTTCTGTGTTGTGGAGATTCTCAGGATGGATTGCAGGTGCTCATCAGTGAGGCGACTCCTGTGTGCTGTTTTGTTAGTCTTTATCACTGAGAAGAGCTTCTCACACAGATATGTGCTACCAAACATGCACAAGGTTCGAGCCGCATGTAGACGGACTTTTTTTGTTCTTCAAAGTCACCAAAGCGCCGTGCAAACTCAGTGCGCAATAACTCTAGTAAGCTGTAAGTGTTCAGCAAGGCAGCTGAAGCGCTGCATTATGGGATCTGTAGTTTATTGTGTTACCAGCGCTTCATATACCCGGGCTTTAATAACAATAATACAGTATATAAAATGATCTCGCGGGCTGGATATAATTACACGCTGGCCAGATGTGGCCCGGCCCTTGAGTTTGACACATATGGACTAAATAGAACTTGAAAAGATATATTTTTTCAAATGTGATCGCAATTCAGATAGAGTTGACGCACTACAGCCTGCATGCCTCAATAAGTCATCCTCCCTCGCTCTTACTTTTTTACCGTTCATCTAATGAATACACTGAGTATGGCTTTACCAAAACAATCATTGATGGCGAATAAAGTATCCATTATTCGAGTATGTAGAGCGGGATATATATATATATACATATATATATATATATACCCGCGTATCGCAGCGGAGAAGTAGTGTGTTAAAAAAGGTAGAAAAAGAAAAGGGAACATTTTAAAAATAACGTAACATGACTTTCAATATACAGTATTTTTTTGTGAGTGTTACTGAGTGTTGCTGTCATCAAGGATTTGATTATCATTATTTCTTTCAATCAGGTTCGTATTTGTAGGATGTGTTGTGTTCAAGTTACATTCCGTGTTTGTCAATCGTTGTAAAGATGACAGGTTTCATTCATCGATTCGTTTCTTACTGCATCAATAAACAGCTCGTCTTCTTCTTTATCTGAGACCTGACACACTGGATGCACGGGTTTTTTACACTGTCTTCCTTTAGCGGGACATTGACTTTTTCCACCGTGTGCTTTGTTTCCACAGTAGCTGCATTTATGAATATGCTTATCAGACGCTTCATATTTTTTGCTGCCTTTTCAATTGTGTAATTCGGTTTTTGTTCAGCGCTCTTTGGAACTGTTGCCTTTTATCTGTGCACTGCGCCAGTTCACGTGAGCCACTCGGTGTACTTGCATCGAAGGTTCCCAGCTGTGCTGGTGCCATCTCGTGCTATGTCCATAGCTTTATTTAATGTTACCTTAGTCCTGGCACTTAAAACTTTCTCTCGCGTTTCGCTGAGTTTGTGCCAAACACCACGCTGACCATCTCATCTTCCTCTCCATAAGCACAGTCCTTCACCCGTGAATATTTAGTGGGAGTTTGCTATTGGATTGCCGCTGACGGACGGCCTTATATGGGCAGGCACTAAATTACAAACGCCAGTGGCAGCCTGTCTATAAATTTAATTTAAAGTGTAGGTTTACATCGTGCTTTGTTTCCGAAGTAGCAGAACTCATCAATATGGTTGTGTATGTCACTCGCTCGCTTCTTATTGTTTCGCTGCCTTCTCAATTATATGTTTTCTTCAGCGCTTTTTTGAGGTCTTCCTGATTTTCTATGTGCTGCGTGATTACGTGGGAGGCGTGATGATGTCACACGAAACTCCCCACGGCGTTGAAGCTCATCTCCATTACAGTAAATGGAGAAAACTGCTTCCAGTTATGACCATTACGCGTAGAATTTCGATATAAAACCTGCCCAACTTTTGTAAGGAAGCTGTAAGGAATGAACCTGCCAAATTTCAGCCTTCCACCCACACGGGAAGTTGGAGAATTAGTGATGAGTCAGTGAGTGAGTGAGTGAGTGAGTGAGTGAGTGAGGGCTTTGCCTTTTATTAGTATAGATATATATATATATATACATACAGAGTATACTTTATACATAAAATATATGTTGTCGTACCTTGATAACTGAATAACCTTTATGGCACAATAAAAATTCAATACATTTATGGTCACTACAGTATTTGGATTTAATAATCTTCATGTGGGAAAAGGCTGACTCGCATAAATAAGCAGAGCCGAATAATGCAGTCAAGGAGGTAGCTCTTGGAAGGACTTCTTATGCTTAATGATCGAGTGACTCACCCAGAACGATGCTTCGGTGTGTCTGGGTTTGCTTTTGAATTCAGCCGAGTGAAAAATGACAGGTGTCCGATTGACTGCGATTTCATTTCCCTATCCTTTCTCTTTCTCATATCGTTTTTCGGAAGAAAGTCAGTTTTGTAGTTTTTATGAACAGTTCAAAAGTGCCTTTTCACATTTTCCTTCTTTGGAATAGCATTGATAGATTGACAGATCAGACAAACGCACTTCGATTGTGACATTGTGAGAAAAAAAATCCTCTTCCAATTCCACATCCAGCCCATACCCTCCCCAAACAATTTTTTTTTAAATCTCTTCTTTAGTCGATATAAATTGGAAGGCTTACAAGATCACTTAGATATCTAGAGTTTTTCAGTAGCTTGCGCGTTTCATTGTGCGTGCAGGATGACCAGTGTGTTAGAAGAAAAGAGATCTCAGACTGGTCGCCCTGTATGTCAGTCAAGTGGTAAATGCCATAGGGAGGATATGTGATAGACTAACGTTTAAAAAAAATTTTTTTGAATGCAACGCGATCTACCTGCACTAACTTTGCGATCTACCGGGGTGGAGCAACAGAAATGTACCGAAGCTGGTAAGTGGCGTAGAGATGGTGCATCAAGAAAGGGGATTATGTTTTGGGGGAAGAGCACCCACTCCTTCCACAGATGCATAATACGTTATTATATTTACTATGAACTAGTTTGTTCAGAGAATGCTCAATAAAGTTCCTGAGCAGGATTTTAACAAACAAATTTTAGAAATTGGCCTGTACACACTTAACTTTGCCAGGCTCTGATTTTAATGAGTTCTAATTCAATAATATGTTTTTGCATAGTTAGCACTAAATTGCAGATAAACAAAAACAGAGTAAAGAACTGAAAAAAAAAATGGAAGTACATTGTAGTATTTGATTTGTGGATGAGGAAATGACGCCCTGTAATTGTACCGCACAGAACAGCAGACTGCTTTAGGTGCCAGTGCTGTCGAGCACCATCTAATAGTCAAATGTTGCTTCTGAGCAGCCCGCCTGTCAATACGATATCCTTTCTTTTATATTATCTTCCTCTTCAAGTGGCTTGTTTCCATAATTGAAGCTGACATGTTAGGTTTCTTTTGTGTCCCAATGAATTGCAAATCCAACATTTAAAGCTGAAGGGAATAAAATGAGCAAACAGCAAGAAACAATTGCAAGCTTTCTCTGAAAAAGAAATTCACCCGAGTGTAATGAGACAACTGCCGTGCAAATGCATACAGGAAGAGGAGAGAATTCAAGAAAAGCAAATAAGGGAAAAGTTCCATTTCTTTTGTGGGAATATGAAGCTAGCCAGACGTGACAGAATCTGGGGTTACTGTGGCTGAGGGTAGGAAATGAGAACTGTGCAAGGAGTAAATGGGGAATTATGGAGCTAATATTATACATATAAAGGGAAACAGAGCAGGCATGATTAATTGAATGTAAGGCGGTCTGAGCGGGAAGACCCCTAGAGAGATTCTGGTGGCATTTCTTCTTTTTTTGATAATGATGAGGTGGCAGAAGACTGTGACAAGATGTGTAAGTGTAGTACAAAGCAGCAGAAGATGTTGTTTTTTTACATTGCTTCTGTCAATTACAGTTTAAAAAGGATAAAGACCCAAAGCTTTCAAGTGTAATAGCTGGTATTTAATTTTTACTATATATAGTGCTGGAAACCACAGGGTGTGCCATTCAATGCTCACCTCTGGCTCATTGTCTGGCCCTGAGCAAGTCATTTTCTGTGTGCGGGCTCCGCTTTTATTAAGATGCATCTTGAGTGCTCAAAAGTGGTTTTTGATGGTACTCACCATGACATTTGATTCTTTGTAAAGAGTAAAACAGTTTTTTCTGTGCTCCCCTGTAATCTTCCAGGTTACTGATATTATTACCGCATATCTGACACCTTTATCAAGATATGGTGCAACTGCTTAAATAATTTTTTTTTACAACTGTAGGTAGCACTGGCAGGGTTAAGTGACTTGGTCAGGGTGAATTGGAGATGGAAACTGAACTCAAAGTCTTTTGTTTAAAATGCGGTCGTGCTTCCCAACACCACGCTGCCTGCCCGGTGAGCTAAACAGCTGCCTCATCTCTCTGCTTATGCTATGGCTTCTGCTAAGGATTTAATAAAAAATAAAAAAGACTCCCCTTTACAGAAATAAAACACTACTTTGTTTAAGGACAACATAATATGTCAAACATCAGACATAAAAAAAATCTCTTTTAAGAATGAGCTCCTTAGCTGCCAGAGCCACACAGCTGTGCATTCATTGCATGTGCCTTAGAAAACCAACACAAGAAAAGAGTTAAATAAGATTAAATATCACAAGGCAGCTTTTGCAATAAGGAAAGTCTTCATTAAAGTCAGCCATTGTTTAGCCCAGTGTGAGGAGTACTAATAGTGGTGCATTTTGGTAATGGCTTAATGTAAGATTTTTCAAGACCCCTGCTCTATAATTTACCACCTGTGGTTTACGAATGCACATATTTTTGCTTTGTCAACAATAATGAGACATGAAGGAAGGACACTCGCTGAGCCTGTTGAAAGTCCATCTTCTAAGTACACATAATTATCAGAAAATAGTGAACACGACAGAGGCATCATTCACATGATCCACTGTGGGCACTAATTACTTTCCACATTTAGGAGAGCTGGGGAAACAATCATAAATTTATAATATTTTGGCATTAAAGGGCAAAGAACAGTCATAAAACATTTAAACTGCATGGTTCTTTAGGGAGTCTCCCATTCCCATACCCGGGCCATTCAATTCTTCATGGTTAATGAAGTGGATGCAATTAGAATACTATGCATAGTGCAATAAAAGCAGACCTTATTCGAAAAAAGTATTTTAATATTCCCGACTCTTTAAAGATCTCTGACTCACACTAGGGACCTCTCCTGCTGTGAATAAAAGGAACCTGAAAGCGGCACAAGCACAGATGAGGTAACCGATTTGAACCACAATTTGATCTTATCGACACAAATGTGGCTGATGTTGTCTTTATAACCAGCACACGGTCCTTGTCCACTTAGGACAGTTTTTATTACGTTTTCTTTTTATTTCATTGAAATTCACTTGGTATGAATGTGCTCTCTTTGTCTGTTATTTTGCTTTTTTAAAATGGTATGGCGTTTTCTTCTGATACACTCTTAGGCCTTCTGCAGCCAGGATGGCATCCCCTCTGTGTGACCCTTAAATCTGAGTCTACAAATTCACAAGATGATGGATTGAATGGGATCTTACCTTGGTTGTCTTTCAGCCTTGAGCCCATTGCTACCAGGCTTTTGTTCTGATAAACTGATAAATCCACTGGCAGAACTGGAAACTGCAACAACACAACTACCAAATGGCCACCAAATTAGAGCTAACTTGTGCTCTAATTTAAAATCAAATTTAATCCACAATAGAGGAATTAACTATTGTTAAAAATAAAAAAAAACAAGTTTAAAGGATAAGTTCCAAATTTTTCATACCAAGTTATTTCTTCACAATCATGCTATATATTAATTTCCCACATAAAACTGTGGTCTAAAGTGAAGCATTTCTTACAAATTAAAAAAAAATACTTTGCTCTTGCAGCTTACCACTGGGATCTATGAAACCATCTCCATACCTGATAGAAAAACCTCAAAACTTACCAAATCCATTCACTTTTGAAGACAAAAATATTACCAAGTATTGATCCACATCTTGAGATTACACAAACATTGAAAAACAGCATATCCAAGGTAATTTTAAGATGAACAAAAGCAAAAATCCAACCCAATGTTGTGAGACCGACTGTGAGAATCATGTATTCACAGACTTCTTCTTTCATCGTGCTACCTGGTAATCTCTCCTCTCTATATAACAGAAAAAAAAATCACACTTATGGTCGCATATATTCCGTCACTAGAGAGAAGATACTGCCTGCTCTGGCTGGACTGATCACTGAGAGAGAATATTGAGCTCATGTATCATGGAGCAAACTGACAAGAACTGAACAGAAATGATATGCATTGTGATGTATGGCTGGCAGTGTATCCCGGCCAATACCCCCACGCCGCTAGGTGGAGTCCTCCCTGCAACATGGAGGGCATCATTGATATTGGAGTTTTCCTTCACAGCCCTGCTGGATACCATGGGGACCGCCAGGTGATGCTGCAGGGAGGCACAAGGATTTATATTTTAACTATAACCTGGAAGGGTGGCCCAGTGGTAGCGCTACTGCCTTGCAGTAAGGAGACCTGGGTTTGCTTCCCGGGTCCTCCCTGCGTGGAGTTTGCATGTTCTCCCCGTGTCTGCGTGGGTTTCTACTGGGCGCTCCGGTTTCCTCCCACAGTCCAAAGACATGCCGGTTAGGTGGATTGACGATTCTAAATTGGCCTTTGTGTGTGTCCTGCCCTTTGTTGGCTGGGATTGGCTCCAGCAGACCTCTGTGACCCTGTGTTTGGATTCAGCAGGTTGGAAAATGGATGGACTATAACCTGGAAGTACTACATCGTCACAAGGATGGAAGGAATAAAATACTTCCAGGCTGAAGAAAGAAGAGTTTTGATCTGACCTGGAAGTGCTAGGAAGGCACATGGACTGAGGGGCAGAGGCACATCCAGGTCAAGGACTTTAAAAAGGACTGTGAGAGATCCCAGCGTTGGGCCGAGGAGGAAGGGGTGACTGAGCTGCTGGGAGGTGTGGAGGATTATTGTATTGATTATTGTGTATTGTATTGCTGAGTATAGTGGAGGTGAAGGTGCTTTGTGCACTTATTTGTATTGATAAAATAATTATTGGGACTTTTATCTGGTGTCTGGCGTCTGGTCTGCGGGTTTAAGGGGGCGACAGCACCCCCTATCTGTCATAGCATACATCCAGAGTTCGAATGGGAGAAAGCAGGTATGGTGTTTCTGTGTGTACTGCCACAATTCAGGCCCTGCAGACATCCAAACACAAACCCATCTATCGTCCTAACATGCTTATCCAAGATTGTGATCCAGCTGAAGCCTATCCCAGCAAGCATAAGACACAAGGCAGACACAATCCCTGAAAAGGGTGCCCGTCTACAGCAGAGCAAACACACAAACGCTCATTCACACACACACTATAAGGCCAGTTTAGTTTAATGAGGATGACAATCAGTACAGATGTTTTCACATAGTCATTCCTGCCTCAAAGCACCAGGATCAGAATAGTGTACATTGTGGAAGACAGAAGGCGCTATAACATCTCAAGTAAACTTTTTTCACATTGTCATTATGGGGTGTTGTGTGTAGAATTCTGAGGAAAAAAATGAATTTAATCCATTTTGGAATAAGGCTGTAACATAACAAAATATGGAAAAAGTGATGCGCTGTGAATACTTTCTGGATGCACTGTATTTAGTAGGTTTAAGGTTTTTTATAACACAACCAGTATGGTCCCTCAGAATTACATTTGTAAGATGCTAGAACAGACAAAGTACTTTGAAAACTTATAAAAAATGCTTTTTGTGGCAAATTGATACATACGTATATACAATGATTCTGAAGAAATAACTTTGACTTACCCGACCTAACCTTTAACTGATGTTTGAGTGACTCTTTAATAACACCTACCTTTTTTTCAAAACAGCAGGGCTAAAGGTAAAATAAGAAACTCACTAAAAAGAGATTTTTGGTTAAAGAACACAAAGAATATTGCTCCCTTGTGCACACTTCTGTGCTTTTCTGTGTTTTTTTCCACAGCTGTGAGGTGCAGGTGCACACCAATAAAACCAATTCTATTTTGCCTCTCATTCACATCTTTGTGGAGATGCAGAGCATTTAAAAAAAAAAGTGACATGGTTCTTATTTTTCACACAATGAATATGCAACTAAATGATCCAAAATAACATCAAGTTGAAATCCGAAGGCCCCTAAAATCTCACTGTCCCCCACACTATTTGGTAATTTTTTCCAAGTGTCTAAGGCTCTCTGTGTGAAGAAAAACTTTCTAACCCATTTTGAGAAGGGTTAGATCATTGACATATTTCAGGATGGCATTTGTGTATTTGAGAAGTCGCAAAATGAAGTGGATGGACTGTGCAATGTGTATGACACCAGGGAGAAGCTAAAATAGACCGTTGTTCAGAGATCCTGAAGTATGCCAGACAAGAAGTATTGATGCTAACACTGAATAATGCTTACAAAATGCAAAGTAACCACCATACATATATCTCTATTCTCCACTAAACATTAGCCACTAATTGAATTCAGTCCCACAACCATTGTCCTTGAGTTGTCTCTCCCTGATGTCTAAGTGCACGCTGCAGCAACTTGTTTCGTGGTAAGAAAGACTGCACAACATTGGGGTGCCAATTCATCCTTGGTGATAAGTCCCATTTTTTTGGGTACAGAGTAATTGGTGATATTTGTTTTATAGATGGCTTTTGTTTTGTCATGGTAGAGTATGAGAGTGAACTCTTTACTACTTTAATGCATAAATCTCCTTTATTGTTTTATATGCTTATTCTTACCTCCCAAGTCATTTTCATAGTTGACGACTACAGTACCTAACACTCCCCCCATTCTTTTACATCTGTAACACCAGGCAATTAGATACATAGAACCAGAACATGTAAGAAAGAAAGTTTATGTATGCTGTATATTATAGATAATATGTCCAAAATAAGAATAGAGTACAAATTATGAGTGTTGGTAAGATAATATTAATACAATCTGAATAATAGGCTACCATATGGCTCTCTGGTCCAATATGGACTGGCGTAACCCTTGCATGGAAAGGCCTTCTGTATGAATACAGCAGCTGAGAGATGTTTTGCCTCTCTGTCATCTTTGACACACCTCTTGGACTAGTGGGTGTGTAGTTCCCAGTGATTCTGCACAGGCAGACTCCGCCCCCATTCCAGTTCAGCTGCCAGCCTGTTCAAGTCATTTCATCTCAGCCAACTGTACTCCTGCAGGCTGGATGGACAGTCAGTTCCTCCTTTCGAATTTCAGCTAGGGGCTATCTGTATGCGTAAGTCCTATCTAATAAATAGATTGGCTTAAATGTTATTAAAATTTTAAATAAAGGTAAAAAGACAATTTTACAAAAAGACAATCTAAAATATGTTTATCACTATATATACTAAATATTAAGTTAATTCCTCTCCACTATGGCATGGATAAAGGATTCTTTCAGAGAAACATGCATTGTCAAGAAATTGCATGGTAGTCATGATGACTCTACAGTATATCTGCAAAGTGCTGAACCCTGTTGTCCCTTTCATTATCATCAAATTGGGGCATTCCTGTCATGTTTCAGCCAAGGTCTCAACTCCGGCTTAAATTTAATTTTGTTTATTGTTTTCTTTTTGTTGTTAGTTAAATAATCATGCATATTATTTTTTGTCCTTTTTTAATATCATTTGTTTATTAATTATTTATTCATGTAATTTCAGTGTGCCCTGAGGTGGGCTGGCGCCCTGCCTGGGGTTTGTTTCCTGCCTTGCGCCCTATGTTGGCAGGGATTGGCTCCAGCAGACCCCTGTGACCCTGTAGTTAGGATGTAGTGGGTTGGGTAATGGATGGATGGATGTATTTTCAGTTATTTTATGAATGTACTTAGTTATTTGTCCTGTTCCCTTAAGGCAGAGCTGCACAATTAATTGTATATCAGTTGTGGTTACAATTACAAATGCCTTGATATACTTACATGGAGAGTGGCAATCACTGCATTCTATTTAGTACTTCTGATCTCTTTCCCAGTTATAAACTGCTTTAAACAGCAAATGACTGATGTAATCAAGCACAGATACATCCACTAAACATGAGTGCACTGATTAAATCAGAGGCACTTGCATCATAGGACTAACTACATGAGAAATGCTAGACACATTTTTAGGAGTCCAAACCAAAACAACATTTTTTAATAAGTGTACAGTTATTTTTTTTTTTCTGTTTGCTGAAACTTCTACAAAAATTAAGAAGTAATGTTGAACCCAGTTCATCTAATGTTTATGTACCAAAATCAAGAGAATCATCCTTCCTTTTGGATATTTTACTTCCCATTTAAAATTTAAACACATTCTTCAATGTGAAGTGTGCATAAATGCTAAGCAAGCAACACCAAATTCAAGTAACATTAGGTCTGTGACACAGATCACCATAACCTGTTTCTGCTATAACGCATGTCTTTATCCAGCAGACCACTGAAAGGCAGTTTGGATAAGCGTAGTCATTGCATTTTATTTATCAAAAGACAAGGTTAAGATTAAAACTGTGCGCAATGAAAGTTTTAATATGTGATCAACCCTCTTAAAATTATTCTTCTGAAGTTATGTTGCCTTTAATTTATTCCAAATATTGGACCGAAATCAAAACCGCTCTGAAACAAGTAGCACTTATATGACTGATTTGTTGTTGAATACAATTGTGGAAGCATGATTGATTCTATTGATGAGGAATAGACTCTGAAAAGCAGATATTTGTAATGCTGCTTCTTTTAAATGAGGGCATCTTTTGTTACAATACTTTCCTGAAGAAAGGGAGCACCGCTGCTCAAAGAGTGAGTCTTGCAGCAGCATGTAACATTGTGTTACTATCTAAATATTTCTGTGGTGTAGCCTGTTAGAGGTCCATAGCGGTGCAGGTTTTGGGTGTGGGTGCAAACAGTAGCATAGCCGTGCAGCCCTGGAGTGTATTAACACTAGAATCACTGAAGCCTATGAAAAAACTCGTAATCCCAGCCCACCTAAAATTCCTTCACACTTCTGCATCAGCGTCTTTTGTTTTGTAAATGTGTCAATCAGCACAAGCAGCAAGCAGCCTGCTGTCCCATCAACCCCCTTGACAGAGCTCAACTCAGGCAAAAAGTTCTCCTAGCTCAAGCCAAGGCCTCCTTATCTCTGTGTGAGGTGCCTGGAGTTGTATAGCGTAAATAATACAGCATATCGTTATTTGGAACACATGCATTTCCTGTGTGTTTCGTGTCTACAAAGATCTGGGTAAGTGTAGGATGAAAGGAAATGCGACAGCAACATGTAAATTGAATGATTTTTTATTTTTACTTTGGTTATATTCTTGAATAAAAGTGCATGTGTTTATTTGATATTTGGAATAAAGTCTTCACACATTATAAACTTCATGTCATTATTAGTATAACATGGAAAAAGTTTAGGTATGTGTTCAGCATTTCTTGCCTCGCATTTCCTTTCATCCAACACTTACCCAGATCTTTGTAGACACTGAACACACATGAAATGCATGTGTTCCAAGTAACGATATACTGTACAATATTATTTACCCTATACAACTCCAGGCACCTCACCTCACATGCAGATAAGGAGCCTTGGCTTGAGCTGGGAGAACTTTTTGCCCGAGTCGAACTCCATCAAGGGGACAGCAGGCTGCTTCCTGCTTGTGCTGACCGACACATTTACAAAACAAAAGGTGCTAATAGAGGGGTGCGAAGGGATTTAAAGTGGGAAGGGATTACAATTTTTTCGTAGGCTTCAGGGATTCTAGTGTTAATGAGGAAATTGGCTTATCGTGAGTACATGATTATTTCAGTTTGTTTCCTCATTGCCAGTCTGCCGGTCATAATAAAGACCCTTGCACCCACAAGAGTAATAACCGAGCCTGAGCAAGTTCAGAAAAGAAACAAATGAGAATAATCAAAGATAACCGTTTTGATTGAAAAGAGAAAGAGAGAGGACAATCGGGCAAGCAAGCTGGTGTAGTGGACAGGAGGCTTGGTGGTTGGATGTTGGCCCTGAAGAGAGCAAGAGGTATGGTGCTTATGGGGAAGAGTTGCTCCTGCAGAGATCATTCTACTGATGCCAGTATGAAGGTGATGGGACGATGGACCTGGTCTTGAGCATCTCAGCGGAGACTGTTTGAGGTGGCTAGGACGTGAGCCAGTTTAAACAGTTGACCACACTTGTCAGTAACTGCTCCCTCTGAGCAGACCTGGTGGGTAAGCGAGGGCAGAATTAAATCAGCGAGGCATGGAATCTTTGAGAATAGAGAGAGAGAAGCACCCGAATGTATTTGCCTGGTTTTAGTCTTTGGGATTATTGATTATGTATTGCAGACTGATTTTAACTCTCACTGAGAAGATGCACTTGTTCTTGTTGGATTATATATTTATACATTGTAAGAAGAAATTGCACTGCACTTTATTTATCTGGACACTGTTGTGATGTTTGGAAAAAAAATCATTAAGCAGCAGCCTCTGTTGTTACGTGTTCTCACTGGTCTAGCCATCACAAGTGGCATAAATATTGATGCCTGGCTGCAAGGAGGTGATTAGGCCAACTGCGGGCAACATGGCCATTACAACACCTTCAGTTTGAAATACAGTATATTCACAATGTTACTTCTGATGCGTTGACATACATGTACAATAGATCCATCAGGCTGTGTTTACATTTGTTTCTTATTCCTATGTTACTGTTATTTAAAATGTTATTATGTTTTGATTTTGCATATATTTTCCTGCATTTTTGAATGGAGAGTGGTAGTGACGCCTAGCTTTTCAGTAGTCACTTTTTTAATTAATCTAATTATTAAGAATTTATTTAATGATTTAATAACTGCAGCAGTTGAATTGTGCTTTGTGTACTATGCTAGAGGTTTCAGCCTATATTGTCAAGCATGGGCATCTCAGATTTGCCTTCCGGAGCCATTTGAGGTAAGTACTACCACTCTGGGACAGAAGCGGGTGTAGTCACTGATGGTAACATCTCCCCCTTTTCTCCCACAGACCTGAGAAACCTCTCATAGTGGGAAACGATTCTCAAACCCTGTAGTCCCTCCGTTATAAAAGTGAGATGCTCCTGGCGTAGTGTGGCGTATCTCTCTCAGGAGAGAGTAGAGTGACGACTGAAGATCCCACCTGAAATTGACGCACCCAAGAAAACACAGAAGGAGCCTATTGTTTCATTTTTAGTCAACCTGCTTTTTCATCTCATTTATTGGACATGCCATCAAGCGGCTGTTTGTGTTTAAGGACCATGTAAATGATAAATGGGGTGATCCATGACTAGTTTATTCACTTGGTCGACAATGTATTAATCGAAACATACTGTATTTTGTTATTTTTATTTTTACTTGAAGAGGAGATAAGAAGAGAAGTTGAAATGAATGCTTAACCTGCTTAACTTCTACTAGCATCCTATTTTGGTTAACAGAATTCACGCTGCAGACATGACAACACCCAAAGACTAAATTCCTCACCACATTTAAACCAATTTGTGTTTCATGTTAGCAGCCTTTGACTTTAGGTTTTCTATCAGAAGAAATATAGAAGTACACCAAATCCACTGTCTACTTGACATTTTTTTAATGCAGCATTGATCATGCCTTAAAGTGAGCTTGTAGAAATCAAGGACTGGCTGGAGAGACACAACTGTGAAGAAATATTACATTTGTCATTAGGATATCATGTCTATGATGATGCATCAAGATGTGGACCTCAATCAAATTAAAGCTGAAATGCAATATTTGTGCAATGATTTGGGTGCTTTATATATTATTTTATATCTGCGTTATACGAGAATTAAGTTGAATATATTCCAGTTCTACTCTAACATAAATATAAACTGAAGGATAGTCAGTCATTAGTCAGGTCACAACTAGTTTCTCAACATAAGTAATAATTGGATTCTAATGTAGTGATGACAGAACTGTTAATACCATAAAAAAGGTTACAGTTACAGTAAAAGGATGCTGATTTCCCCTATAAATGAACACCTTCATTAATTTTCTTCCAACACATTGTATAGGCAGAAGACTATGGTTCACCCAGAAGATGCTCATTTTGTCTTCTTGATTTTCCAAAGCTTTACTTCATTACTCTCTGCTGAATTTCATTCACAGTAAGAGACACTTCTTCAGTTCCAGCACTAAAACCCAGGCTGCAGATCCATTTGCTCTGTTAGTTTCTGTATCTGACATTGTTTCAAATATGATTCTGCTCATGCCTGAGCCTGGCAATCGTAAGTTTACTATATAGATAAAAATTGATTAAAATAAAAGAATAACATCATGAGTTCAGTTTAGCACTTCCTAGTAAGAATGTGGCTCGATGATTTCTATAATAACACTCCATCAACCTCAAGGCAGAATATGAATTGTAATGTGTAAGATTCAGTGGGCCATACCTGTGACATTCAAGTGTTCAGCTCCACAGCCATCCATTTCAATCTTTTTTGCCAATTCAAACAATGCTGGAGCCAAAGTGCTATTTCAGTTAATGTTCTTGAATGAATGTCTCTACAAAATCAGTACAGCACCAGAGCCCTTGTCTACTTGAGCAGTGATTTCATTTTTAATGTTTTCATTCATGTATATATTTTCATTTTTGTCTTTCAGGATGAATATGCAGTTGGGTTCATAAGTATTTGGACAGTGACACAATTTTCATAATTTTGTTTCTGTACACAAACACAATTGTTTTGAAATGAAGAAATAATTACAAGATTGAAGTGAAGGCTTTCAGCTTTAATTCAAAGGGTTTAAGAGAAGTACTGTATGATAAAATTTAGGAATGACAGCCATTTTTATACATGGTTCCCCCATTTTCAGGAGCTCACAAATATTTGGACAACTGACTGACAAGCTATTCCATAGCCAGATGTGAGCAGGTTGCTGTGAACTCTCAATATGAAGTGCAAAGAGCTGTCCATGCAAGTAAAAACAGGCCATCATTAGGCAGAGAAAACAAAATCATCCAAAAGATAACAGAAATACCAGGAGTGGTCAAATCAACCATCTGGTATATTCTTAAAGAGAAGGCATGCACTGGTGAGCTCAGTAACACCAGTGGGTCTGGACAACAATGGAAGACAACAATGGACAATTGCACAATTCTTTCCTTGATGAAGAAAACCCCCTTTATGACATTTAGCCAAACCAAGAACACTCTTCAGGAGGTAGGCCTATCATTGTTGAAGTCTACAATCATGAGAAGACTTCATAAAAGTAAATACAGAGGATTAACTAAAAGGTGCAAACCATTGGTATTCCTCTAGCATAGAAAGACAGATTAGACTTTGACAGAAAATATTATTAAAAAACAGTCCAGTTTTGGAACAGTTTTCTTTTGACAAATGAAATTAAGCTCGATCTATACCACAATAATAGGATAGAGAAGAGTATTGAGAAGAGAAGCAACTGCTTATGATCTGTATGTAGCATACCACGTTATCTGTGAAACAGTGTTATGGTGTTATGGCACGGGCATGTGTGACTACCAATGGGAGTGCGTCAGTGGAGTTTTTTAATGATATGTCTACTGAAAAAAGTTGAAGGATGACATCTGAAGTATAAATGGCTATACGGTCTGCTCAGATTCATCCAAATGCTGCCAAACTGATAGGACAACACTTCACAGTATGGATGGACAAGGAGCCAAAGCATACTGTGACAGCAAACCAAGTGCTTTTCAAGGCAAAGAAGTGGAATATTCTTCAATGGCCAAGTCAATCAACTGACTTCATCCAAACTGGATATGCATTTCACTTGCTGAAGACAAAACCGATGGCAGCAACTGAAGACAACTGCAGTAAAAGCCTGGCAAAGCATCAGTAGGGAGGAAACACACACTGGGAGAAGGTCATGGGTTCCAAACTTCATGCAGTCATTGACTGCAAAGGATTGTCAACCAAGTATTGAAAATAATCTTTATATCCATGATTAAGTTAATTTATCTAAATACTTTTGAGCCCTTGAAAATGGGAGGACTGTGTATAAAAATGGCTGTCTAAATGGCTCATACAATGTTTTTGTTAATCGCATCTTGATTGCTTCATTTCAAATCCATTGTGGTGGCGCTCAAAGCCAAAATTATGAAAACAGTGTCACTGTCCAAATACTTATGGACTTAGCTGAAAGACAATTATGCAGTGTGCTTCAAAAGCTTCAGAGCTGCTAGGAACTAAACTATTATGTTAAGTCCCAAATGTACAGTACATAAAAAATAAAACCAAAAATTATTAATTGGAAATTTTCAAATATTTATTGGGGATCACATCAATGTAAACCTAGATAATAAAATAAAAGATAAAAATCAGAGGAAAAATCAGAAGCAAACAATCTGTGGTGGGAACTCTGGGCGTTTCTCCTCAAGCTGATTTCAAGTTAAGCATTTTTGGCCTGCAAAAGTGCAGTGACTGACAAGAAAGTTAATCCAGCGACTCCCTGGAATGACAACTAGACACTGGCCTGCAGTGATCTGTGTATTAGCAGGAGAAAGCTTCTTGATTGCTTACTTGCTTTTTCTTATTTGAATCCTTCACGGTCTTATCAGCAGCACTAGAAATACTGCATTATACTGCAATTGATTGTGAAGGCTCTGTGGGGCCTTTTTGTTAGCTTCTGTCATGTTACTAATTCACCATTTCCTCAAAGTGATTTCTGCAATTTCCCAGATGATAAAATGAGAAAAAAGGCTGAGGGAAGTTTGTCAAGCCTCCACTTTCTAACTTTGGTAGTCCACTATAGACACTTTGATGAGACGTGCTTTAGCTGGCCAGAAAGCCAAACTGAGCTGCATTTTTAATAAAACCAAAATGCTCTGTCAGGTTATAAAGAGCAGTTAGACATCTGTGCTCCCAGATTCCCAATGCAGGATCACAGAACACTTTAAATTAAGAATGAAACATTTGTGTTGTCTAAAGTTTTTTTTTCCAACTTTTTAATGTTAATCACTGCGGTATTGTCTGGAGGCCTCCCGTTTTTTCCTTTAAAACTAAAATATGTACAGCGTTGATTAGGGAGCAAAATAACAATTGTTTGACATGATTAAAGGAACCACAGAACTAAACGCTGCATTAAAGTATCAACATGAGTTTGAAAAAATGTTAGTAATTAAGTCTGCATATTTATGACTTAAAATAATCTGTCAGTTATCCCTCATTATAGCATCTCAAAATGAAGAGCCATAAACCCAAAATGCCTTACAGCAGCGTACTTGCTTACTTAGATATTGTCCAAATTATAGTTCATGAACTATGAAATCTTGCTCAGGGTAGACTTTAGTCCACAAAAAAAGAAAAAACTCATTCTTTATTTTCTATAGCACCTTTCACAGAGAGAGCCATCATAAAGCACTGAAGTAACAGCTACTAATACGGCTTCATTAGGAAATTAGAAAAAAGGTTGACATTTTTGAAAAATTTGAGAAGAGGCCATTCAGCCCAACAAAACCTGTCAATCCTATCCACTTAATTTCTCCAAAATAACATTATGTCGAGCTCTGAATGTCTCTAAAGTCCTACTCTACACCATACTAACTTGGTCATTTATTCCATGTGAAGAAAAACTATCTATATTGTTTCTGTGAAATTTACCATTATCAGGTTTCCAAGCTCTTCTTGAAGTCATTTTAAAGTCATAACCTGGATCCACCATAGTTATTTGCTTTATAATTTTATACACGTAGATCAAGTCACCTCTTAAGTTCTTTTTCCTTAACACTAGAATTACCAGAGTCTATTAAAAAACTCATAGATCCATCCCACCTTAAATCGCTTTGCACCTCTCCATCAATGTCTTTTGTCCTGTAAATGTGTCGATAAGCAGCAAACAGCAAGCAGCCTGTTATCACATCCCCCCACCCCGCACAGTTTTCTCAGCTCAAGTCTGCGTGTCAGTTGCTTAGAGTTGTATAGAGTGAGAAGTCAAGCAAAATGACACCTTTTATAAATACTATATCGTTATTTGGAACACATGCATTTCATGTGTGTTCCGCGTCTACAACAATCTATGTAAACAAACTGTTAAAACAGAAACATTTTTCATGTTTTAGTAATAATTGACAAAATGTAGACATGAAGTGTATAATGTGTGAAGCCTGAAGTCCAAGTATCAAATAAACACTTTCACAAAAGATACAAATATAACAGAACAAGTGCGCTTCTATTCAAGAATGTAACTGCAAAAAAAGAACCCGCGTTAGGGTGTGACATTGACACGCATTTGTTACGATCACTTCGGTAGCACAATGATATCAGCTGTAGACTGCTAATCAAAACTTTACGGGTTTGACCCCGGACGTGTCTGTTTTGAGAAGTGAGTTGCTCTTATTCTTACTATTTTAGAATAAAAACATACATTTGATTCCAGTCTGTAACAGCCGGTGTAAATTTATGATACTTGTAAAGGTTAGCTTTGTTTTGTTTTTTATCCAGTTTTATTCTCTCAGTCGTGTTCACAATCCTTGCCAACCAACCCCTCCCCCACCACTGCTGTTTTCACGTAGACGCGCTATAACAGAGGTGAAATTAGATCATGACGATGGTTCTATAACGGAGCAAGAATGCACGCTGCACTTTTGCCATCGCTGTACTTTGTATATGTACATGGGAAGCTCTGCACTCTACTTGTGACTTTACGCTGTAGGAAGTAAATAAAGTAAATAAATAAAGGTAAATAACATTCGATCTGGCTTTTACATACAAAGTACAGTGACGGCAGCTTCTACCTGCAGCTATAAACTCTTCAGTACACGAGCGGCTCTCCACGCTAGTGTTTAGATCTGGACTTGCTCTGTTATATTTGTACCTTTTGTGAAACCATTTACTTGATATTTGGACTTCAGGCTTCACACATTATACAGTACATGTATACATTTTGTCAATTATAACTAAAATGTGAAAAACTTTTCTGTTTTAACTATGTGTTTACATAGATCGTTGTAGACATGGAACACACATGAAATGCATGTGTTCCAAATAACGATATAGTATTTATAAAAGGTGTCATTTTGCAATACTCAGGTAAACAGACTTGAGCTGAGAAAACTGTGCAGGGTGGGGGATGTGATAGCAAGCTGCTTGCTGCTTATCGACACATTTACAGGACAAAAGTTGCTGGCGGAGAGGTGCGAAGCTATTTAAAGTGGGACGGATCTACAAGTTTTTTCGTAGGCTCTGGTAATTCTAGTGTTAAACTGAAAAGGTTTGACTCCGTCAGTCCTTCCTCCTAGCTTATACCTGGAGCCAGCCTAGTTTTCTCTTCTCTGGACATTTTCTAGTGCTGCTATGTCATTTTTGTAGCCTTTTGTAATAATTCCCTTCATAATTTTAAACACTTTAATCATGTCAACTCAATCTTTTTTTGCTTAAGTTGAAAAGGCTCAGCTCTTTAATTCTTTCTTCATAATTCATCCCCTGTAGTCCTGGAATGAGCCTAGTCTCCCTTCTTTGGAACTTTTCTAGCACTGCTATGTCCTTTTTGTAGACTGCAGACTAAAGCTGCACACAGTACTCCAGATGAGGCCTCATCAGTACGTTATAAAGCTTGAGCAGAACCTCCTTGGACTTGTACTCCACACACAATGCTATATAACCTAACATTCTGTTAGTCCACTTAATGGCTTCTGAACACTGTCTGGCAGTTGATAGCATTGAGAACACTAAGACTTCTCTTCAGTACTATAAACAGAATTTTGGGCTCTTTCAATTACTCCAAAAGACACAAGTGGCGTCTAGTTTTGACCCCATCAACTGCAACAAATATCTTTTCATCTGCTGGCTGCCCACACTTCACTTCTTAACCAGATGTGTTCAGTAAGCTGTGTTTATTACTTTGCATTGGGTCTTTGTTAGTTATGTGCTGGTATAGTATAATGCAATTTGATAATGGTTACTAACATATGGTGCAAAATAAAATAAAGAAGGGCTTCACTCCAATCCATTAATGATCATCACATGAGACTTTCTGATTTTGTCTTATGACAGTTATGTGTACTTAGTGTCATGTAGTAAAGATGGTCTGAACTGGCATTGGAAGCCCCAATAAGAACTGAAATGGAGATTGGCTGACCATACCATAAAGGGTTAAAGAGCAGTAGCAAAAGAGAAAAAAAAACACCACAGACAAAATGGCGGAAGTCATTTGCATTTAGTTGAAAACTGCACTACCTACACAAAGCCATCAGATGAACCCAGGTTAATCTTTATAGAAGGAAGGAGATACTGAATAAACTGATAATCTCTTTTCTTTTGAATTTGAATGTGTGGAGGTCCTGGTGGTCTTGTGTAAAGTGACATTGTGTAATGATTTTCCCTAGACCTGATGTATGGCTCAGCAAAATTCTCACACTAAATAACATTAAGGATAAGAAAAATGTTTTGGCATTTGATAGACATTTACAGAACTTTTTTTTATACTGTTAAATAATTAGTATAATTGTTATTTGTGTTTTAGTGACTTATTTTTTGAGTGTCTTGTATTGTGATACATGTGACTGGGTTGTTGTAAATAGTTAATTATGTTGTGCCTATTTTCAATACGTATAATAACAAATCTTTATTCGATTCTTATGTTTGCTTTTGTTGGGATGCTTTGTACTTGCTGTTGCGGCTAGTAGGAAAGTAGTGTAGTCACTCGCATTCCAGGTCATTCACTCATTTTGTCTTTTTGCTGTCGCTCTGGGGATCGGTAGCTCATATTATAATCGTGACATCTCAGGGCAGGATAAATGGCCTGGAGGAGCAATACAGCCTTAAGCCATGGGACAGGCTCAGTGTGTGTAAGAGCTGAGAACCAATGTGCCAACTATAGGAATAAGTTCCCTGGGTGAAGAGACTGTTTCATATCTGACGCCTTATGTTTTAAGTACCATAACAGAATTTAAAAAAGAGAAAAAGGGTGGAGAGTGAAACTGAATGTGCTATACCTGGAAGGAATTTGTACAAAACTGGTGTGGTCAGATAGTATGCTGTTTGCTGTCAGAAAAAAAGGGGATGGTTTGAAACTTGAAACTGTGCTGGAAAGTCAGAAACTTATTAAATTTGCCATACTCTGCGATTTACAGTCATGTAACTTGAAATTCTCAGGCAACGAGATCAGAAACCGCAGTCATTAAGTTCGACATCCCCTCTGACTAGAAGTTGGTGTAATCAAGGACTTCATTAGTGAAGCACATAAAATGGAAGCTGTAAAGTGTTTGAGAAGGAAACATAACTGTGAATTCCAATAATATGAGTCCTGAATATAGTCCTGAAGAGAGTCGTGAGGGTCTGCTAGTGCCTATCCCAGCTAAGATTGGGCACAAGGCAGGACAAACCTTGGACAAGCTGCCAGTCCATCACAGGGCGAACACACCCACACACATACACAGCACAACCACACAGTAGGGGCAATTTAGGAAATGCTCATTCACCTAACCTGCATGTCTTTGGACTGTGGGAAGAAACCGGAGCACTCAGAGAAAACCCAAACACCATGCAGGGAAGACCCGGGATGTGAACCCCGGTCTCCATGCCACCCTTAACACTGCTTATTAATGTTCAAATTACAGTTTCAAACCTGTCTTTACATCTATATGGATAGTCACTGGGAGCTTTATCTTTACCTCAATCGGTATAAAGAAAAAATGCATGTGGAAAGAACTTCATCACAGTGGCTTTAAAAGAAATAAAATTCAACATAAAATAACAAAATTTAGAATATATTATAAGCTGAAGGACATCGACCCTACCAGAGATGAAAGAGATTAATATTAGGATGAAGCATCTTCCACAATTTTCTACTGTCTTCTGAAATATCGGCTCCAAAAAAGCCCCGTCAAATACCAAACGGGAGAAAAAAAAGGCAGTTGAATGTAATCCAGAAGTTAACTGTTACAGAGTTTTTAATCCAGCCCAATTGAACAGGCATCCTGCTGTGTGCCGACACTATGACAGATGGTGTGAGGTACTGCAGTCATTAAACCGGCAAACTGTGGAGAATAACCTATGAAGAATTTAGAAGCTATTGATCTCCCCCACAGTAGGAACAAGCTTACGACACATCTAAGCACTGCCTTTTTGTGATGTTCCCTGAATCCGAAAAAGTACCTCAGCCAGCATTCACTGTTAAAGTTTTACTCTTGAAAATTGTAAGGGCAGAGAAATATTAGTTCAGAACTTCAGAACAAAATGTGCATTAAGTTGTGATGCTTGTTACACCTCCAGTGACAGCTCACTCTTCTGCTGAAATACTGCATATGTTTTCAAGCAAACAATGAAAGAAAGGTGCATTTTTGAAAAGGGACAGATGCAAGTTTCCTAAGTGTTTCACACAACCATCTTAGGGCAGCTTAATTAAAGTCAGGATCACCACAATATATCCTGCTCATCTGGTGCATGGCAGGGAACATTCTGGAATGGGGTGCCAGTCCTTCACAGGGCCCACTAAAACACACTCCCAGACTCACACCGGGCAACTTTATAATTGCCAATCGCACTAACACACATGCCTTTAGAATATGGGATGACAACTAGAGTAATACAGTACAAGGAAAGCTGACGGAGATAGAGGGAGAACACACACACAAATTACAGTCTCAAACGTATCTTTACAAATATATGGAAAGTCACTGGGCGTTTTATGTGTACCTCAGTCTGCAAACAGACAAGAGCTGGGTGTGGGATTTAAGGTCCATGACGTCAATCACTCAGCCGTCAAGTGATGATAACATAATACCCATGCACACAAAAGCATGTAATCCATTTAAAGTAAATGTGTGCAATGAAAAAAATCTGACACCATAGGTAATCCTAAAGCAAGCAGTTTTTAACTGCATAACACTGAATATGAAATTGTGTGCCTTTGAGCATACAGTTCTATCCTCCTGACAATATCAGATCCAGCAGACCAGGCAACAGTCCACTGCTGTCCTACTCAACAGTCCTTCAAGTGTTTTTTCAAATTTATGTCAAATTTAATTTTTTTGTAATGAACACATAAATTGCAATTTCTCATCATGTGGGGAATTTGTAACATGCATATTCCAATTCTGAGCTCAATGTTTAGGAATAAATTTACTTTAGGGTTAATTGCTATTTTTTAACATCACTTTTTTGATGTCATTGCACTGTCATTTTGTTTGATGTTTTCAACTATGGTTGTGTGGAATGGAGGGTACACGGCTAAGCAGCAAGTGTCCTTTAGCCTAATAAACAGATAATTAAGTGGCCGTCTCGATCTCTGTGGGTGTGCAGGCCCACGTGAGTGAATGGAGTTGGTGGAGTGATTGAGATGGGGGCCGAGATGGTGTGGTCTGCCTTGAGTGCTTCATTGGAGGAGTGGATGCAAGCGGTTAGGTGCCCCAAGGCGGAACAATTAATGAATGTTCTTGGGGTGGATCGATTTCCCACTGAATAGATATGGGGTAGCAGGGAACGATTGAAAGTTTCCCTAGGGTTCTAGTAGGTGCCAATTTTGGTGTGAGGAATACAGGAGAAGCCAGTTACTAGAAACATAGCAGATGTGCTGGAAGAGGCAGTCACTCTGTGTGAGGAAGGGGCCGTGGTTGCCAACGTCTTTACCAACTGTAAGACCTGTAAAGGTGGGTCAGTGAGAGAAGAAAGGAAGATGTGCTGGGCTGAAGGAGAAAAGAAGAGAGAGGATGGAGGTAAATCAGGGCGAGAGAGGTGATGGGTAGAAGGATATTTGCTGCAGCGGCATAGCAGAGAGAGTGAGAGACGCTGCATGGATATCTCACATCTGAGGATTTTAAAAGGAGCAAATCCTGAATTTGTTTTACCTTTGGGTTTTTAACTTATTTATTACATTGTTTTTAAAATCAGAAGTCAAGAAAAATTACACCTTTTATTGGATAACTAAAAATATAGTTAGCCAATAAAAGGTATAATTTCGCTTGACTCCTCATTACATCCATAATGGTTAACACGGTACAACACCATTGTTTTTAAAACAAAGTGGAACACAGGAATTTAATTGTGGATTATTTATTATTGGGAAGATGCACTGCACTGTTTGACTGTATCGTTCATTGGATTTTTTTTTAAAGCACTTATGGAATAAAAACACTCGTTATGTTCATCCTCACTTGCCAGGGCTCATTACTCAGTTATAACTATTGACGTATGTGGGTTCAAGAGGCTCCCATTAAGGATATGGGAGATTGAAGGAGCCAACCCACTTCATCATAGGTTGCAATCATTTTGTGTATTTTCAAGCAGCCACTGCCTTTGTATTGGTTACAAACTGTAAGCCATTTGTAATGTGTGGTTATCAGAAGTCGTCACTGCACCACTGCCATTTAAGGTGATAGCTTGCTAACCACACGTTCCGGGTTTCTCGATTAAAAAAAACAAAATCAAACCTTCAAAGTGTGTTTCTCTTGTGTCTTGTCCAGTCCTGTAAGTGTATTCAAGTTCTTACTAAGGTTTTTGATGAGTGATATCCCGTACGTGCGAGTAGGAGATATCTTCAAGGCTCATGTCAGGTCAGCAATACAACCCTAAGTTGAGAGGGGGCGATGTTGCTAACTCAATCGCCTTTTTCATCCGAAATTCAGAGACAACAGCTGGAAATGAGTGACATCACTTTTTCACCAGTCTAGGAAGCCCCTATAAACCAGGATGACTACTGGAAGTGAGTGTTTATTTCGGACCTTCGACTGATAGCGACTCAGCTCCTAATCAGAAACATTATTTTCTTTAAAACCTTTTGTAGACACCATCATTTCGCAGAGGGCATTATTTTGCATCATTGTTGTGACTTTGCATTTTTTTAAAAGTCTTGCAAAAGTGGCACCCCAATATATATGCTGCGTAATTCTTATTATTATTAGTGATTTTTTTTCTTATTTACTGTGCTAAGTCCCCCTGTTCATTTTCACTAAGGATTTTGGGCTTTATTTGCCTATCCTTCCCTTGTTTTGCTCAGCTCTGCCATTTTATCCTAGGCAAAACATAAATAATAGTGATACAGTGGCTCCACTGCTCCCTCCCTTGTTATTTAGACCTTATTCTATAGAAGAGGCCATAACTATCATTAAACTAAAATGAGGCATGTGAAGCTGAAGTAAGTATTGTTTTGGAATTGACAGAGACATTGATCTTAGAAGTTTTGAAACTGCAGAGAGGATGAGATGCCGAGACGGGCTTTTAATACATTTGTCATTAAGAAACTTGATGAACAGAAACAGACAGCTACAGCAGTCCTGCAAGAATGGAGTCTGAGACCACCGTAATTTAAATTGTAGAGTAAATTCCCCTAAACTGGCCACCACTGGATTGTGTTCATTTAACCAAATAAATTAAAAACACTGGTGTTTCAAAAAGATTATAAAAATGATCTGCAATCCGTCCACATCAGCTGAACCTTGATCCTTTCTCGGAAAAAAAAAAAAAAAAATATTAGAACAAAAAAAGCATGGCTACAGATGTCTGCATTATCAAAGAAAAATCAAAACTAATCCTGAATGCCATCCAGCACGGTATTTCCAAAAGAGATTACATTAAAATGATTTCCCATCAGTGGAGTGCAATGAGTATGGATGGAATTAATCATTGGAATGAACAAACATGTCTCCTTTCATATTGTCTCTATCACTTAAGAAATGGCTTTTCCAGCTACAGAATTCTGTCAGCTTTTCTGTTCACAAGAAGACAATAAAAAAAAAAAAGCTATTATAGAAATCGGCAGATTGTTTGTCCTTGTTAAGCAAATTGAGAGATTAGTTTCATACTGCCTCTTACCCATCTGGTTTTAGTGTTTCTTTATTAATACAAATTAGGCTTTATGGAATTATCTTTAGAAACATTAAATGTAACTGGGGATCAAAATTTCATAAATGAACATACAAAGTCAGTTGTAAGAACTACGAAAGTCAGACTGAAAGTTAAAAACACCAAAATAACTGTAGCCCCTTTAATGCTATGTATTAGCAGAGTTAAATCTACAATACACTTCATGGAATTCTCATGAATGCTCCTGCTAATTGGTGCAATAATTTAATGGTGAAATCATGGTGGACCAGTTGTTAGTGCTTTTGCATCTCGGCTGGTCACAGTCTATGAGGGGTATGCATGTTCTCCCCAGGTCTGGGTGGGTCTTCTTCTAGATACCCCAGTGTTCCCCCTCACATCCCAAAGATGTAGGTATGGTTAATTGGTGACGCTCAGTTACCCCTCTGTATGTTGTGGATGGGCATCCCATCCAGGGCTGGCTGGTGCCTTGAACCTGATGCTCCAAATGGACTCTGACTCTCCTTGACCCTGTAATTTCGATTAACACTAGAATTACCAGAGCCTACGAAAAAACTCGTAATTCCGTCCCACCTTAAATCACTTCTTAAAATCGTTCACAGCTCTCCACCAGCGTCTTTTGTCATCTAAATGTGCTGATAATAATCAGGCTGCAAGCAGCTGGCTATTCCATCCCCCACCGACTTAGAACGTGCACGAACTTCTCTCAGCTCATGCCTTGATTGATTATCTGGGAGTGAAGTGGAGTTTTAGAGTGGAAATAATAGATCATTATTTGGAACAAACGCATTTCATGTGTGTTCCGTTTCTACAGTAATCTGTGTAAACACATTGTTAAAACAGAAACGTTTTTTATATTCTACTAGTAGATGACAAAATGTAAGCATAAACTATATAATGTATGAAGCCTGAAGTCCAAATATCAAACACTTCCACAAAAGGTACAAATATAACAGAACAAGAACAAGTTCAGTACAAAATAGTCATTCTATAATTATTCCACCACAAAAGCAAGATCAAAATAGACAAGAGGGCCAAATGTCACTGAAGTCATATTGTTTGTTATACTACTTTTGCTCAAGTATGAAGTTGAAGCCTGTATGCTCAAGATGAAAACGTTTGTATTTATATTTAAAAAAACTACCTGTGTAACAGAGGTTGAGTGAACTTTAAGTGTTTTTGAAAATGACTTTGCTGTTCTTTATTAATAGTATCTTTATTAATTTTTAGTTGGTTTAATAAAATTCTGTTTTTTTATTCATTGATTATTCATTCTTATGACTGGTTCCATCACCTTTTGAGATCAACATAGAGGGATTGTGTTCATATATTGTTGTGTAACTTTGGAGGTTGTTTCAATCTATAGGGTGGTCCAGATCTAATTATGCAATTTTCATTACGCTACAACTTATTAAGTTTATTACATAGAAAATTACCTGAAAAATCCCGAACCATCAAGAAGCGTGCAAACTGACGACATGAAGAATCGTCCTCGTGCCGAACTGGAATCGTCCCCGCATAAATCAGTCTTCCAGATGATCTGGATCTGCGTAATTAGATCTGGACCACCCTATATTACATTGCATTATGCTCCTCATGCTAATGTGGTCTTAAACAAGCTCCTAATTGAAATTAATTTATGTATTGGGCTAATGGGCACCCCAGAATCTATTAACTAGTTAGTGCTTTTTAAATAGTGAAGATGTCCATCATTTTAAATTGTAGACACCTTGCCTGAAAATCTTGTATTTCTGGTAGATTTTTTGTGAGTACCCCTTCCTGTGTATGTATTTATACAGTGTCTTGAGATGTGAAAATTATTTATTAAATATTATTAATTATTTATTAAATTATTTTAGTTTACAGCCCCAATGAAGGGTTAGAGTCCTGAAATGCATCGGCCTCATGGACTACGCTATGAATATTCAATGTTAGAAATTCAAATCCTGGATACTATGGCTTTGCTGACTCTCTGGACTGAGTCACTTATAATTAAAGGTTGTTTACCTGCCTTTTTATATTTTTATGAATAGGTTTAACATGTTGGAAGCCTTCTGCTCAAGAATAAAGTTAGAAGCCTGTGTGCTCAAGCTATAATATTAAAAACATTTGTATTTATAGTTAACAAAACTACTTGTGTAATAGAGATTGGGTGAACTATAAATGTTTTTAGCAAAATTCAGATTTTTTTGATTATATTGTTTATTATGCCACTATCCATCCCATCCATTATCCAACCCACTATACCCTAACACAGGGTCACTGGGGTCCGATGGAGTTAATCCCAGCCAACACAGGGTGCAAGGCAGGAAACAAACCCTGGACAGGGCGCCAGCCCACCATAGGGCACACACACCCACACACCAAGCACACACTAGCGACAATTTAGGATCGCCAATGCACCTAACCTGCATGTCTTTGGACTGTGGGAGGAAAACCACGCAGACACGGGGAGAACATGCAAACTCCACACAGGGAGGACCCGGGAAGCAAACCTGGGTCTCCTAACTGCAAGGCAGCAGCGCTACCCACTGTGCCACCGTGCTGCTCTAATATGTTATTAGGTTATGACAAATGTCTTCTGAGATTTTGCTGGTGAAGAAGACAACTGTTTCAAAGTAAAGAAGTTGTACTTGCTAATCAGGGCACAGGAGTGGTGACATGTTGCGTGTTGATCAGCATATGCAAGTAAAAATTCCACTGTACATGTAACAATAATAACTTTAGAAACTTCTAATTATGCTAGTGGTAAATAACATCTGAAAATTCACAAGTGCAGTTTTAATGGAAAAAAGGTATCATAAATAAACAAAATTGGCCACAGCATGGTGACAACGTTTTAGTGCTGCTGCATCAGAGACACAGAGTCTCGGTATCAAATCCTGGCCTGGTCACTGCCCATGTGGAGGATGCATGTTCTACTAATGTCCATATTTATTTCCCCTCTACCCCAAAGACTTTAATGGTAATATAGTAGCTTGTGCTGATGCTGCACAAGGCCATCATCTTGGGTTTGAACACTGTGCAAGGTTATTGTCCATATGAACTTTGCTTGTTCTAACTTGAATCTGCAACACTTTTCTTCCCAAGTAACCAATAGTGATGAACAAAAGAATTCAGAAACATTGCAGAAATGTTCAGGAACCTCTTTAAACTCAGTAAAATGCCTTGATGTCAATAGGGAAGGAGAAAATAGACAAGGTATGAGTAAATTACAATGGTGTGAAGGTCTTTTAAGTCTCCCTGAGGGGAAGTGAAAGCCTCTACAGGACCAATTATTGTGGCCAAAAATGTGACTTGAGCTTTGAGACAGCAGTGCTAAGCAACTGTGCTATTGAGCCTCACTGAAATAAAATTAATAGAACTATCCATCCATCCATTATCCAACCCGCTATATGCTAACGGGGGTCTGCTGGAGTCAATCCCAGCCAACACAGGGCGCAAGGCAGAAAACAAACCCTGGGCAGGGCGCCAGCCCACCGCAGAATTAATAGAACTAAACATCACAAAAGTAAAACTTTTTGTAGACTAAGGATTGCCCACAACAGATCTGACAGCAGTTATTCACCACTTCCAAAACTAAAAGGGCAGTTTATTGTTTTTTTTTTGTTTTCCTTGGTGCTTTTGGTTGTTTACTGCCACTGCTACCAAATTAGCACAACACCTAAGCACATGAATGCTTCACTCCTTTGAGTTTGCATAAAATTTCTGTATTATCTATATCTATTATTTATTATTTAATTATTATATTACATATCTATTGACTATATATATGTATCTAGATTGCAAATACCATACATTACATCAATGTTCATATTGCTAACTACACGTTAATACTGCTGCTACATCTTTGTCTTGTCTTTGCACAATGTCTTGTCTTGTTTGTGTTTTAATTTTAAATTTAAATTCTATTTTAAATTTATTATTTGCACATTATGTTGTTACACTGTGGAACCTGAGCTTCGCAATTTCGCCTATCTGTATACTTGTATATGGTTGAGATGACAATAAAGTTCACTTTGACTTTGACTTTGAAACTGCACAACACTTTGGGCAATACTATTAAACACACGTGTCACATACAAGTCCATATAAAAAGGTGTTACCTTTAAGAGATAAATATAATCATACATTTCCAGTTTCCTTCTCTGTGTAAGTTTTGCATTTAAATGTATTAGCAAGTTTTCTGCTCACTTGTAAGAATACCAGTGAAGCAGTTTTTATTAAATCCATACCACAAGAAGAATTTGATCTGGTACAGAGGTTGATCCAGCATACTGCCCATTAATATGATCAGTGTTATATACTTGAGGGGCTGTCCTATCCAGTATTGGCTGCTACCAGTCTATGAAGTTGATCTGGCCTTGCAAAGCATCATGGGGCACTGGGAAAAAAATTCTTCTAAGCAGGGTACACAGGAAATTTTTCCGGAAAATATTTGGTGAACAAGACAACTGGCAAATATGGCATATTCGCTGTGAAAAAATGCTTGGGAGAATTTAGCCGATCGATACTAGTCACTGATATTGTATCCTGTATATTAGGTTAAATGGCAGCTCCAAATTTGGATGGACTAGCCTGTCCACATCCGTGTCCTCTCTAGCGCCAAGTGCTGCTGGGGCAGGCTACAGCCCATGTGACACCCATGTGGGTTTGAGAATGTTGTGTTTGGTTACACGCAAAGCCATGCTCATTAGGCTAATTTGGGACTCCACCCAATGAGTGCGTATAGGCATGCATGGGAGCGGGCTCTGCAATTGAGTGGTGTTCATGACACAGGCAAGGCCATGCACCACTGCCATGAAGGGGTATAAATGGGTTTGAACAAAGAAGGAGTACGAGATCACTGGGCTTGAAAAACATAACTGTTTAAAACTCAGTATGCATTATGTCCACAACATCTCACGATCTAAGGTCTCAACAGAACCACTTCCTGCAGCTGGTACAAGCCGTGTTGTCACTAGTCCTGCCGAACCACTTTTAAATGGGTTTTTCTAATGTGGAGTATCTTTTTAATGTTTGTATGTGCTCATATGATGGTCTCACTGATTATGGTGAAGTGTGTAAAGTTCGTGATGCAGCAGACCAAACAGCTCTAAATCCTTAGCCGTAAAACCCAATTTTGCAAGGGTGCTGCTATTAAGTTATTTGGAGATGACATCACTCAGCTCAGGCTTCCATGTCTTTTATTTGTTGATATATGAAGCACTGAATCCTGGCCACATTCTTCAGTGACTTGGTATGAATTCCAAATATCAGAAAAACCTACTTTTCTAGTTATACCATTTAATTCTTTAATATGTAATTTGTTTTATCCTGTGTTCACCAGCCAATGATTTAGCATTTACTTTATTTACTGTACAGCATCTGAAACTGAGGATGAAAAAATTGAACTGAATTAAATTGTACTGAAGTGTCCGGCCAAAAATATTGTCAGACATGAGCAGTTGGGGGGCATCTTCAGGGTTCAAACAAGGTAAGCAATACCACTTCACACCATGTGTCATGATTGATAATGCATTCAACACCACAGCCTGAAAGCTGACTGACATCTCCCCTCTCTTCCCCATCTTGGGATGTCCCACCCCTTCCAGGGTACGCAGCATATAAACCAGCCAACAAAAGTAAGTGGTCATTCATTTACAGGACCCGCAACTGAAGGAGTGGGACCTCCTAATTAGAAAGCAACTTTAGCTGATCAGGATGGCATCTCAGTGTGGCTGTGGTCTCATTGCCTTTAGTTCTTTTATATACTTTAACATGTTTTGTTATTAACTGGGGTTTCACCTGGATGGTGCCCTAACATTTCATTTTGTCCTCTTTATCTTATTTATAATACTTCACTCCAGAACTGACATCACTTTTGTGCAACTACTGATAACTTATTCACATTGTTTTATCATATTCGTCCTGTAAATGGTGGAAAGTTGTAGTTTTACATTAGCCGTAATCATTTTGTTAATCATTTGACAGATGCTAAATTAATACTGTACGGCAGTTTCTATGAAAGCTCTGCTTTAATTTTAAAGACTAAATGCACATGGAAATTCAACTCTTCATTAATGTTTTGTAGTATTTTAGCTATCTTCAGCAAACACCATCATCATTACCAGTTTAATGGCCATTCTCCTGAGTTAGCTATTGGCCCTTCAAATTGTTTCAATCCACTCTCCATGGTCCTGAAGATTTTTCATTGTTGTCCTATAAACATACCAAAATAAAGCAAATATTAAGTTGAAATATCCTTTACATTGGGTGGCATGGTGGTTCAGTGGTAAACACCACTACTGACACTGGGTTGGAGTTCATATTGTATGGTTGTGGTCCAGTTGGTTGCTTGAATAATTTGTGAGGGGGTTAAGTGGTGATCCCTCCATGTTTGGGATGGGGAGTTGTTTTGTAACAATAAAAAAAACAACTAATAAAATCAGTTTAGTTAAGAAAAGTGCTGAGAGCCTTTGTGCAAGGTCTTCTTTGACTTACGACATCAGGTCTGTTATGGACGTGTACACCCTATAAACTCCATTTCTGCAGTACCATTGATTTTTCATGCCTACAAGGATGCACTATGTGGCGCATGTTTATGCTGTGTGCCTCATTCACATAGTTACTAATGAGAAAACAGTGTGAACGTCTTATTTGTCATCTTCGTCCAGCCATTGTCTTCCGGTGTAATTTTCCCTTCCCAAACATCTGTGTGCAAATGGTGACTTTCATTTGGCCCTGTGTGAGTGTGTGTGTGTGTGTGTGTGTGTGTGTGAGAGAGAGAGAGGGAGAGATGGAGCTGCAAGTCACAATCACTCCAGTGCCTCCTACAACCCTAAAATTAACAAAGCACGTTTGTTATGCTATTAGTTACTCTAAACATGAATTGTGTTAATGTAAGCTAAATGCCAAATTTGTCCTTATTTTTCATTGAATCGCCTTGCTGTGGAGTTTACTTTTAAATATAGTATATGACTCCTGGAAAACTATTTTACATTGGACTCAAAAGGATTTAAAATTAAGGGATTACCATTTACCAGCTACTGTACATAACAATAAATACAAAAAGGAAACCATTTTTCAAAATTAGCAAGAGGGGCAAATAACATGAAGCTTGACACATCAAGAATTCTGACATAGGCAAGTTGAAACCTGATTAACCACCAAAATCACCTGATAAATATTTCAAATGTTGACAGGTTGATCCTAGAACTACGAAACAGGTAACAGAATCAAGAAGCCCACATCTACGGAATCTCTAAGAATATTTTACAAGGCTGGGCTTTGGAAATCCAGAATGATTTAATTAAACTTTTACATGAAAGGACAACAAGCCAGAATACAATAACCTCAGGTTTTTATATTTTTATGTTGTCGCCACTGATCTTTGCTATGGTAACTAACCCTAAACCTAGCAGGGCTGAAGAGACCCTCCATTCATACAGTCAAGTCAGAGTTCAGTTTGCACAACAAGAGATTTGCACAGATCACTGATACCCACGTCTTCTTCTGACAAGCACATACAGAGAGCTTCTCACCAAATTGTTCCGTTTCATTGGAGCCACAAGTGTGTGAGAGGAACTGAAAGTGGTTACCCCTTGACAAAAATATGAAAAGAGGCTTAAAAACAGGAGTCACTGAAGTTGCTGAACAGAGGCGTACGGAATATTTTTTCATGAGCATGACCATGTAGTATATACCGGGTCACTGCCATCATTGCTGATCTTCTGATTTTCAAGGCAACCGAAGACAGACAGGATTGTGTGTGACATTCACATATAAAAGACTATGACATGAAGCATTAATAGCGACATACGTAATGTGCTTTTACTATCACACAAGCCATCACTCTGGTCTCCTTCAGGTACTCAGATGAGAGACAGAAGGCAGTAAATAGCAGAAGTGTCCAAGAGCCTGTGGGTCAGGACAAGATGTTTACACTGGATCCTTTACCAGTGAAGGAAGCCAATCAAGAGCAGAATGAAAGGAAATTGTTGGAGTCATAAAACACTGTTAGCAGAGTTCTAGATGAGTGTTAGAGGTCTGTTAGTGCATTCTGGGTTCTGAGGCCTGCAGCTGTTCAGCCAAAAAAGAACAAGAGCAGGACAGCTATGTGAACATGGAGTACAAAGAAACATAAGGACTGAATCATTTAAGAGAAGTCCTGAGTAAAGGATAAAGGAGAACAACAATGTTCCTGAGGATTGCCAGTGGAGAGATGGTGATGTTATGAAGAAGGTTTGAGATACAGAAGGTAGGCACAAGATGTCAGATTTGGAGGGATTGAACTTAAGATGAGTTTCATCTCTACACTGACATAAAATGTAGTTGGAAATAAGGGATGCCAACTGCTGATTGAAAAAAAATCTGTTTAAAAGGGGTAAAGGAATCCACAATATGATGTACACGTGAACAGAAAGGAAATGAAGCAAACTCAGTACCAGTGTTTTTAAGGACTGTAAGCTGTATGTTAAGCTACACACGGACAACTGAAAAAGAAGTCCAGCATTACAGAGGGAAGAGATAAGTGCCGAGCATTTAATCCGAAGGTGATGAAGGTCACAAAAGAAAAGGTCAGGAGGGGTGGATGACAACTTGTCAAGTCCCAGTAGCATCCAATACCTAAAGCTGAGCATTCTGAGAAGAAGGACTGCTATATAATGAAGCCATAAAGCCACCTTTCTGATGTTTTTAATAAAGGACTGTCTCTTTTTAGAAAATAAGAAATTTGACAAACGAGAGGAGACCATTCAGTACATCAAGACTGTCTCTTTAGCTAATAGCTAAGCTGCCCAAATATCTCATCCAGATTCTTCTTAAAGGTTGTCAAGGTTTCTGCCTTAACTTCCTGTTTCGGTAGTTTGTTCCAGAGTCCCACAACTCTTTGAGCATAGAAGTGTTTTCTGGCTTCAGTCCTCAATGCAGTTCCCCTTAATTTCCACTGATGTCCTTGAGTACGTGATTCACCCTTACGCTGAAAGAATGTTGCTGGATCTACTTTATTAATGCCCTTGAGGATTTTAAATGCCTGGATTAAGTCCCTACGCAGCAGGTTTAATTCTCTGAGTCTGTCATATTAGGACATGTCCTTTAGACCTGGGATGCAGTTGGTTTTTCTCCTCTGCACAGCATCAAGTGCTGCTATGCCTTTCTCCACATGCAGTTTCACTAGTAAATAATATAGTCTGAGCATAATGTCCTTTGACATATGTTCAACAGCTTTTATGATATAACCTAACATTTAACTTGCCTTTTTAATTGCTTCTGTACATTTCTTAGTTGAGGATTGTCAACATATACCCCTAATGCAGGTGGCCTCCTGCCTATCTGTGTCTCTCACTCACTCCAGTTTATCCTCAGTGAGGCTACTTGATGCCCCATGGTGGGACTGTTACAAGGTATGCGAAGGATGCAGGGCATTATAGAAAAGCATATCAAAGAGCACCATATGTGGACTAAGACATTCTCATTGTGTCCAGTCAAAAGATTGTCATAAATAGACCCGTTTGTAAATAAAAGTATTCTATTAATTCTGACCAAAATGATAGAATTTTTAAAAAGCATTGACATATTTAACAAATGAGCCCAGGCTTCAAAAATGCCTCCTTTATTTACTTTCCTATTCAATCTTAACATAGAAGACTTTAATTGTCAAACTTTATTTACCTATAAGTACTGTTCTACACCTGATGTTTATTTCACAAATATAAAATTGTCATTTTCCTTCCCTGTGATGCAGTTATTGGGCTAATGGGTGCAAAGGTGACAATTTAATCATTAACACGTACTGTAAAACCTCAATTATCCATCAGGTGTTGGGACCAAGGTGGTGATGGATAAGAGAAAAGAGGGATGACAGAACAGCTACTTTAAAAATGCTATACAGTAGATTAGTGAATAGTCATATTTATTTACAAAACAAAACTATATTAATTAATTCATTCATATAATATTGCAACAACCAGAGTAATACACAAACACAATTCAGAGGCACTGGAGTTTTCTATGTTTGTGTCTTAACAAACGGTTCCCTATCTTATACTCCATTATCTGGGTTACAGAACACACCTCCAAAACAATAAAAGATAGCTTTCCCTACCAATCACTTTATCTCCTGCCCCTCAAGTTCTGCCTTTCTCTATACCGCAAACACTCCTGCTTATTGTCTCCTGACTCCCAACTCAAAACTTCCTTCCACAGTAGCTTCCCTTTTCTCCCAACTTCTCCTGCCACTCATCTCCTAAAAGACATGTCTGCCCCTTCCAGAACAGGACCTCTTCACCCAGTCCCATCACTTACACAGCATTCCACCCTTTCTGCTCCCCAACAGCACATCACAAGCTCCCTGCACATCACAATATAGTAACACAATTTACAAAGACAATGACACTACAGAAGAACATTAACATTAATACAGAATAACATTACCGTTAGTGGTTTCCATTTTTGATACATTTTAAAAATTTTGTCAGCATCATGCTTAGTATCATTCACTTGTGTGTTTACTACTCCCTAAATTGAAGCAATACTTAAAGCACTTTTGCCATTGGGAGAGTTGTTCCAATGTGCATAGCTCACAGCGGACCACACGGCAGTAGTTGTACAGTAACAGGTAGGCGCTGGCATATGCAATTTTGTTTTCCTTTGGCACTGACAGTTAACAGAGACTGACAATGAATCGAGTGACAGAAAATCAAGATTTTCCTGTACCTGTAAAACTCAAGCACAAGTGCTGCAATTTGTGCATTTATTTGTCCACATCCTGCAAAAACTCAAGATCTGTTAGAACTAGAAATATCGAAAATAAAAGTACTATGAGGTCTCTGTCACTGCAACTTACAGTTTCTAAACACTTGTTGTAATTCCAAATGCATGGCCGTTATCATTTACTCAAATGAAATAACTTGGAAAGTTCAGATGAATCTGCGGTGGGATTTGTTCCTGCCTTGCTCCCTGTGTTGGCTGGGATTGGTTCCAGCAGACCCCCGTGACTCTTGTAGTTAGGATATAGCGGGTTGGACAATGGATGGATGAAGTTTAGATTAATATTAATGGAAATAATGAAGGAAAAAGGCACTTACTGTTTTAGAGCTCTACCAAGAGTACGTATCGCCTTCTGGTCAGTGCAGCGTGTCTCAAGTATTTGTGAGGGCTTCTGTGACACTCCTGTTCATGCGCCAGCATCATTGTGGCCGACCAGGGTAGACAGAAAAAGGTGCAGAACACTGAAGAAAAAGAGAGTTGGTGTCATTAACTATTTCAGTTAACATAAAAGTGATCCTGTAACTTTATGGGAGATATTTTCTGCAAAAAATGAAAACACAGTCTCTCTTTTGTAAATTCATTTTCAAAGTCTACACACAAGAATGCTGCAAACATTAAAAATTAAATAAAACCATTTGTAATTTCATGCTCAGCCTGAACAGTAATGAAGCTACAAAATTGAAAAGTAAAATGCACGTAAGCACTGGCGCCACCTGCTGCTCATTAAATTTTCATTTTCCACTTTGCATTTCCATTTTCGAGTTCTCAACATGCAAATATATTTGAGCAGCCGATTGGCTGCTGAGACAGGTAGGCAGGACAGGGGAACAAGACTGAGAATTGCGAGACATGCATGCTAAGGAAGAGGTGTTTAGAGAACCTTTGGGAAGACAAAAGAAGGTGGGCGGCAGGTTAAGTAGGGGCAGGCACAAGGCAGAATACGCGTTTCTTCTGAAGGAGTGAGGTGCAAAGGACAGCTAGACTGATGAAGGTGCTTATGAGGCATTTCCTGTAGCCAAAAACAACAGCAAGGTTTGAGTCCTATCTGAAGGGCTGTTTTTTTCATTTGAAATTAACCCCCAGTTCAAATTTCTTCAGGATGATGTGACTGTCGTTTCTGCCATCCTATGGGTCATTACAAAATTTTAATTAGCATGGGTCAAAGGGCAAGACGTTGCATCTTGACTTCCCACAATTCTTTTTCCTTCGGAGATGTAGCCACTCCATTCGATAGAATATTTCTCACTTTGACAGTGTTTAATTCATTTGATTTTGATCATTTCACACCCGTACTTCAAACTACACAGCAAAACCATCTCACAAAATCCAAAGACCATGCATAATTGTAGTTCTGAAGTAATTAATGTGCAATTTAATTACAATATTTAACATGACAAAAATTAGCCTTTATTACATCATAATTTACATTTTGTTTACACTGAAATGAAAACGGAACACTTCGGATTTTTGTTTTTTGCAGTATTATATAATGTATCTCTCTACAGCAGTGTTTTTTTTTTCTGGGGTGGCACATTTTCTGTAACTAAAAAACATCCCCAGGCACACCACTATTTTACTAACCATAAACTCATTATATCTCATACATGTGCTGTTTGATGGGACAGGACTACCGGAGAATCTGGTAAAAAAGCAGCTCCAAGATCATCATTTACAGACACAGCACTTAGTGTGTTTTGGTGGCATCTCCCAGTTGCTTTGTCACTTTGTCCACCCCACTCTGCTTCAAAGGCAACTCATATGCCTGCTATCACCAGTCCCATAAGACTCGCTGGCGATCACACACTCAGGCAGATGGATTCTAGCAGCCAGGAGACACATCCGAGTGTTCTAAGTGCTGTCTCCACAACATGGTGATTGTGGAGCTGCTTTTATGCCGGCTTCTCCAGGTAGTCCTGTCATCCTCAGACAGGAGCGTGACCCTCTCAGGTTCAGATCCAAGTGTGCTACACTATTATTTTCATGGCACACCTGGGTGGCTCTCATGGGGCACCACTGCTCCGTGGCTTACTGGTTGAAAACACTGATCTACAGTTTTCACCTCCTCCTCCTCCTCCATTCCAACCTCCTGTAGTTGATTCAACGACTCGATTGGACTCTTTATTGTTATAACTTTTTAAAATAAGGTGATGCAGTAGTGATCATTTTATTCACTATGAAGACCTTCCATATTCTGTAATCTTCTTTTTCTATCATTTATAAGATTTTTTTTAAATCCACTTAATTAAGAAATCTATGACTAACAAATATGAACTGTATTATCAGTCAATTAATTTCATTTTTATAGATGAAAAGAATGAAATTTAAACAAACTGCAATCAATTTTCTGACCATTCTAGAAGGTACTGAAATATCACTCCAAAATATGCTTGAATAGGTGCAAAAATATTTTTGAATTGCATTATTTTTATGTTATTCTATCAGATTACCTTTATATGTGTATGTGATCAGATAATTGTTTTGATGAAATTACCTTCATTGTGATTGGATCTTTAAACTTTAAACACATCCTCCACTCTCCATTCTTGTCTAACTCTCCTAAACAATGAAGGCACCAAAACAACAAACAATTTCATCAAGAAATATGACTTTAATGATTTAATCTTTTTGACACATAAAAGAAATTAAGTGACAGTAATCATATATACAAAGTAACACTTCTAAAACAATTCTGCTATAAAAATAATTGCATATACTTTGTACAGCTCTTACTATCTTAATAATAATATGAGGATTATTAACATGGATAAGTTATAGACATTAAAGGGGATTCCAGTCACGATGAAGGTAATTTCACATGAACAATTATCTGATCACATACACATAGAAAGATAATATGAAACAATGATATAAAGATAATGAAATTCAAAGTATAATTTGGAATAAAATTTTTGGAATGATATGTTAAAACGTAATTACAATAAGCTGCTACCCACATAACAGTGTCTACCAGGTTATTAAATAATTGCTGACATTAATGTTTATTTTTTACTAATCTATAATAAATAGGGAGAATAAACAACAGGAAAATGGTTGAGGCATTCATCTCTGACCTCACTTCAGCAATAGTTTGAAGAGAGAAAGCCACCATACCAGTGTAGTGCCTCCTGAGATGACAAGCTTGCCCTCTAGTGGTGAAAAGCTTTGCGGCTTTTATATACAGGTACAGTATATGAGACTACTAATCCTAGCAAACTACTGTATATACATTATTATTTAAGTTTCTGTGACCACACTTTAAGTGAGTGTCACAGAGGAATATATATATTTTTGGGATAGTTTTCCTTTTGGGTATCGGTTTGGGTTTGTTTTTTTATATATACACACACTTTATTTTTTTGTAAATCTTCTTCATTCTTGTTAATATTCACAACTTTCTGAACTGTGTGTAAAGGAGGAAGCCTACCTTTATTCTGAGTGTGTACTTTTTCATTATAGTTTATCTTTTGAGTGCATATCCACCATTTTCGTCTTTGTCCTTTTTTCCATTATTTTTGCTTGTGTGTCAGTACAGAAAGATTGGGTAACCAAGCCCACCTGACACCAGTTTGTTTTTGCGGTACCACACCCTTGTTTTGCCCAACATCATTGACAGTGTCTCATCTCTCTTTTGTTCCTGTTTGGTCCAATAAACTACAAGATATCCAAAGAGTAGTTCGACGTCATTTTCCACTGCACTTTATTGATAGACAACATTTTATAAACCAACTTAAATTTTCTGTTTTGGACTTTGTTCAGCCACCAGAAAGGAGGGTCACCGTTCTTCTACAAAAGGAAGCTAATTGGATAATTACATGAAAAAAAAATGCACAATAAGGGCTTAATGAACAGTATGTTTTGTCTTGTTATTTATAACTTGCACATTTCAGATGTGTTAATTACTACTTGGTTATTCATTCTTCAGAGAGTAGCTTGTTGTGACAATCTTTGCGTTATTCCTTTGGACTGTTACTCTTTTGTTTACTGATTTCACATTGGAATGATGCTTGGTAATTCTATCTTTTACTAATCTGACGTATTTACGTTACTATAATTTGATGGATAGCATGTTCATACAAAACTCCATTTATATTACTTCAAATATTATTCTGTGCATTACATTGAAAGTTACTTTGAGGTATGATCATAAATGTACATCTTCCTCTCTGTATTCATTTATTAACAATCCACTATAAAATGCTAAAGGCTCACATTAACAAATGTAATATCCAAGTTCAGTCTGAGAGACATGCGCCCGTTTCTCTTCAATTATAAATAATACTGCAGGAAATCCAAGAATCTTATTTTCAACCATTGACTGTCTTTTGCACCCAGTTCAGTTTGTGAAATGGGTGTTTAAGCCAACAGGGAATAAATGTGTGGTGTTCCTTTGAGATACAGTATCTAGTATAAACAGTAGCATACCACCAATGTTGAGCACAAACCTAGCTGAACCTCAGTGTAGTGAACAAAGTCAATCAAACTCCTTTACTATAGTCTAACTATGAAAGTCTAACTGATTGTAGAATATTTACTCCACATGTACAGTTTACAATACAATACAGTTTATTTTTGTATAGCCCAAAATCACACAGGAAGTGCCGCAATGGGCTTTAACAGGCCCTGCCTTTTGACAGCCCCCCAGCCTTGACTCTTTGAGAAGACAAGGAAAAACTCCCAATAAAAACCTTGTAGGGAAAAATGGAAGAAACCTCGGGAAAGGCAGTTCATAGAGAGACCCCTTTCCAGGTAGGTTGGGCGTGCAGTGGGTGTCAAAAGTAGGGGGTCAATACAATACAATACACAGAACAGAACAATTCCTTAAGACAGCATAATAATAAAAATTTTAGAAGTACGGTTTAACAGTAGATGATATGACATAATTAGGTTTGGATATTTTTAGAGTCCTGGAGACCTCATCCATCTAGCTGCCTCCCCATTTGGCCATGCCACGGCTGAAACGTTGCTCCGATGAAAGGACCCCTCTTTCCCATGATTCCTGTGATCCTCCATCAGGGATGACTTTACCATAGGCAGGCAAACAACTTGGCAGGTGGGCCGTGGCACCAATTGCCACATTTGGGTACCGAGAAAAGAAACAGAATAGGTGAGGGTTAGTATTCAAATATAATTATCATGTTATATATGTGTCGTTGATCCAGTCCCTACAGGCCTTATAAAAGGCGTCTTTGGTTCTCTTATTAATTGTTTAATGAGCACAGGCATTTTTCCTGATTCCAAGAAAACCTGCTGTGATTAAGCCACTACTTTAAGAAAAACAATCCCAACGTTCTGTCAGCAGACTTAAATGACCAGACAAAGGTGAAGTAAATAGTGTGAATTCTTGTGTCCACTCAGTGGGACATCATAACAATGTAGGAATGGAAAGATACATTTTAACTTGCCCTCCCAGAGACAGTCATAATAAGATTTAACTCAGCTAATAAATTATTGGTCTTACATTTGGCGATGCCGGTAATTGATTAAATAATTTAGAAAGGCTCCTGCTTTATATAGCTTACCTTTCTCAATTGTAAGAGGTGGATCTCTGAGTGGTAGACTTGTATCAAATCTGAAGGTCACTTGTTTTAAAAAACATAATAAAAAAATGTATTGATAAACACAAAGATGATAGAAATATGATAACTGCATATATACTGGCTCAATGTAATTGAGCTTGGCAAACTGGATCTCAGGTCTCCGATTCACAAAGACAAGTGTCAGCTTCAGGTCCTGAAGGAAGAGTGGCTCGTAGCTTTTCAATTTCAGAGAGAAGGCTTCAGACATCATTTTGGAGAGTGAGAGCAGAGCTCCCATGGCAGTTTACTTGAGAGAGCTACCTGAGAAAGCCAGATATTGACGTAGGAGAATCTTCAGGATGGTGCAGAGAGTATTAAGGGAATTAATAACTTCGACTGATTGGATTAAACAACAACAACAACAACAACATTTATTTATATAGCACATTTTCATACAAACAGTAGCTCAAAGTGCTTTACATATTAAAGAATAGAAAAATGAAAGACATAATTATAAAAAATAAATCAACATTAACATCGAATAAGAGTAAGGTTCAATGGCCAGGGGACAGAAAAAACAAAAAACTCCAGACGGCTGGAGAAAAAATAAAATCTGTAGGGATTCCAGACCATGAGACCGCCCAGTCCCCTCTGGGCATTCTACCTAACATAAATGAAACAGTCCTCTTTGGATTTAGGGTTCTCACGGAAGGGCTTGATGATGATGATGGTCACGTAGACTTCTTCCTTTTAATCCGTCCATCATTGTTGGAGCATCATGAAGCTTTGAGTAGGTGGAGGTGGCGCAGGCCACCACCACAAAGAAACCGGAAAAAGAAACAGAAAAGAGAGTAGGGGTCAGTACCGATTTTAGAGCCACCATGAATAGTTGTTATGATGAATTGAACATACAGAGTATCAGGATTAAGTTAAATTACGATTAAAATGAAGTTATAAAAAGGCCATGTTAAAGTAATGTGTTTTCAGCAGTGTTTTAAAGTGCTCTACTGTATCAGCCTGGCGAATTCCTATTGGCAGGCTATTCCAGATTTTAGGTGCATAACAGCAGAAGGCCGCCTCACCACTTCTTTTAAGTTTTGTTCTTGGAATTCTAAGGAGACACTCATTTGAGGATCTGAGGTTACGATTTGGAATATAAGGTGTCAGACATTCCGATATATAAGATGGGGCGAGATTATTTAAGGCTTTATAAACCATAAGCAGAATTTTAAAGTCAATTCTGAATGACACAGGTAACCAGTGTAGTGACATCAAAACTGGAGTAATGTGTTCTGATTTTCTTTTCCTAGTTAGGATTCTAGCAGCTGCATTCTGCACTAGTTGCAAACGATTTATATCTTTTTGGGTAGTCCTGAGAGGAGTGCGTTACAGTAATCTAGTCGACTGAAAACAAACGCGTGAACTAATTTCTCAGCATCTTTCAGTGATATAAGAGGTCTAACTTTACTTATGTTTCTTAAGTGAAAAATGCTGTCCTAATGATCTGATTAATATGTGATTTAAAATTCAGATTACAGTCAACAATCACCCCTAAGCTTTTTACCTCCGTCTTGACTTTTAATCCTAATGTATCCAGTTTATTTCTAATAGCCTCATTGTATCCATTATTGCTGATCACTAAAATTTCAGTTTTCTCTTTATTTAACTTGAGAAAATTACTATTCATCCATTCTGAGATACTAGTCAGACATTGTGTTAGTGAATCAATAGAATCGGGTCATCAGGTGCTATTGATAAGTACAGCTGTGTGTCATCAGCATAGCTGTGGTAGCTCACGTTGTGCCCTGAGATAATCTGACCTAACGGAAGCATGTAGATTGAGAATAACAGCGGACCCAGGATAGAGCCTTGTGGAACACCATATTGGATATCATGTGTCTTGAGTTGTAATTCCCACAACTAACAAAATATTTTCTCCCTGTCAGGTAGGATTCAAACCAATTTAAGACACTGCCAGAGAGGCCCACCCATTGACTAAGGCGATTTCTAAGAATGTTGTGATCAATGGTGTCAAATGCAGCAGATCTAAGAGGATGAGAACAGATAAATGGCCTCTGTCTGCATTTACCGCAAGTCATTTACTACTTTAACGAGTGCAGTTTCTGTGCTGTGATTTGTTCTAAAACCTGACTGAAATTTATCAAGAATAGCATGTTTATTTAGGTGGTCATTTAACTGCATAATGACTGCCTTCTCTAGAACTTTACTTAAGAAGGGCAGTTAGAGATGGGTCTAAAATTTTCAAGAGCGAGGGTCAAGATTATGTTTCTTAAGTAGGGGTTTAACTACAGCAGTCTTAAGACAGTCTGGGAAGACCCCAGTATCTAGTGACGAATTTACTATGTCAAGAACATTATCAATTAGCACGCCTGATACTTCTTTGAAAAACCTTGTTGGTATCGGGTCAAGGACGAGGTGGAGGGTTTTAATTGAGATATTATTTTTGTAAATCAGGTAAATCTATCCTAGTGAAAGAGTTTAATTTGTTTATAACAGGATGTTGGGGTTTAGGGGATCCTTAGTGTTGGGGAGATATACTATGTTATTTCTAATATCATTAATTTTTGATTGAAAATACAGCGACAGCCTCACAGGTTTCACTGGAAGCACTTAGGAGGCATTCCTTTGAGCTACCTGGGTTTAGTAGGTGATCAATTGTTGAAAATAAGACTCTAGGATTACTAGCATTGTTATTTATAATATTAGAGAAATAGCAGCGTCTCTCAAGACGGACAGTGTTATTGTATTCTGTTATTTTGACTTTTAATATTTCGTGGTGGATAGTAAGTTTACTCTTCCTCCATTGACGCTCAGCTCTACGGCATGTTCTCTTTAAATCAGACACTCTTTGGGTCTTCCATGGTATACCAATGCTAGAAGATTTTTTCACTGTCTTTTCAGGTGCAACTATGTCAACAGCAGCTCTCACTTTAGAATTAAATCTTTCCACCTTACTATTTACATTGTCCTCGCTATTATAGCTGGCACTATAAACGGACTGATTGCTTAAAATGTTTGTAAGTTTTAAAGCTGCTGCGAATCAAAGAAGCGTTTTTAACAATATGCTTCTCATGAGTGTTTTTATCATTATTTCTATATTAAAAGTAGAAGAAAATGGTCTGATAGACCAATATCAATGATCTGTTTTATATCAACTTTCAGTCCTTTAGTAATCACTAAGTCTAATGTATGACCTGCTTTATGTGTAGGCTGATTTATGAGTTGTCTCAAATCAAAAGAATCCAGGAGGTTCATAAATTCTTTTACTTTTAGATCACACTGATTATCTATATGAAAATTAAAGTCGCCAACTATTAGGAGTGTGTCATAATTAGTAATTAAAATTGACATTAAGTCAGAGAATTCCTCAAAAAACGACGCGTTATATTTAGGAGGTCTATACACGGATAGTATTAGAACTTGAGAATCTCCATGAATAACAACGGCGAGATACTCAAAGGACTTGAACTTACCAAAACTGACATCTTTACATTTTAATCGCTCGAGTAAATGTTAGCCAATCCGCCCCTTTTCCCTGGCGGTTTGAATGAGTAAAACTGTAATCCGGAGGCAGATTCGATTAAAACTGCGCGCATCTGAATTCAGCCATGTTTCATTTAGTGCAATAAGATCTATTTTTATCACTAATAAGATCGTTGATAAAAACGTTTTGTTAGTTAAAGCTCTGACATTTAATAGTGCCATATTTAATGTTTCGGAGGTGCAGAGATGAGTACTATGTGCGTTATTGTTATTTGGAATAGGAACTAAATTATTATTATTAGCGCCGCTCTGTGTATATTTTTTGTTTAATCTGCGATCTGTTTTATAGTTTTAATACATTGTTCCTCTAAAATAGTGATTTTAATTAGATTATTGGAGTTTATGCCGTATTTCCTAGGTTTTCTACGTGCATTGAGATTGCTTATTACAGTATTAATGGTGTGAACTTTAACGGAAGACTCTATTAAACATTCATCATGTCCTGGCACAGCAGTATTATTTCGGAAGGGGTTAAGAGCAGAGATAGATAGTCAAGAAAAACGAATTACCTTCGATATGTTTTCGGAGAGGACCCGGGCGCCGAAACTGTTCGGATGCAGGCCATCACGCTTGAAGAGACGCGGCCTTTCCAAAAAGAGATTCCAATTGTTGATGAAGCCGACATCCTTCTTCTTGCAGAAACCCTGTAGCCAGTTGTTCAACCCTAGCAGACGACTGTAGTACTCGTTGGATCGTCTGACGAGAGGTAGTGGACCCGAAACGAAGATCTTTGCCGATGGGGTCCTCTCCTTCGTGTCTCTAATCAGAGCTGCGAAGTCAGCCTTCAGGATTTCTGATTGTCGGTGCCTTATATCGTTTACGCCGGCATGCAAGACGATTGATCCAACTGCCCTCTCCTTGTGTTTCTCGTAGACTGCTGGTGCACGTTTCATTACATCTCGGTCACTTTCAGTAATAAAATTAGTGTCTCCTCATAGGTGAGTTCTTCTGTCCATTAGATTTGTCATTCACTGATTTATAGCTCTTTGCTCTTGTTTGAATCTATTTTGTGCCTTCTGGCTTAAGAAGACTCTGCAAATTTGTCAGTACTTGGATTTACACCTTTGTTATCAGATGAAATACAGGCTGATCGTGGTATGATGAGTTCAGCTACTTACTGTGGAATGCTGTATGACTGTTCAATCTGCTGCCTTAATGGGCCTGATGTGCTACTAAAGCCTAGCAGAATGGGCAATGCCCACTTTGCCCTACACAGGGCTCTTAAGTCATGATGTCAGGGTGGCCCCATTTCTGGGGTTCCATCCAAAAAAGCACAAGGAATGTAAGTAAAATTAAACAGACAGTATGCAATAAACCAATAATAAGCAGAATCAGCAAAAATACATAAAAAAAATGAAAAACAAAACAAGAAAATACGTAAACACATGTTAATCTATGACCATAGCACTGTCTAAAAAATGTGTAGCTTGTATTAAATAATCATTCCGTGTGAAATCTTAATAAGTGCTCCCAGGAAAACCCGAGTATAAATGCAGCTGGAGAGATTTGGGGGCACTCCATATTTCTTTTAGTGTTTTCCTCACAATTATCTTCTTCACGTGCCGTAAGAGGGTGCAGCAGTCTTAAGTGATTGTAGGGTTCTAAAATGTCAGGGTGTGATAATGCTTTTTATAATGTTAAGATATTTTATTGTCAGAAGACAATCTTAGTATTTAATTTGGAGCTTCACTACATTTTGCTAGATAGCTCTGGAAACAAAGGACTTTCTGAGCATTACAGTGATCCCTCGCTATATCGCGCTTCGACTTTCGCAGCTTGACTCTATCGCGGATTTTAAATGTAAGCATATCTAAATATATATCATAGATTTTTCGCTGGTTCGCGGATTTCTGCTGACAATGGGTCTTTTAATTTATGCTACATGCTTCCTCAGTTGTTTTGCCCAGTTGATTTCATACAAGGGACACTATTGCAAGATGGCTGAGAAGCTACTCAATCAGAGCACGTATTACATATTAACTAAAACTCCTCAATGATATACGATATGCTTCCCGTGCGGTGCTTCGCATACTTGAAAGCCCAAACAACACATATTGATTTTTGATTGTTTGCTTGTCTCTGTCTTTCTGTCTCTGACATTCTCTGCTTCTGACAGAGTGGATGTGACCAGAGGGGGTGTTCGCACACTGGCCTAGAGGATACGGATGCTCCTCTAAAAAATGTTGAAAGACTACCTTCACATTGCTACCTTCCTTGTAGCTGGTTTGTCCGGCGGTGCCTCGCATACTTAAAAGCCCAAACAGCCCAATTGATTTTTGAATGTTTGCTTTTCTCGCTCTCTCTCTCTCTCTCTCTCTGACATTCTCTGTTCCTGACGCGCACTCCTTTGAAGAGGAAGATATGTTTGCATTCTGTTAATTGTGAGACGGAACTGTCATCTCTGTCTCGTCATGGAGCACAGTTTAAACATTTGACTAAAGGGTGTTATTTCATGTCTAGAGGGATCTAATAATGTTAGAAAATGTATTTAGAAGGTCGTAAACAGGTTTTCTATGCTCTAACTGCGAAAATATTCAATTTATAAATAAAGAATCCTACTTCGCGGAAATTCATTTATCGCGGCAGAGTGTGGAACGGATTAACCGCGATAAACGAGGGTTGACTGTATTTCAGCAGAGCCACATTCTTACTGATATGGGAAAAACGCATAACAAAAAGGAAAAGCAAGCAATGTAACTATTAAGGGCAAATAAAATATATATTGTATTAGTAAAAGTAATATTTCATAAGCAGGTTATGTAGATGTGTGTAAAACTTACTAAATACACAAACCACAGCGTCATAATGAATAGTGCATGAGCCTCTTTGCCCCCACTACTACTGCATTTCCCTGAAGAAAAAAAAAAATCAATATACACTGTAATTGCTACTTGTATTTATTTATTGCTAAATAACTCCACAAATCAATTTACTGACCCCAAATGAAAGGCCATGGGTCACTGCAGCATCAGGTTAAAGGCAGAAAGCATCCCTGGATAGGGATGGGGTGCAAATCCATCTGATGCCATACTCACATGTAGGGGTCAATTTAGAGTCATTAAGTTACACATCTTTAGAGTGTGTGAGGAAAAGTATGGTGGGAATGAAGAGAACATATAAACATCACCTGGGAAATACCCAGGCAGGAATCTGAACACAGTCTCCCTGGAGCCCTAGTGCAGCAGTAAACATTTCTCCACAATGTCACCCCAAAAAAACTACAACCAAAGCTAAAGTATCTTCCATCAACAGAATGGAGCTTGAATTTCAAAATACAGTTGTACCGCTACCCCCGGAGAACAACTAAGCCCAGAGCAGCCACACGATCAGAACACCACTGATGGCTAACTACTAATAGCAGTAGTTGTTAATTTAATTTGTAGAAATCTTTTGGGGTTCCATGACCAACACTTATCCTATTTTACCCATTCACCACAAATCCCAAATCAGCATACAATGAAAGGTATTAAAGAAATGAAAAAAATATATATTTACATTTAACAGACAAGACAGTTGCCTTAAGCCCCCAAACGACAAGTACATAATAGGGATAAACACAAAAATTCACAAATTAGGATGTGATATGCTATCACTAAATATAACATGTTTTCCCCCCAAATTATCACAGTTTGGTTTACTGTCCTTAAAGTTCAAGAGGACAACGAAAAGTTGAAAACACAACAGTATGCAGATGACAAATAACATAAAAACGCTCTGTCCTACCAGTCCATAGGTTGATCGTTCCAGAGCAACTACAAAAAAGTTTTTCTTTGGAGAAAAGCCTCAGTTGTTGCCTTGGACAAAAGAAACCTTCTTCCAGCAAGTGGCTCCCATAGTGGATTTTCAGTCCTAACACCCTGTTGCTCCTTGTTTCACTGCTCGATGTCTCTCTCTCTCTCTCCCTTCCTTCCTTTCCGGCCAACCATCCTGTCTGTGCTGTGTCTTCTCCTTAAAGGTGCAGTTCCCCATTTTGGGTCAAACACTCAACAACCCATTTCTAGATGTATACATTATGGAGATCCAAACTAACAAGGGCCAATACTACATGTGGCACCTGCTACAGTATGTAATGCCTCAATGTCATCTTCATGAATGTGGATCTTTAATAAGACACTTGCTGATTAATAAAATTGAGGTTGAGGTGGGGAGTATGGGCTGATATGGTGTGTTGCCATACCCCCCCACATGACGAACCATCTGGATTGGGACCAAAGTGCAGCCGTGCAACGGCTGATACCTCAGCACCACACTGGAACTGTATGAGGTTTTTTTATGGTGGCTGTAGTGCCAATCATGCCTCCAACCCCTAAGTTTTCCCTGCAAGTTGGAGGACCTGCCTGCAGGGATTGATGCAGTTTAATGTCATACCCAGGACGAATTTGCAGGTTAAGGGCCTTGCTCAAGGGCCCAACAGAGTTTATTATCTTTAGTTGCTTATTGCAGCCAAAGTGGCATATAAAACCCTTGACAGGTGGCTGTGAACAGAAAAGAAATACTCACAGCAGCCAAATTAACTTGAAAAAAAGTTCACAATATGGAATTAGGCTTCAGTTACTGCTCTGGCTATGGGTCACAAATGGAAGTTTGCCACATTTTGGTACAAACCTCAGTTTACCACATCTTTATCCAAGGTGACCTAACACTTATGACACAATTGGTTATGTTTCATTTGGTTTTTCAGTTGGAGCACAAGCAGGTGAAGTGACTTGCTAATGGTCACACAGTGTCAGTGGCAGGATTTGATCCCACCACCACCTCAGAGTTTCAAAATCCAAAGCTTTAGCCACTACACTACACTACCTTCAAAAATAACTCTCTTCTTTACACACATTTCTTGAAAGAGCTGAAGAAGATCAAATATATGAACTCCATGAACGAGACTCCATGGCAAGAAAGTGGGTCAAAAGCAAAGCACCTACAGTATAATAAAGGAGTTTAAATCAAAAGAGAGTTTTAGCAGTGCAATAGAGTTGATGGTCTTACTCATAATCAGTCTCTCTCTTCCTCTCCATTTGCCCAGTTAGTATAAATACCACCCATTATGCCTGCATTCAGGAAAATTCTAGAAGCTTTTTTCTTAGAAACTGTAGTCTACTTGTTTGAAATAATTTCAGTGTTCCTGCCTTAATGTTATTTTAAAATCACCACCCTATGTAGTGCACATAAAGGTTACCATTAAACCTCATTTTTCAAGATTGAAGCCATTTGTGTTTTTGGAAACAGACTGGCAATGTAATAGATTTTAATCATTGTGCAATTAATTTGTATCTTTATTTACAAGAACTGGGACTTCAAATATGTCAACATGAAATCGAGTACAACAGGTAAGAAAGTCAAAAAGTAGTGAAGGTGTTTGATACCTTCTAAAACACATTCTGCCTGTAATAATAATCCTACTGTATTTGTGCTCCCATTTTCTTATAAACCAGACTTGTTTTTTTATCTAGTTTAAGACAACATGAAGTGTAATTTCCTCATTGTGTTATTTACATGAAGATTTTTCCAATTGAGCAGAATTTTGGCCTGAATTTTAGAAAACCGGAATATAAAATGATCCTCCCCTTTCCAGCAATAATTTTTGAAAAAAAAACATTGCAATGTCTTAAACAGCAATCGTGCCAATAGGCATGGTATTTGAAGAGGAAATAGGACAGGCAGTCAGTCAGTATTACAGCAGTGCAAACTCTTAACGGTCCGATTACCGTTAAGAAGGGGCCCACGTTGACTCGAAAGTTTGCATATTGTAATCTTTCTAGTTAGCCAAAAAAAGGTCCTAATTAGGCTTTAAAACTATATTACACTTCAATAAATATATTAATTTGAACATATTTAAATAAAGGCCAACCTGTATTGTTTTTTTTTTTTATCTTCAAAAGGTTGCATCAGTGGGTTCCTTCTCACTGCTGCCACTCCCATCCTTCTGTTCCAAAGGCCCTCCCAACAGAACATTGTCTACACAGACATTCAGGGTATTCGCGGTGTATCATTTCTTGAATCTGTGGAAGATAATCTCCATGCAAATTGCATCCCATGCCTGTAGAATCCATTCATAGTGCACACAAACAATGTAGGTGTCAGCACGATTGCCAGACAGCAGCCACGCTGTATCTCACTGCCTTTGAATGGCTTGTTGACTACTAAATCCAGTACTTGTAGTTGAAGTGTATTTCCTCGTGATATGATAGCCAGATCAGCATTCATATTAAGCCAGTGATTTTTCACAGATTCTGTTAAGTATCCACAGAACACATCTAAAACCAACATCTTCTTTTGGAATGCCCCTAACTGTCTTACCCACATGACCTGTAGCCTGTGTGCACTATACGCTCATCCTCCATTCTACCCGTTACCTCAGTATGCACAATTATCCCAACTGGCATTGTCTTCGTAGGTGCGCTTAAAGGTTTAAAAACGACACATCTACTAAAGATGCTAACCACCCTGTATAGATGCTTTCTGTGCTACATAGATAGAGCAGCTAATGATTCGTAATTCACAAGCATCTCTCCAAGCACAGTGGTATCAAACATTACCAGTGTTTTGAAATGACAATGTGAACTTTTAAAACATCACACGGCCCTAACATCCAAGTCAGAGCTTCTAATCTGAAGGTAGTTCACGTGAAATTTCTGGCTCAGAAACTTGTATTTCCTTATCTGTCCAATAGCATGAGAATGCAATATCAGTAAGAATACAGATTTTGCAAGGGTCACTACAAATATATTCTATTAAAAACACACCCAAGTTTAAAACAGCTCTCAGACTAGTGGGCTAGATACAGCCAGATAATAAAAGTATATCATGTCTAACAAAAATACACAGGATTAAGAGGACTAAGCACCTCAGTGTTAAATAAAACAAAGCACACCAATCCAATACAAGGGTAATCCAAATACTTCCAAAGTAATTTCTTTGTCAATGAACATTCGCTTTGTTCGAATAGTGGAATACAGTACACCGGGTCTAATGCTGACACAAGTGCAAAATGAAAATCCGTCCCAGGAAAACATTTACTATAGACCGCTCCTATGAAACACAGCATAGCTGGCTATTTGTTAATCCGTTAGTTATTTTTATTTATTTATTTTTTAACTTTTAGAGATACAATTATGCCAATCAAGTTTTGTTCTGTTCTATGCCTGATCTGTGTCCTTTACATTCAAAGAACCATGTGCCAAGGTAAACAATGCTTTGATAATTAAAATGTAATTCTTCACATTATGTCTAGAGACAATCTTCTGATGATAAATGTCAATAAAGTGCTAATAATGTATTTTTGATTGACGTGAATACATTTGGAAACAGTTACTTACTCTCTGAAAATGCTTTTATATATGCAACATCAATAACCACCCAATTTAAATTTAGTTTAACAAATAATGAAATATGCCACTGCTGTAATGTTACAAATTAACTTCAAGCACTGACTGTACTTTTATAACACGAATAAATATTCACATAAACTCTGTGTGTCACAGACACTCAACTTTTTTTTTTTTTGCGATATAAAATCTTTTTAAAGAGAGAAGTGACACAAACTCCAGTTTCACAGTTCAGAAGCAGAGACAACAATGAATACCTGAAGAAAATACCAAAATAGTCATCATTTAATTTTGTCTGCATTATGGACTCTGATAACACATGCACCAACACAACGATTTGTGTTTAAACAATTACAACTTACAAAATTAGAACTTAGCTATATTTTGTTACAGAAAAACATCAGTAACTGCATGTACACCGTTCTGCAGCAGTTGGTTATACATTTAGTTAATTGAACTGATGGCCATGTAATGAGATTTTCCTGGACTTTATATTTGCAGCAATACAATCAATTGCAATTAAACGCTAACATTAACTATGTAAAATAAAAATAGGTAACAAAAGTGACAAAAGCAGTTACAAAAAAACAATAGCTTTCTTTACAATTAAGTTGGCACTGAAAATGTGTGCAATCCGGTGTAAACAAACCCATTAGCTTCAGTGGAAGCATAATAAAACAAATTCAAGTTAAAAATTTTCTCAAACCAGAAAAAAAATTCACAAGCATGAATTAATACATAAACCCGTGTCACTCAGTAAATTGCGCATTTGCTATTTGTACATGCACAGTAACAACCCTCCACATAATTTTATTAAAGTAGAAGACTGCAAAATTGACAAAGCAATCACTCTGGAATGCAGACAATGCAAATTTACAAATGTAATTTTTTTTTAAAATGGAGAATGACAAATTAACTAGCTTGTAATGAATAGTAAAATCATTTTAAGGTTTAAATCATTCTACATTGTAAAAATAATCAAATATATGCCCACTGCCTGTTCGTTTGAGATATGCTTAAAAACACAGCAGAGAAGGTAAAAATAAAGCCAAACTAGTATTTTAGATAAAAGTGCCGATTTTAGCCATTAGTGTATAAATAAACATGTAAAGTGGATGCGTGCTTTCATTTTACGTTCTTTAGTTTTCTCTAGCTTTCAATAAAAAAATGTCCCAAAACTTCCTTTTCCGTTTAATTTAAAAAGGTTGCCCTGAATTGAAATAAACAGTTCCTCAGTTACCAAGTTGTCATTGATCTCTTTAATTCCAAGCTCCATTAAGGATTTTCTTTGTAACTGTTTCTTCTTAGCAGATGTGGAAATCAGTTCATTTTTAATAATGTTATTACTTTCGATAGGATCAGGCTCCATAAACTGTTCATTGTCAGTTACACAATTACCCAGTGCAGGAAGTTCACATGGGTCCTCCATATTGCTTGTTGCTTTTGCTTCACAGTCATCCTCCACATTTTTACCTAAAACAGAGTTTTCTTTGTAAACAATCAAATATTTTATATACAAAACATATTTCTTTCACTAAACTGATTATATTACATCTCTAATATTAAAACACTATATGGTCTGAAATACGGCAAATTAAAATACAATGCATTATATTTGAAACAGTACATTAAATATAAAACTATTTCTTAGCACTGTACACAGTAACAAGTTTAACTATTTAAGTCTCGTCAATTTAGAATTCAACTTAAAGAAAAAAAAAATCTCAATACAGTCAACTGAAAAGAATCACCTATATCATACTCTACCTTCAAGATCAATATTTTTGGGTTTCTTTATCTGAATAAGACTTGCAGGCTTAACTAATACAACACCATAACCTTCGTTGTTATGAATTACATTATTTTTCATGGTAATTCTGGCCATGCTGTACAATTCATCTGTGAAGTCCTGTAACAAATATAAATGCACATATCAAGAATAGTCAAACCATTATTACATACATAACAGGACTACAATGATGATGAGATATTATAGCTCTGAATATATTATAATCACTTTGTCTCACCATGCAAGATCTGAAAGGTTTCTTAGCTATTTAAGTGTAATTGCTTCATTGATTGTAAATGTATGAGATATTACAACTTTTTACTTGTGGCAGTCAACTTTTGTAACCTGTCCTATTATACTTGCTGAACAAACACACCCTAGCCTAATGTTACTCATTTTACCTCTTTTTTAAGTCACCTTAGATAAAAGCATCTACTAAGCAAATAAATGTAAAATGTAAATGTGAATGAATGGATATTTGAATTCTGTCAAATTTCTTGAATTGTTTGCATGCAAGGTTTAAAAAAACATTGAGCACAGTAGTTAGCTGTAAAGGATTGATATAAATACTTAAAACTGGAATTACTTAATACTAATTAATATTAATTACTTTCATTAATAAAAATTAATTATTACTTACTTTGATGACTATTCCATCTTTGCAATGATGTATTCCAGTCCCAATTAAACTACAAGTACTACCAGGATAAATTTCTACACCAGCACCCTTTGGATTAGAGGAAGAGGAGGGGAAAAAAAAGCAAAAAAAAAAAAACACAACACAAGTCAATTAATATTGTGTTCCAACAGGATAAATAAATCAGAGATACAGTAAATTTTAAGAATCCTGCAAGAATATAAGTCAAAGCTTAGACACTCAACATTAAATAATGTGGCAATCCATGGTTACCATTTTCTGCTTTTTTGTGCAGTACTCTTCCTTGAGATTTTTTTTTTCTTTTGAGCCACTTTATGCCGTGCAGATCACCCCTTTCTTCCAGTTTCTTCGTTATTTGCATATATGCTGTGCTTTAAGACTAAACTTTACAAGTGACATTGAGCACTGTCAATAAGTGCTGCTCTATGCCCAATTTATGCTATATTATTACATTTTGCAAGATGTTGCCAAAGAAAATTCAAATAGTTAAAGGGAACCTTTAAAATACATTATTATGCAGACAAAGCTTTATCTACAGTTTATAAAAAATACTGTATCAGTAACTGTTATGTCACACATTTTACATATTGAGATGCATCACAGCTAACTCCAAAAACCCTTGGAAAAATGGCAATTGAAATATAACAAGAAAGGATAGACTAATACCTTGTATAACCCAGGGCAATTCATGTACAGCTAAATTTTTCTATGTTCATGTTTATGTAAAAATATATTTTTGATTGCAGCGTATAAAATACTTTTGATTTTAATTTAAACTGCACTCGTTAAAGTAGTAAAGGACTTGCGGGTAAATGCAGATAGAGGCCATTTATCTGTTGCTATCCTCTTAGATCAGAATGCTGCATTTGATACCATTGATCACAATATTCTTATAAATTGCTTTAGTCAGTGGGTGGGCCTCTCTGGCAGTGTCTTAAATTGGTTTGAATCCTACCTGGCTGGTAGAAAATTCTTTGTTAGTTGTAGTAATTATACTTCGACGACACATGATATTCTATATTGTGTTCCACAAGGCTTTATCCAGGGTTCGCTGTTCTATTCGATTTACATGGTTCCGTTAGGTCAGATTATCTCAGGGCATAACGTGAGCTATCACAGCTATGCTGATGACACCTAGCTGTATTTATCAATAGCAACTGATGACCCCAACTCTGTTCATTCATTAACACAATGTCTTACTTGTGTTTCTGAATGGATAAGTAGTAATTTTCACAAACTAAATAAAGAGAAAACTGAAATTTCAGTGATTGGCAATAATGAATATAATGAGGTTATTAGAAATAAACTTGATGCATTAGGATTAAAAGTCAAGGTGAGGGTAAAGAATTTAAGGGTATCCGTTGACTGTGACCTGAATTTTAAATCGCATATTAATCAGATCACATTCTACTGTCCAGAATGGAAAACATGCTGGGTATCTCTGGCACTGCCCTCCAGTGATTCAAGTCCTATTTGACTGATAGGCAAGAGTTTGTTAGTCTTGGCAGCAACAGATCCAGCTCAGCGCCAGTCACACAAGGAGTTCCTCAGGGCTTTGTCCTCAGCCCTCTTCTCTTCTGTATTTATATGCTTCCGCCTTGGCCACATAATCTGTAGTATTGGAATTGGTTAACATTTCTATGCAGATGATACTCAACTCTATTTCAATGTTAAAAGTGGAACTTCATCAGAGCTTTCTCAGCTCACAATCTGCCTCAGTGAAAATAATACCTGGATGGTGCAGAACTCTTTAAATTGCAACAAATCTGAACTCCTGCAAATTGGGACTAAAGTGCAACTTAATAAAATGAGCTCCTTTCCAGTCCATCTTGGTGGTGATCTTATCAGACCTGCCACCACTGCAAATAATCTTGGTGTCATTTTTGATTCCTCCCTTTCTTATTCTACTCACATAAATCACATTAAGGAACTTTCTTACATTCACCTCCTTAACATATCCCGTGTTCACTCCATCCTCTCCTTTTTTAATGCTGAGAAACCTGTCCATGCTTTTATCACATCCCGCATCGATCATTGTAATTCCCTACTGGCAGGTGCCCCTTCTAATCTTATATCACTGCTCCAGCTTATTCAAAACTCAGCTGCAAGAGTCCTTACCCAAACCAGCAGCAGCAAGCACATCACACCCATCCTGCTCCACCTTCACTGGCTCCCCATGTCTTACAGAATCGAATATAAAATTCTGCTAATAACCTACAAAGCCTTAAATGACCTTGCGCCAAACTACATCAGTGACCTTCTCCATCAATATGTGCCTGTCTGCCCACTAAGGTCCTCTGATTCTGGCAATCTTGTTGTGCCCCACACTAATCTACACTCCATGGGTAACAGGGCCTTCAGCTGTATAGCGCCCAGACTCTGGAATGACCTACCGAAATTAATTAGATCATCTGAATCCATGAATTCTTTAAAAAAACAGCTCAAAACTTATCTGCTCAGGAAGGCTTCTAGCTCTACCTGGCTTTATTATCCCTCTCTCAGTCTACCTCTATGTCACGATGTTCATGTAACCTGTGTGTGTGTGTGTGTTGTAGACCATCAATTATGTTGTCTGCTAGTAAATTCAGAGAAAAGCCTTATCTTACTATACTTTATTTTCTGGTTTAGTATAATGCTATATACTGTTTAGCTTGCCGTTCTTTCTTAAACTCTGTAAAGTGCCTTAAGCATGGGAAAACGCGCTATATAAATAAAATGTATTATTTTTATTATTAGGACAGCACTTTTTCACTTAAGAAATATAGCAAAAGTTAGATCTCTTATATCATTGAAAGATGTTGAGAAATTAGTTCACGCTTTTGTTTCCAGTCAACTAGATTACTGTAACGCACTCCTCTCAGGACTACCCAAAAAAAGACATAAATAAGTTGCAATGAGTGCAGAATGCAGCTGCTAGAATCCTAACTAGGAAAAGAAAATCCGAGCACATCTCTCCAGTTTTGATGTCACTACATTGGTTAACTGTGCCATTTAGAACTGACTTTAAAATACTTCTTATGGCTTACAAAGCCTTAAATAATCTCACTCCATCTTATATTTCGGAATGTCTTACATTCCAAATCGTAACCTTAGATCTTCAAATGAGTGTCTGCTTAGTATTCCAAGAGGTAAAGTTAAAAGAAGTGGTGAGGCGGCCTTCTGCTGTTATGCACCTAAAATCTGGAATTGCATGCCAATAGGAATTCACCAGGCTAATATAGTGGAGCTCTTTAAAAATACTACTACAAACACATTACTTTAACATGGCTTTCTTATAACTTCATTTTAGTTTAATCCAGATGCTCTGTATATTCAATTAACTATCATTACTATCCTTACACAGCGTGGCTCCAAAATCCGTACTAACTCCACATTCTCTTCTGTTCTTTTTCCGGTTTTCTGTGGTGGCGCACCACCTAATCAAAGCACCGTGATGTCCCTGCATTGATGGATTAAAGGCCAGAAGTCCACGTGACTGTCATCACCAAGTCCTTCCATGAGAACCCTGAATACAATGAGGACTGATCATTTATGTTAGGTAGAATGCCTAGAGGGGGCTGGGCGGTCTCATGGCCTGGAACCTCTGCAGATTTTATTTTTTCTCCAGCCGTCTAGAGTTTTTTTTTTTGTTTTTTCTGTCCTCCCGGGCCATCTGACCTTACTTTTATTCTATGTTAATTAGTGTTCTCTTATTTTAATTCTTACTTTGTCTTTTTTTCTCTCTTTCTTCATGATGTAAAGCACTTTGAGCTACATTATTTGTATGAAAATGTGCTATATAAATAAATGTTGTATTTTACAGGAAGTAATTAATTTTTTCTCCAAAAATGATATTTATGAGCTAAATGCAGATTAAAGTAAACACTGGATCATTGTAGGGCTATGACTGTGGTGGGTTTGTTGCATATGCCCATTTCCACTCTCACATCGCGTTGTATAAAAGCTAAACTTGCCGTAAAGCCATGCACATTTTCATGCCAGCTCAATCCCTGGCGTATGCAAGTTCTCCGTACAGTTCTGCAAGCTGTTTGGGCCCATTGTCAAAGCAGTGCTATTGTTCCGGTGTGGTTTCCATTTATTTTTTTGATTCACATCCCTGATGCGGCTTTATCAAATACAATGAAATTCACCACATATCGTTTATTAGTTTAAGGCATCTGATTGTAATCAACCCATAACCAAATAATGGTGCACAGAATGGCCAAACTATTCCAGATACTATAGCTGCTTTAGCGTTGTCACTGTCAGTGCACCACTCAGATTATTTAACCCACTGTATCCGAGTGTGAAATCACAGCTGTAAAGCAGCTGATCAGATTAATCGGGATACAGCACCAAGCGCACACAGTCTCAGCAATGTGCACAGTCTATTTGAACATCTCCCATACAGTACAGCAAACGCTTCAGAGCCTTTCCTGTAGGGACTTCACGCTGCAAATGAACTGTAAAAAAAAAAAAAACTAATGCAACAATCTATTATGATATGTACAAGGTGCAACTGAAGTCATTGATGAAATTCAGTAAATCACTGAGCCAACTGCGCTTGAACTGGCAGCACGCAAACACACAGAGGTAAACGCTGATGATTGCAGGTTCGTCTAGTGCAGCGGCTGAATCCCAGAGAGTGTTGCTGCAGTTCTGCTGGGGCTGGCAGTGGTCATGAGCTGGCTGCTCAACAAATGTATGGCACTGACTGATCAGCCCTGGCGTGCTGGCCAATTGCTCTGTGAAGCGCCTATAGGCAGTTATGGCATTCAATGAATGTACATCACTGAATATACTTGGCCCCTGCATGCTGACAAATTGCTCTGAGACACAACTACAGCTGGTTGCAGCATTCAATGAACATACATTGCCAAATATACTCGGCTCCGGCGTGCTGGAAAATTGCACTGAGAAACAACTTTAGCCAGTTGTGGAGTTCAATTAATGTATGTCACCGCATATATTCAGCTTTGGCGTGCTTCCAAATTGTACTGGAAACCAACTCTAGCCGATTCCGCCGGTTTAAGTGAATATAATTTCAGTTATGTTTGCCAATGTGTTTGGAGCTATAGTAAACGAGTGAATAAGAGTAGCTGAGCCATCCTAGTTTTTTTTTTTCTTCTTTTATCGTACAATATTTGAGTTCATATGAATAGTAAACCATCTCTAACTAACGTTAGGCAACTTGTGTTTTGGAGTATATCAGTAATTAGCTTGTTACATATTTTAGTCCACTTTTTTATTTTGGCATAATATAGTACATGATGTGATAAACTACAACACTTTTCCTTTAAACTGTGATGATTAAAACATCTTTGTCTGCAAAATCATTGTTGTGTATTCCTGCTACCTCTACTCCATCCGAGTATCTCTTCTCAGCAGCTGGGAACATTGTCTCAAAAGAAGAGAGGCAACCTCACACCATAGCATGTTGAAATGCTCACGTTCCTACACTCCAATCAGGAATATATGAACTGAATCTTTTATAAACTGTACATTATTGTTTTATTTTATTTGAACTGAAGCTTTATTTAAACTTTTGGACTTTAAGACACACCAGTGACCATTTTTGGTTAAGTTAAATGCACTTTTTTTGTTTAAAGACTATGTGCACTTTAGTCTGTATTGTTTAATGTATTTCTTTTTTATTGTGATGGTCACGCTAATATAAAATATATTATTTTTTTCAAATTCATATGTTTCACTGGTTATTTTAATTTGATTATTATTAATTTTAATTGTGTTAATGCAGAGACATCAGGGTGACATTCACAAGTGAAAGTGAACAGACATGAGCAGATGAGGTAAGACATGCACTGGAGCCCAGAACAGGATATACAACCACAGGTCACAGGCATCAAAATAGTCACACATGAAATAATCATGACTAATCGACTAATTAAAAGAAAAAAAAAAAAAATGATAGATTAGTCAACTACCAAAATAATCATTAGTTGCAGCCCTAGTTAACACACACAGAATGTCACATAAAATCATTTAAGTTGGAGATGCATTTGTTAATCGTTTTCAATGGGAGCTGTTTCGCTGGTGTCAATTTTTTGGCAGCTATCCCTTCTAATGTTGCATTTATTTAGACTGGAATACATATTAGCCAACCAATCACTAATTTATCTTTGAAAAGAGTCTTGCTTCAGAAGCATCACACACTTTTTTTTTTTCTTTTATTTCTTCTAATATAACTCACATTTATATGGCTTAGTTGTAGCAGCCAAAGACTGGAATTAGCAGTTGCTTTTCTTTTTCAAAAACAATCAGTGGTCATCTTGTAAGTGACTAATATTTTACAGATTTTGTAAGACAATGAAGTACTCTTCCCATTGGTTGAGGAAACCACCATTTGGCGATCTGACAGCAGACTTTAGTAACACAACTTATCATTTTAAACCACTAATTAACAAGCACTCTACTTTCCTTTTGCTCATATTTTTTGTGGAAGCAGTGTTAAGCTGCAAAGAACAGTGAATATGAGAAAATAAAATCTGAGAGCAGTGTAACTTCCATGTATTTTAAATGTTTGGTGACTTAGATAAACAGAGTACTTGTCTAAATTCAGTAAATTGCTCCATGAGTTTAAATGAAACAGATGGCTCACTGATAGCCTTGAGTGGTGAATGTGGGGCTTGTAGTCAACTTTCATTTAAGCAGTTTGTTATTTTCATTTGATTGTGTATAGTACATTAGTAGATCACCATCAAATGTCACATGTATCAGACATATTCCATATTGGTCTCAGACAGTTTGTAACAGATATATTTCTTTAAAAAAATTGGTGGTTTTATTTTTCTGGTTTTCACATATCATTTGTTAGTATGCCTTTTTTAAAAAAATGAGAAGTTCCTAAAGTTTAATTTTGGCTAATTGTAAAAAGTGTGGACAGAGGTGATGTTCATTTCCAGAATGCCTGTACCTATAAGCATAGTAATGCCAATTAATTAATTTTATGAACCTATTTCATTCAGCACTGGCTGACAGCAAGCTAGAAAATGTTATGGAAGCAACATGCAAACGCAGGAACAAGTCAGACTATGCCCATAGGTTGTATTTGTAAAATAAAGAAAATTTACAGCAAGGAAATGTATAGCAACCTTAACAATGAGATCAGTAATATCAAATGCTTTTGCCATATGAGCTGTACAGCAAATTAATCACTGAAGAAAGGATGCATAATATAAAAAAAAAACACACAAATGTTTCACTAAGACTTGCATACCAACATTATTAAAAAGTCACTTTGGTTCAAGACATATTCATGTATTTTTTTTGTCAAAAGCAATACTGAACACTAGATTACAGCGCCTATGACTTCTTAAAGATAGATTTTTTATTTTCTTTGAAAGCATGCTTATTGGCTATAAAAAGGCAATAATAAGCCCCGCATTACAACACACATTATATGTAATAGGTTAGTTTCATTGTTATGGAGCAACCTTTCCAAGGGAGCGTCCTAAAACCCTTGAAGAGTGAAGCATGACCGTACATTTTAAAGTTGGCATTTTCAAACAGCAGGAGAGTACAGGAAAAGGCCATGTTTTGTAATGTGTTTTGTCTGCAACAGCAGTTGCATAAGCGAGTGACAGAGAAAGAAAATGCACTTTAATCCATTTGTGTAATGGGCAAAACAATTTACTTCTTTATGCAATTTGATGATTCTAATCATTTGCAACACATGTAACACTAATAACATTTTGGCCAAACTTCATAATTGATGTTATCTTGGACTTTATTTAATTTAATAAAAAAAAGGTTGTGTGTTAGTGATGCAGATTTAAAGTTACATATGGGAGGTAAGGGTGTAGTATCTACAGGGTGGGCCATTTATATGGATACACCTTAATAAAATGGGAATGGTTGGTGATATTAACTTACTGTTTGTGGCACATTAGTATATGTGAGGGGGGAAACTTTTCAAGATGGGTGGTGACCATGGTGGCCATTTGGAAGTCGGCCATTTTGGATCCAACTTTTGTTTTTTCAATAGGAAGAGGGTCATGTGACACATCAAACTTATTGGGAATTTCACAATAAAAACAATGGTGTGCTTGGTTTTAACGTAACTTTATTCTTTCATGAGTTATTTACAAGTTTCTCTTTGTTTACAGCCATTGACATGTCGCAGAGGTTAACACGTGAGGAGCGGATAGAAATTGTGTTGATGTCTGGTGAACGCAGTAACCGGGTCATTGCAGCAGATTTCAATGCAAGACACCCTACGAGACCACCCATCTCTCATGCTACAGTTAGCAAACTGCTTGCTAAGTTTCGTGAAACTGGTTCAGTGTTGGATTTGCCAAAATGTGGACGCATGAAAACTGTCACTAATGAAGAAACATCAGTGGCTGTCCTAGCTTCATTCAGCAAGAGCCCACAGCGTAGCACTCGCCGCATGTCACTGGAGAGTGGCATTAGTCGAACATCCCTTCGGCGGATTTTAGCTACTCACAAATGGCACCCTTACAAACTCCAGCTACTGCAGCATCTCAACGAGGATGACCCAGATCGGCGCACTGAATTTGCAGAATGGGCAAAACAAAAATTGGAACAGGACCCTCAGTTTACGCAGAAGATTTTGTTCAGTGATAAGGCAAACTTTTATGTGAATGGTGAAGTTAACAAACAAAACCACTGCTATTGGTCTGACACTAACCCACATTTGTTAGATCCCTCCAAGACTGTTGGAACAAAAAAATTGATGGTATGGTGTGGTATATGGGGTACAAAGATAGTGGGGCCATTCTTCATCAATGGAAACCTCAAGGATATGCGAAATTGCTACATGATGATGTGTTTCCCTTTTTATGCACTGAAGCTGGCATGTTCCCCGAGTTTTTCCAGCAAGATGGTGCACCACCACATTATGGGTGTCAGGTCCGAGCATTCCTAGATGAACAGTTTCCTGGAAAGTGGTTTGATCATCATGGTCCAGCTGAATGGCCCCCAAGGTCTCCCGATCTGACCCCCTTAGACTTTTATCTTTGGGGTCATCTGAAGGCAATTGTCTATGCTGTGAAGATAGGAGATGTGCAGCACCTGAAACTACGGATACTGGAAGCCTGTGCTAGCATTTCTCCTGCGGTGTTGCTATCAGTGTGTGAAGAGTGGGAGAAGAGGGTTGCATTGACAATCCAACACAATGGGCAGCACACTGAACACATTTTATAAGTGGTCAGAAACCTGTAAATAACTCATGAAAGAATAAAGTTACGTGAAAACCAAGCACACCATTGTTTTTCTTGTGAAATTCCTAATAAGTTTGATGTGTCACATGACCCTCTTCCTATTGAAAAAAAACAAAAGTTGGATCCAAAATGGCCAACTTCCAAATGGCCACCATGGTCACCACCCATCTTGAAAAGTTTCCCCCCTCACATATACTAATGTGCCACAAACAGGAAGTTAATATCACCAACCATTCCCATTTTATTAAGGTATATCCATATAAATGGCCCACCCTGTACTATAGCTGTTATGAATTTTTAATTATATGGTGATATAGTTTTTTTGCCACTCCAAGCTATCCATTGGCTGCGTGGGTGTTACTTATTATTGGGCTGTATTTCCCAACACAATGCATTTGTTTTCTAGGATGAAGTTTTGGAAGAGAAAAAATACTGAAAGCTTTATGAATTGGGCATACTAGGAGCACTAGGTTTGCACAGGATTGGTTACCTTGAAAAGAAAAAGCAAGCAACAATGGTAAAAGCAAACTCTACCTATGTGTTGATATGGGAAGCTATGGGTCAACAGGAGCAGTAATTATTTAAGATGGATAGGGTGTCACAGAAATTGGACACTAAGGGTAACAGAAGAGTTAAACTGGTCAGGCAAGAAGTTAAGATAGTTTTCATCCATGCCAAAAGGTAGCAGCAGATAAGGCATTTCTGGCATAGATGCAACGCTACTCAGGACAGCATTGGTTCAACTACACATTAATTATTGATTTCATAAGTTTTAATGTGGACAAGATGACAAACCACTTAAGTAGATAGCACGGAACACATTCAGGGGTGCAGAAATCCAACGCCCGACTCGTCCGACACGGGTAAATTGACCTACGGACAAGCATGTTTTTGTGGTTTCAGTTTCCCGCGGACAAGGGCAATTTTCAGAAGAAAAAAAAAAATTATATGTGCTGTGCAGGGCACATTTTTGCCTCTACTTTCAAATTTTAAACATTTGGGTACATACTTCGTGCGGAAACAGCCTACTTAGGTATGTTCTTCATGTCTCAAATTGGTTTTCAATATTGTTTACAAAATGACGACTGATTTTTCAAAGGGGAAGCACTCTTACGGTCTTACATAAGTATTTTACCCTACTATTTACGCGCTTGGAGATGCAGTCATTTTTTTTCATGCCGACATTACGATGTAATCTGATTTTTCATTATAATCGATAACTTTTATATATTATTGATAAAATTCATTGTTTCTATATAAAAATCTGGTCATTTTACTTAGAATGCAAATGTTTTCATCAAATAACAAAGCTTGTTAGGCACTTAATCTTTCCAGAAATTTGCGATTTTGCGTAGGTTGTGATATATTGAGGAGTTAAGAAATTTATTGCGTGACAACATCAATTCTGATGAGCTGTCTATAGATCGTTTTTGATTAGAGAATTTTTCATACAAAACAAGTTGGTTTTGCGCTGTCATTTTATTAAAAATAAAGAAGAAAACATTCTAACGTTTTCCAAATGTTATGAAATATCAATAAAAATCTTCACTTAGACGTGGTTATTGTTTCTCCGACAACATCGGTAATATTTACTTCAGTCAATCAGTCCAGGAACCATGCAGTTCAGCTCAAGCAGAAATGAACAGCATTCAGCCCATGCTGTCTGAGATAGTAAAGATTCTTGGGGGAAAAGATGTTGCAAGACAAAAGCTGAAGAACATAGCAGAAAATGAATCAGGACAGTGTTCTGTTATGTAACTAATATGTGAAACAGAACTAGTATAGCTATAATGAGGGCATTGTTTATTAGTGAGTTAAAATAATAAGGGAATCTTTTATATAATAATATTCTAGAGAAAGGTGGCAAAATACTACTCCCTGAAAGAACTTTTTTCAGTTTTAAAATGGAAGGCAGTTTTGGTATCAATATAAGAGATCAGAAAAAATAAACTATTTTTCACTTTTGTTATTTGTTTATGGGCAAGTGAATTTAACTGGCGGACAAGTGGACTTTCTAAGTTTACTTGTCCATGGACAAGTAGAATTAAATTAGATTTCCACACCCCTGACATTATATATTTAAAAGGTCTCATAGGAAATTATGTAATAGGATTTCTTTTGTGTCATCTTTATTGTGATAATTTTATTCACTTTATACTTATTTCACCATATGTGTTTCATTTAATAAAATGATTACATCAATTTATTTTTGGAGCGCTTCAGTTTTGTAATATGGGTGGAATCTATTGGTGCAATCCCTACACAAAATCTATAAACAGATCAAACTGACATTTAAATATGACATGTACTGTATACACTAGTATATTAGCTCACATTATAAAACTCAAATGTCAGCACCACTTTATATGCACATCATAAGAAAAGAACATACTAATTACTTTCAGATTCGTTGGAAATGGCCAAACTTACTTTCATAGAATCTTAAATTGCAATGACTTTCATATTGGAAAAAAAATCCTTACTTTTGCTCCATACAAGTCACAAATGTTCATAAAGAGCTCTGCTGAAGATCGTACGATAACTCCTGTAGTTTCGCACTGAAGAACGCAATTTTCCATGGTAGTCTTTCCCTGACGTATACCTTAAAAAATTAGGATACAGAAATATAAAGCTAAAGAAAAAACAAGCCATCAATTATAGTACAAGAACAGGGAAATTAGGAAAACACATTTATTAATTAATTAATGGTTAACATAAATGTAAGCTTTTTATTTGGATTCTGATATTTCCAAATTTCAAAGATACGTATGGTATTTTTTAAGTTGTTTCTTTACAATCATTTTATATATTAATTTAGAACACAACTTCATGTGGAAAAGTTAAGCATTTTTTATAAATTATTTAAAAAAATGGAGATGAAAGTTCAAGAGTGCAGAATATGAAAACAAAAGCCTTTAAATATTTCAAATACGTCCATTCTGAAGCAGTAAAGGTTAAGAAATTATGCCTTTAATGTTTCTGACTGACTGACTGTTTCTGAGGTAAGCTAGTGACAACAAAAGTAAACCAGTCTAGAAGTAATACATTCTTTTCACAGATTACTGGTACTATTTCCTTGTTGGAAAGGATACATTTCATTTTACTTGACTACTCACAGTTGTGGTCATAGGTGGAATTTTGACTGTTTCTGCTGGTGCAGCACCAATCTAAACTTGACCTACACCTCACAGTAGCATTAGGGTGCATATTTTGATCTTTATTTCTGTCCAGTTCTACTAAATCAACTATTAAATGTAGCAAGTGTCTGACATACACAGTCCAAACACTTTAGTACATTTTAAATTCCAGGACTCTGATTTTTCCATGACCAACCAACATAAGAAACCAGGACTACTTTAAACTCCAGGTATATATGAATATCAACAGGAACATTACATGAACCTAATAAGAACACATATGAATTCAAACACCTGGCCTACTCCATGTGACTAATGCATTCAGCTCACACCGCATTTCCCATACACTCCAGTGTTTTCTCAACCTCTAAAAGGTCCTGCGGCGCAGTTTTAACATATCAAGCTCATTGACGACCCACTATCAGCAAATGCAAACCACACAATTGGTCAAAACAAGCACAATCAGGGGTCCCTCTTGACGAAACAAGCTCACTTAGAAACAATTGTACAGCACTGCCGATTACTTACGTGGTCCAACCCATTCACGAATCAGTAATGGCCCACCTGCAGTAAATTGGTGAAAAACGTGTGTCGCAACCCAAAGGTTAAGGAACATTGGCTTACGCTAGCAATTCCACAGATATCTGTTTTTGTTCTTAAACATATTTCTCTATGCTTCAATATTCAATATTTCCCTTTCTTTTAAGAGTGTGTTCAGTGTTATTACATTTATTAACTTATTTTGGGACACTCCCGCTTTTACAGTAACAAGAAGAGCTGGCAAATTCAAAACCTGTTCCTTATATGTGATCTTTTTTTGGTAAATTCCCTCCCTCCATCTTTCACCCCTGTCTCTGACAACTTTTTCTTTTAAGCTTTTTGGCACTATGTGTGAAAGCTGTATGGTACATATCCAATACCACCTGAAAACATTTCTACAAACTTAATTATTTAATGTACTGTATATATTTTCTAGCAACAGTGCACTCACCTGGTAACATCTTAAAAATGTTCCTAAGTTTTAGTTTCACTTTCCTATTCTAATATTTTGTTGCTTTGTATTTTTTCTTCTTATACATTCATACACACACTTTCCAAGCATGTTGATTGAGTCATTATAATCAAAATATGACATTTTCAGACCATTTCATCTTTAGTTTTCAGCTAAGCTGATTAATCATTGCAATATTCACCTGAACAATCAACTATCAATATATTCATCTATTGCAGCGCTACTCATTATAAACACAATAGGTTTTAATACCATAGCCTAATTGTTGATTTCTGCCATTATATACAGTATGTTATGAGTGCTTAAAACATAGCTCGACAGTAACAGTCTGCAATTTTCTGACAAAATGACAGATACAATCTGATAGAACCTGATGAAGAGGAGAGCTTCAACTGAGCCCCCTCCCATCAACCAGAAAAAAAGCACATGAACTCTGGTAACTCTGCTTAGGCATACTTTCTAAGGGAAAACATGGAGGATTCCAAAACATAGTAAGATTGCCAACTGCAGGAGAGCAGAATTGCAGGACATGGAGGAAAACAGTTGCGTGTTGTAGGGCATTGCTCAACTGATGTTGAGCTGGGCACCACGGGCCGTCTTCGATGGTGGGAGAGATCCTCGTGTCCGAATTGGTTAACTATCACCCACATCAAGCTGGGCAGCCCCCAGCCAGTAAGGTGTTGGCCCGCCACGGTCTGTCTGCTTTAGTGGGTGCCTGGAGCTCAGAGTTTTGCTCAACAAGCAGATTGTTAACGATGCTGCAGGAAAATATCACTGGAAAAAGCTTACGTTTTTTGCATCTCAAGTTGAAACATGCGAACAATGTGCACTGCACTAATGACTTGAAAAGAATCGAGGATGCTCAAAAGACCACAGTATTTGATCGTGAGCTGCACAGACTGCATGTTGACATAGCAGCACTGTAGGAAACAAGGCTACCAGACAGTGGATCCCTGAAGGAAGAGCATAATACCTTCTTCTGGCAGCGGAAAGGTGTTGAGGAAGCCAATGAACAAGGAATTAGTTTTGTTGTCAGGAACACCCTGCTCCACATGAATCAATCTCCAACGGATGGCACAGAAATAGATCTCATCCTACTCCTCTTCACATCAGCAGGTATTGTATAGATGCACACAAGGTTTACGTCAACCCTAAAAGCCACTTACAAAGTCAAAGAATAGTTCAATGAACACTTAGATAGTGTCATTAACAGAATCAAAATGTCAGAGCACATTTACCACTTGAGAGATTTCAGGGTGGGTCTAGATCGAGAATCCTGGCCAAGCACGTTAGGTCATCACAGCACAGGAAAAATGAATGAGAATAGCCAGAGGTTACTTCAGTTCTGACTATTGGCTTTAACTATCAGGCACTATCAGTCCATGTGTCAAATACTTATTTTTAGAACAAGGCATGTTGTAAAGCTTCCTGGAGACATCCAAGGACAAAGCACTGGCACCAGCTGGACTTCGTCATCAGCATATTCAATACCAGAGTTTACCACAGTACAGACTGTAATACTGACCATTCTCTGACTGTCTCAAAGGTAAAGCTCCAACAAAAGAAATTCCATCTTTCAAAGAAGAAATGTCAACCAAGAATTAACATCAGTAAGACCACTCTCACAGACAAAAACAATGAGTTCATAGAGAGGTTTGAAAAGTCCCTGGATAGTGACCAACAGCAGTTTGCAGAAGCAAGATGTAATTCCCTCCTAAACACCATCTACAGTGTTGCCATCATGATTTGTTGCAAGAAAAAGCGACATAATGCAGACTGGTTTGAGGCTAACATATTGGTATTTGAGCCTGTCATTGACCAAAGCAAAATAAACTCTTCGTCACTGAGCAAATGACTATTGGCTTTAACTATCAGGCAATATTCAGCTGGCATCGGACACTAGCAACATTTGGAGCATGTATGAAGACATTAAACAAGCAACCGGCAAACAAATGAAGAAGTATGAACTTCTGAAGTCTAATACAGGAGAGGTAAATCACAGAAAAAAACAAACAAATGGGTCAAACGCTATCTAGACCTGTACTCCACAGAAAACTCTATGTTAGACATCATTGAAAACCAGCCTGTCCTTGCCAACCGCATTTATCCAGAATCACTGTGGATCTTTCAGCCATAAAGCCACAAGGTTGACATGATCTTCTCTATACATCAGCTCCAAAATAATTCCCGAGAACAAGGCAAACCATTATACTGTACATTATATTTGTCGATCTGACCAAGGCTTTTGACCTCGTGAGTAGGACAGGTATATTTCAGCTGCTAAAAAAAAATAAATAAATAAATTATATATAAATAATTATATACATATACCACTACCACTGTACCTACCCTATGGTAGTAGCTTAGTATTATAACCTCCTTTCACGACGATACACAGGGTGTGGTCACCTACGATGGGGACATTTTTGACCCCTTCCCGATTAATAGAGGCATTTTCTTCTCCATACTATTAAACTTTGCAATCAATGACTCTGTTGAAGGCATCAATGTACATACCAGGAGTGACAGGAAGCTGTTTAACTTAGCTCGCATAAGGGCAAAAGACCAAGATCCACATAATCCTCATTAGAGGATTGCCATTTGCTGATGATGTGGCCCTGACTTCACATACTGAAGTGGCCCTCCATCAGCTGATCAACCATTTTGTAAACGCCTGCAGGGAGTTTGGGCAAACTACACGTAAAATTCTGTTACAACGAAATTTTCATTACAACGATTGTTTTTATGGTCCAGACAGTTTCCCCATATGACGCAAGTCTATAAAAATCTTGTTACTACGAAGTACATTCAGCAGATACTTTCATTACAACTAAGTGCCCAAAAAACCTTGAAATGCCTGAATGAATCATCCATAGAGCAGTTAGTTCTGTGGCCGCAGCTCAGTTGTGCAAAACGATTCCCCAAACAGAAATATTGCAATTTACTTTTTCTTTCTTTGAACTTTCTTTGTACTGTTTATTTTATATTTTTTGCCTTTTTTGTTTCCTGTGGTTTTCAGTGATACCTTTTGCTTATTGCTCTTCAATATTTTAAAAACATCCATTAGAAATTAACTCATTGTCATCCTTCTATAGAAACGGCAGACATGAAAAAATTATAACAGTTCATAAAAAAAAAAAAACTTTACATTTTTGCAGCTCTCGATTGTGGCAAGAAGAAAAAAAGACATTGCCAGTGAATTCGGAATTTCGCCATCAACGCTGTCAACTTTCTTGAAAGCGAGCAAAAAAAAGAAAAATCTCGGGTTGCAAACGTATGCGAACTGCTACATTTGACAATGTTGAAAAAGCTGTTTTTTTTTGTGGTTCAGTGATTCTCGTTCAAGAAACATTCCTATTAATGTGGCACTCATTCAAGAAAATGTGAGGTTTGTAAACTTTCTTATGGAGCTTTTCCACTGCATAGTATGGCACAGCACGGTTCAGTACAGCTCACCTTGGTTCGGCTCAGTTAGCGTTTCGACTGCAGTTTAGTACCGCTTTAAAGTGGGCGGGATTATTCACGTGTCGTTATAGTTGCGCCGCCTCTACTGCCGTGACATCATCGTAAACGCTCCACAAACAAACACACAACAATGGAGCATATCGACGGAATGGTGCTCTTCATTCTCGGCATGTGGATGCTTTTAACAGCAAGACGAAGGAGTTTGTTTCAAAAGAGGCTGATGGCAGCCAAAGAAAACTTTTTCATTCCGCGTCGCCCCATCCAGCTCCCGCTGGATCCGCTCCTCGGCTACCAAGGAGAGGAACGTCTGTACTTCCTCAATAGACCACGAAACAGCCATTATTGGTTAAAACAAAATGGTGCATCTGAACCTGGCTGTGCTAAAAATCTAGTGGGTCTGTTGTGTCTCGTGTCGCAAGTTCAGTGACGCAGTAATGACGATTTTCTCCGGCCAACCAGTGACCAGCAGAGTTTACACGTCACGTTTTGGTAACGGTTCGGCGCGCTTGGAACCTCGGCTGAGGTGGTACTAAAAAAAAGGACCTGGTACCAGGTACTGTTCCCAGTGGAAAGCCCCCCAAAAGTGAGCTGAACTGAACCGTGTCGTGCCGTACTATGCAGTGGAAAAGACCTCCCACAACTGGACAACACGCTGAAGAGTGACGCAAAGTGCGATCTCCACGTCTATGGAAGACTGTTTTGGGGTGCAAGACAGGGACTTATAGCGCAACCCCAATCTTTTATGATTTGCTTCTGTGTCACTTTAATGCAGCGCTATGAGCCTGTTGTTGCCCTGCCCCAGCAATACACAAACAATCTTCCACACACTCTGCAATCACACTTCAGGATGCACTTTAGCGTGTCGTTCCCGTTGGGTGGGGGTGGTTCTCAAAGGAGTTCAGAAACCTCACAATATGAAAAAGAAAAGGATGATTCGGCTCCTGATTGATAACTGTGCTGCCCACAACATGCTTCCACATTTAGATAATGTTTGCATTTAAATTCCTCCTACCCAATTGTACAGCAGTGCTTCAGCCATTGGATTTGGGCATCATTCGTACCCTGAAAGTGTATTATCGCAAAGAAATGCTGAGAAAATTTCTCGTCAGCATAACTTGTAGGCAGGAGGAGATTAAAATTAACGTGAAAGAAGCAATTGAAATGACTGCAAACACATGGGCGCAAGTTAAAGAATGTACTATAGTGACAAATACAGAATCTCATTACAACAAAATTTTTGTTACAACGAAATCTCTTTTAGTCCCCTGGGAGTTCATTGTAATGGAATTTTACCTGTATTAGCATTAAGACCACCAATGTCACGGGCCAGGACATCCCTGCTCCACCTTCGATTAGCATTGACAGCACAGTGCTTGAAGTCACAGATCACTTTACATACCTGGGTTCTTTGTTAAAATCGATAGGCGGATTGCCAGAACTGCCAGCGTAATGGCTAAACTGTGCAAGAGAGTGTGGACTAACAATCAGCTGACCCTGAACACCAAATTGAAGGTATACCAGGCATGTGCCCTCAGCAACCTGCTGTATGGCAGTTAATCCTTGACTTCTTATGCAAGGCAGGAAAATCGCCTAGAGAGCTTCCAACTTCACTGCCTACAACACATACTTAGTATTACATGGCAAGACAAAGTTACAAACACCGCTGTACTGAAGCAAGCTGACTCACAGAGCATGCATCTTCTCCTTGTTCACAGGCAAAAGAAGTGGCTGGCACCGAGTTGTTCAAGAAGGCATTAAGTGAGGCAAAGAAAGACGCAATAAGCAGCTACAGGAGAAGGCAACGCAGGAGGCAGACACAACAAACTCAGGCTACAATTTCAAAATCCAACCTCATATGCAGTATATGTTGAAGGGACTTCCATGTAAGGATCAGATTGCTGAGCCACTCCAGATGTTATACTCAACAGCACTAAGATAGACTAACCACGGGCGCAACCGTCATCTTCCAGAGATGGACAGATGCCTACTACAACTACTACTATAAAAGGTGCAAGAGTCTTTTAAGTGTACCCAAAATCTAGGAAAACGTGTAACAATGTGCACCACTGTACCTTCCTAATATAAAATAGAATACCAGAACAGTAAAAAGGTCTTGAAGACAGGAAGCATGAATTCACTAAAGCTTGTGTCCCACAGGCTTGATAAGAGGTAATTATCTCTTTCAAACTAAATTTTCCTTTCTCCCTTCAGCCCTGACCCTTTCTTGTTCACAGCCATTGCTACCAAATAAGCTCATAGATGGATTTTTCACTCCTTCCTCTTTGCATCTATGCAATTTTAAGGGGTAGGCTTACATATTAAATGCAAGTCACATACAAATCCACACAAAAAGACATTACCGTTAAGACATTAAGACATGAATACACCAAAACATTCTGCATTTCCATTTCTATGCATGTGTGTGCTTTTTTTTTTTTTAAGATACTTTGTACAGCGGCCCTGAAGCAATTTTCAGGTTAAGAGCCTTACTGAAGAACCCAGAGCAATTAGGGACTGGCACAGATATTAGAGCAGACATCACTACTCAACAACAACATTTATTTATATAGCACATTTCCATATAAATAATGTAGCTCAAAGTGCTTTACATGATGAAGAAAAGAGAAATAAAAGAAAAAGTAATTATTAAAATAAGACAACATTCATTAACATAGAATAATAGTAAGGTCCAATGGCCAAGTTCAAGTTCTGATCCAAACACTAGACCAAACCCTGCCATAACTATTGTGGGAAGCCAACACCGTTTAGTTTCAATTGGCATCCTTATGGCCAAGAAAAAAAAAAATAAATTAAGTTATATTAAACACTATGTTTGACACTGAAACACAACTGCCCTAAAAAAGCTAATGCAAAAATATCAGCAAGTTTTTTGTCACTTTGCCACATTCATTGCATTGGCAAAGGACATATGACATACAAGGCTACATTTTGTGGGGTATGTCAGAAGTCATCAAGTTCAACTGAAAGAAAGATTCACAAGGCTGTGAATATTTCAGCAAAAGGTGGTCTGCTGCCAATAAAAATCAAAAGCTCAAATGCACTCAATATTCTCTCCAGAAGAGACTACAGTGTCTCTGAAAAACAGGAAGTGACAGACTTATTTTTTCAGGAAGTCACACATTCCTCCAGGTCACAATACATTGCAGTAGTAGCAAGTTAATAAAGATTGATTCAAGAAGCTTTGTATACCTGCCAGATGCATCATGACTGAATGGGTTTTACGCTACAACTGGGCTTCAAACTAGTCCAGAAACACGATTAGACATGTTGGTTTTTCTCCTTATTGGCTACCTTTAGTTTTTCTTAAAATTATTATTATGAAATTGTTTAAGAAATCACCTAGGTCTTATTTACTGTTAGAAATAAACATATCCCCATAATTAAAAACGTTCACTGAAAAGTTATGTGATAGGTTAAAAAGTACATTAATTTTATTCAAATACAAATTAAGAGAAATAGTTCATATGCACATCACTGTTAGTGATATCACCTCTGTCCCATACACAGTGTGGTGAAATTTGTTGTCTTGTTTGTTAAAATGTTTTTAAAAAGTCAGTATTGCCTCATATTGCGACTCTTTTCTGACAAACTATAGGCTGTGCATGAATACTGTATAGACATTTTAAAGCTCAAGAGGTTGGATTTTTACATATTACTGTATATAAACATTTTCAACAAAACAGAATAATTTAAAAAACTGAGCAGAAACATTAATACAAGCATGTACATGTATTTTTAAGGTATACAGTAAGCAGTAATGCCGATTTAGTGTTAAAAAAAAAAAAATTTAACATTAGTTTTACTTACATAAGATGCCTTCAACAGCATCATGCTGAAGGAATTTCAAGTTGGATATCTTTACATTGTCACCTGTGCAATCTAGAAAGGTTTCACCTTTGCCCTTCTTTTCAATTACAACATCATCAGTTAATCCATAACCTAATAAAAACAGAATGACATTACTGTACATCTTCACACTGTAGCTCAATCTGTACTCAACAGATGGAGACATCTGATAGCAGAGTGCTTTGTTAAGATGAGTCTTATATTTTTACAAGTACTGTTGCCATAATCAATAAATGACATATTAGTGTGTTATAATCAAAATATGCTTTCCATCAAATATTTTAACAAGAATCTTAGACTATTCCTTTATGCAGAAATTTTCCAGATCATTAAAGTTCATATGTCTTCATTAATGAACTGTCCACTTCAAACCACAGGTATTCAAACAAGTTAAAAGAATAAAAGTATATAAAAATAAAATAAGCATTAAGAGGTTACTAAAAAAAAAAAAAAGACAACCTGCCCTTTAAATAAAAAGGAAAGAAAATATAGTTTGCAGTTTCGATGCCAGGCACTCAGCTGACATTGTTCCATCCTCTGTGGTTATAATGCATGCATGGTGGACAAAAGCCAATAAGTATTGCAAACATATTCATGTACACCACCCAGATGATGTAACAAGCCATTCCCAACAACTTTGTATTTTAGTTTGGGTCGGCATTCTTTATGTTGCTCACAAAGAAGGATCTTCTTCTGGTTTCCCATAAACCTGCCACTAACAGGCATGCAATCTATTACAATATCAATATGTCTTATATCATGAACTTTACATGTGTACTTTTAATAAGTGCATGTATAACAATCTATTAATTAGTGATAAGCAAAACATTGCTCAAAAGAGAATTTCACTTTTCTTTGCAAAAAATTTGAGAGACCGATTGTGTATTGCCACAAGTGAAAGTAGTGCCATTAACACATATTTTCATCTCATGTTAGTTGCCATTTTTAAATTAACTGTAAAACAGCACTCGGACAATTTAAAATTGCCTCACAGTAAAGCAGTGTGGCATTTTGGCATGACAATTCTGGTGGGGCTATACCAGACTTTTCCTTTATGTATGCAGGCTTCTCTTGTGTAAACGTTAACTAAACAAACTTAAAAACAAACAACTAAATTATAAATATTGTTACCTCTTTTTTGAACACCTAGCAAAACATGCATGTTCATAAACTTTTTCACACTGTGTGAAATAAATAAATAAATAATAAACACTATACATCATTTCTTTTTTATGTAGTGAGGGCATCTACTTTGTGTTCTTTTTCTATTTCTTCTGCGGCCCTGTACACAACACAAGCTTGCTCACTGTCCACACTCACACAATGAATGTCTGTTTTAATAAAAGGAAAAAAAAATATATTAAATGCATATGGAATGTCAGCACCTGGTCCGTTTTGACTGGCATCAGATTACAGTCATATCTTCTGACACTGTCATCAACTGACAAAATAGTAATTTAAATTATTGCTGCTTTGGGAAAAATGTCGTCTATAAACTTCCCAAAAAGAGACATTAAAAGGCCACAAGAACTTTGAAGGAATATGCAGACTAGATGCACTGCATGACTCCAGCTGCACACCCGATAGTGGCTCTAACTTCCTTGCAGCCAAGTAATCGCTGGTCCCCACGAGGCCAGCGATCAACTAATATATACAATTTTCTAACATATCTGCTTTTTCTGCAACAGAATTGTGTGCTTTTGTGAAAGAGGAGAATCACACTTCTGACTTCTTCTCAATGAAGAAGAAGTAGGCTCCTTGATGGCATTTTCAAATTTAGCATGGTCCACCACAGTGGTAGGGTTTAAATGCAAGTTACAGCTTAAAGTCAAGAAAAGAACAATGCACTCCTAATATTGATCTCTTTCCTTTTCTTTTGTTTTGTTTTGTTTGAAATTATGGTGACTGCCTTTAAAGGAGAAAATGGTACTGAGTTTTTCTAACCTTTTCGCTGGTGTATGTTGCCTGGCCTTGAGCTGGAAGTGCAAACATGCAAGTTTATATTTAATATTATATTTATTTTATATTTATATAAAAAAAAAAATCTTTCAAGACCTATCACTAAACAGAATGTTTACTTTGCACATGCACACAGACACCAAAGTGTACATAGAGCACTGCAGAAAACAGGCATGAACACAATTTCACATACTACAAACATCAATATTTAAAAAAAAAAAAAATTACTTTGAGCATAATGACAGAAAATGAGAAAAATTGCTTAAGAAAAAAAAAAAAACATACTGGTTGTTATAAATAATGGAATAATAAATGGAATTACTGAGGGAGGCTTAATACCTACTTAGCCTAACATCTGGTTGCACTGTGTCCCACTGGACCTAAATGCAAAAACACCACTGTAGAGAAGTATCAGAAAAGTAAATTCTGGGTCGTACAAATGAATAAATTAGCTTTTCAAGATCGGGTGAATTAGGAAATATTAAATTTGCAATATTTAATGAAGAGAATTTAGAAATTGATCATCTGACAACTAAATGTTTTAGTATTAACAAAGATTAAAAATACATTTTAAAGTTATATCTTAAATTTGACAAGGATTACCTTGTTATTTAAAGAATTACCACTCACTAAAATATACTCCTGGACTACACAGTAGTACTTCAGGATTAAGTGCTAAATTACTGTTTCATGTTCTCCATGACTTTTCCCTCTTACAATCCAGGGAAGTGGTTAAATGGTTACTTAATGTTAGCCTAAAATGAGCAAGGCATGGGCATTTTGAGAGTGTTTCCTGTGATGGGTTAGCACCGAGCCTGGTTGTGTATGATTTTGCCAGGATTATAATCTGACCACTGATACCCTGAAATTAATCAAATTCACTTGAAAATGGACAGAAATTCAATTGAGAAAGGTAGTGGAATTTTTGTTTTGTTCTTACATTCATAGCACAAGATATTGTATTTCCGTCCTCTTAGTTTTACATGTTAATATGAAACTGCTGAGGCCTCAGAGTGTTTATATCTTTCAGATTTATTGTGCACTTGCTCATATTAGACCCATGGAGGAGTATGGTACAGTGGATGATGAAGAGTTTTCTTTGGATTGTTATCATCTGGCATTTCATGTCACTGAATCAATCTATAATAACTTGCATCATAGTTCTCGAGCAGTACACACATACACTAAAAAACTGTGGTCATGCCAAACCATTAAGCTTTAGAAAACAAAATTTTATATAACTGAAACTATGATGGCCTTTTAGGAAGCCATCCCTATGCAAAGCTGCAAAATTTAAACAACCTGGTTGGTCTATAACCTTCAAATATGAAAGTGTACTGACTTTTTTGATATATTAAAGTTTTAAGATGTTTCATGTAAAACAGCTATTCAAATATAGAACTGATATTAATAAATATGCAGTCAAATAGCAAAAAATGTTCAATCACATAAAAAAGTACATTAATTATATGGATGACTTAACAATAACATTATGACAACATACTTAAAAAATGAATCGGACACAAAAAAGCACTGCTATGTTGTGTATTACTGACATTGTGAAAATATCCTTTTTTTTTTTTTTAAAGAAAAAAGTTTTTACTACTTTATATTGCCATTATTAACAACTTGAGATTTAATTAACTCACATATTTAAAAAAAATGTAAACACAAATTATAAAACTACATTGATCTAATCAAATTAACATATATTAATTACAAATGTTAAGTTCATGAAGTATTTGCATTACCCTCAAAACAAAAAACAGATTTAGGGTATGTAAAAATAACCTTGAGATGCTCTGGATTAACTACATTTTGGCTGTAACTGTACTATTCAGTTATGACAATGCTGTATTACAGAGTAGTAAATTATCACTAAAAGGGAATGTTATATTACTGAATCTAAACTTTAAAACAAAGCATATTATTTAAAATAAACACCAAATGTTAGACATTCTGCATCTTACCTTCCAGCTCAACAGAATCAGGAATGCTGAAGGAACCATTCACAATGTAATGACCAGGGCATATGATAACAACATCCCCTTCATAACATGCATTTACTGCTGCAAGAGGATCACTGTGAAACTAAAGAAAAAATAAACAGAATGTCATAGTAGTTACAATGTTTTCTTCCACTTGTCACAGAATTATTGGTACATAGAAGAATAAAACAAAAAATCTTATTCAATCAAAATAGCTAGATGACAGTTGATACAGTAGTGCAGTGGTTAACAATAGTGCCTCATAGATTCAGAGTCTAGGGATTCTAGCCTAGTCATCATCTTGAAGGAGTTTACACATTCTGCACTTGTTTATGTGGAGTTTCTTCACTAATTTCAAAGACACGTACATTAGGTTAACAGATGACTTTTTATTGTGCCTACTTAATCAAATTATTGTGTGTGTGGGTGTGTGCGCGTGTGTATATGGGTGCACCCAGCAATGGACTAGAGCAGGGGTCGCCAAATCCGGTCCTGGAGGACCATCGTGGCTGCAGGTTTTCATTCTAACCCTTTTCTTAATGAGTGACCTGTTTTTGCTGCTAATTAACTTCTTTTGAACTAATTGTAATTGACTTGTTCTTGAAAACTCAGACCCCATTATTTTTGCTTAATTAACAGCCAAACAATGAGATGCAAATGTGCCAAAACAACTGCTGTCCATCATACAATATCGGAAAATAAAGAAAGGTGAAGGTCTCAGGATTGTCGATCTGCTCAAGTCCACAAAACATTTCAACAGTGCTGTTAGAAAGAGAAAATCAATTTCATAAATGTTTGCTAATGCACCATGAGAGCAGCAGCAAACTGCAGAATTAAAGAACAAGTTTAAACAACAACAAGAATCGGCTCCTAATTAAGCAGCTGCTTGGAGTGAAATTGGTTGGCGTTTGAGGCCCTGACTTAGTTGGTCTTCCGTTGCCTCCCTCACTACACATTTCATTTCTGTTTTGGTGTCATTTATGGAAAGGAATGAAGCAATTCAGGAGAGCAAATCTTAACAGAGAAGACAATTAAAATGAATTCATAAGAAGTTAATTAGCAACACAAACAGGGCATTCAATAAAAAAATAACTTTAGATATGTTTTTCCAGTACAATAAATTTAATTAAAAAAAGGTGCAATATTTTATTCATTCCATACTAGTATGATAATAAATTTGAAAAATGCAAAGAGTTTAACCTAATTAGAAGTATTAGATGCCTTTTAACCATATCAAAGCATAACACAAAGAGGACTCTAATAATTTAAGCTGTCTGTCAATTTATTTTTCATTAAAAAGGATGAGAAAAATAGTAGTCACCTATGTATGTAGTAGCAAAGGATGATTCCATCCACAACTACAATATATACAGTCAACAACATAAACAAGCTTCTTCTGACAGTTCAAGCTTTATCTTTTCTTGTAAATTCACCTAATAAAAACAATGGCTAAAAGACATTTACGACAATCCATCATTCATACCTGCAACTCAAACTCTTCTCCAGAAAAATCAGGGTACAATTTCTCCCTCATCAAGCACTGAAGCTGACAGACTGTCATTGACTTGGACACAATATGCACAACTTTATCCTTAGCTGGACGTGGTCCTTTTGACACTGTAGTCTGCAGACCAGAATTTACCTGATAACCTAAAACATATCTAGAAAAGAAGTACAGTAGAAGGATGTTTACAAACATAAAAACCAAATAAGATTGACTGCAACTTACACGACACTCGTTTCTCTGCAATACATGGTACTAAACACAAAAGCCTCTTTATAAAAAAAATATACCTTAACAAGGGATTCTCAATAATCTTCAGCTTCCTTTTCAAGCCTTCCATTGTTTCATACATTTTTAGTCCCTCTACCATTGAAATATTGTCCAATTCAGACTCAGAGTCACTGGTAGGCATACTGTTCCTCAAACTCATAAATTCTTCATATTTCTCTTTACATTGAGAAAGCAAAGTGTAATACTCTGCCACCAAGCCTGAAGGAACCCGATCTTCAAGAATATCATAGTACCTTAAAACATTAAAATATAATTTCATACCTTAGTAATACAACATTTATCACTTTGAAGATTATCACCTATCTATTATACACAAAGCTTTTAAAATCTCTATTCTTATTTCTTCTAGTTATTATAAACATTTTTACTTTAAAAGGGCACATTTAAGCTAAAAAGCTAACATTTTGGTAAACTGAAGAACGCTTCAGTGTGAAATTCTATTTTAAAAAACATCAAAAAATAGATTTACAATGTCAGCATACCACATGCACTTCAGAACAGTTAAACATTTCTGGGCTGGGCCAGTACATGGATGAGAGACTAACCAGGAAAAACTTTGGTTGCTACTGTAAAGGCCAGCTGGAAGCACTTACCCTGGGGTCTGCATATGAATCCCAATGCCCCAGTGCAGTAATGGGGACACAATGCTGTAAAAATGGCACATCTTCCAGATGAGACATAAAACTGAGATACCTGCACTCTGTGGTCATAAAAAAATCCCTGGGCGCCCTTTGTAAAGAGTACGGTGTATCAAAATTGTCTGGCTAAATTGCCCATCATGGCCTGTTAATTCTGACCCCCTAATCATCCCCATCTCTAATCTGCTAACTATCTGTCCTCCTTCACCACCTAACAGCGAATGTGTGGCAAATGTGCTGGCACAAGATGTCTACTGCTGCCAATGCTGCGCATTAGTGGTAGCTGAAGCTGCTAACCCCAGGCTATATAAAGCTCTTTGAGTAATGAGAAAATTCCTATATAAATGTGAAGAAATAGTTTATTAGTAGTAGTAGTTTAGGGAAATGTTATAAGCATCAATTAAGTCTGTGTTCAATTATTTACAAATGTGTCTGGTAGTTACAGAATACATTTTCTGGTCATGAAAACCAAGCGGATCATCACCCATGCATAGACAACCAAAAAACAGCACCAGTAAAAAAAATCTGCGTAAAGTGAGTTTTAATCTGTTTAATTTATTTTTTTATTAAAGTCAGCAGACAAAGGTATATTCTGTACTGCCAGACGTGTAATGGCTTGATGATTTTCATTAGATTCTAGAATAGTTGCTATTTATTTACTTGAAATCTGGAAGGCTACAGCCATCCTTGGGGAATGGCTAAACAGATTTCCTCATATCATAAAAATGACTTTCTGTAGACATGCTGCTGTAGTTTTAAAGAGAATTCAATCAAAAATGACTAAGCAGCCTTCTCTCCTTTGGCTTATTTTCCAAGTTTGTTTCATATTATGATGAAGACTATAATAAATACATTATTTTTAATGCCAGAGAAAACCTAATTTTATAAAACATGTAAAAGTAAATTTGATGTCATAACTAAAACAGCATACTTGGCATGACTGCATGAAAGTTAACCTTGTTAGGAACAATGTGTCCTTCACAACATTGATTTCTATACCCAAAATCACAATGAAACAAAAGGTTTAAAATAAATAAATAAATAAACATATCTAGAACAGTTATAACTATGTCAAAAAGATTGCATGGTCTATGTCATTAATTCAGGTATACCAAAATATCTAAATTTAAAACAATTGCAGTCTAATGCAAAAGTGATATATGTAAAAAGGGATTACTACATAGTACAAGAAAAAGAAAAATAAGATGTTTATATAATGTTAAAAGTCTTAACATTAGTCTCTATAAGCACTATGATCTTTATGGCCTCTACATCAGCTAAACCAACTTTGCAAGAGAATCAGGTAAGTCTGCAATTAAATTTAAAAAAGCTTTGCATTTTATGGACAGCTACTAAAAAAAGAATACTAGCAATACAATGCATTAGTGCAAATGGTACAACTTAATCAATTTGTATCTAGTGACATCTAGTGGGCAAAACATCAAAAGCAAGTTGAAGAAAAGGCCTTTAAGCATCTGAAATAATGTAAACAACTTAATTTGTCATTTATCAGCTTGTGCCTCAATACAATATTCCTGAACAATTCAAAAATCTGCTATAAAGGTGGGTTTTAATATCAGGTTAATAACTAAAGGGGAATATTTTTAGAGACAAATACAAAATATATTGATATATAAACCAAGCTGTTACGATTTTAAAACATTTATGTTTAAGCACATATACATATCATTGTTAAAAGGAAGCATTGGTTAACCTAAAAAAATGAAATTGAAATGTAGCATAAGAACTAACATGCTTTCAATAAAACAAAAGTTAAGAAAAAAAAAAAAAACACAACACAGCACACACTAGTTAAATAAATCAGACACAATATGGTTTCAGTCTGCTACTGAAATAGTAAATATGATTAACGTATCAGAATAAAACTAATATCATAAAAAAAATTGTAAGAAAAATAGTTTTGTTAAAATATTCACACATATTTCAATAAGCTATCAGGTAATATACAGTACATATCAAGTATTCTATAGCATTATGTTGCTCATGCTTCTTACAACAGACTTTCATTCACAGAGGTCTTCATCTTGCACTTTTTACCTGTGGGCTGAAAATAACTTTTTATATCAATACTGAATCATACAAAATATGGCCAGAAAATCAATACCGACAATAATTAAGTTGCACATCAATTTCACAGTAACATGGTATGGTTTATTAGGTTTCAACTGATTGCACAAAAGATATGTTGTGGATATATTAGCCTTGCTACAGTTACAAAAAAGTTATTTGTGTGTTGGGTATGAGCACATTTGTATTGAAGCCTTGGAAACTGACCACTACAAAGTGTTCTCCAATTAATGGGCAAAGTGATTTACATCCATGTACAGACATAGGCAAATTTGTTGGTACTCTTATATTATAGATCATTGACAAAGTGCTCTATGTCCCTAAAAAGCAAGGCAAGTGTGAAGAGAGATAAAGTATTGCTTAATCTACAAAGATATTTGAAAAATGCACACAATGAACACAATTCTGGTTCCCTAAAAAGTTCTCTAATCCAATTATTTATTATTTTTCTAATTAGCATTTTTCTTTAATTAGTAACATACAGTATGTCTCCAATTGTGTAATCAGTCATTCAGCCTAATTAAATGGAGAAAGGTAGTCACTCTACTGTTTGGTATCATTGTGTGTCCTACACTGAACATGGACCAGAGAAAGGAGAGAGTTGTCTGAGGAGATCAGAAAGAAAATTATAGACAGGCATGTTAAAGGCAAAGGTTGTAAGACCATCTCCAAGCAGAGAGAGGTTTTTGTGACAACAGTTGCCAATATTAATAGATTTAAGGTTCCTGGAACTTAGCCAACCACCCTGAATATGGTCACAAGAGGAAAATCGACACCAGAACAGGCAGAAGGATAGTGGAAATGGTGTACAAGGACAACTTCCAAAGAGATAAACGTTGAACTCCAAGGTCGTGTCTGATCACACCATCTGTCACCTTTTGAGTAACAGTGGGCTCAATGGAAGAATACCCTGGTAGACTTCAATGTTGAAAGAAAGATATGAAAAAGCCAGGCTTGAATTGAACTAAAATACATGTTGAGAAGAAACAATGATTTTGGGAGAATGCCCTTTCGAGAGGTAGGAGACAACTGGAGCTTTTTGGCAAGTTACATCAGTTCTGTGTCCACATCCAAAAAAATAATGCCTTCAAAGAGAACACCATACCTACTGTGAAACATGGAGGAAGCCTGGTTATGTGGCACAGAATAATGAAATTTCAAGACTATCAAGACATTCTGAAGAGAAATGTACTTCCCAGTGTCAGAAAGCTTTGTCACAGATCTTGCAACAGGATAATGACCCAAAACATGCAGCTAAAAGCAACTAATAATATTTAAGAACAAAATATTGGACTATTCTGAATTTGCACTTTTTTTTTTTTTTTTTAAACTCTGAGATCTAACATCTTTGCAAAGAGATGAAGCATTAAGTCAGGAGAAGGCACCCTTCAGACCTGACACAGCTGGAACAGTTTGCTAAGGAAGATTGGGCCAAACTACCTGTTGACGGGTGCAGAAGTTTCACCGAGTGCTACAGGAATCATTTGTTTGCAGCGACTTTCTCTAAGGGCTGTGCAACAAAACATTTGGTTATGGGTCCCATCATTTCTGTCTATGCAATTTTCTTTAGTGTTGTTACATAAAATATTCTGTTGAATCAAAACTCTAAAGCAAAATCTAACTTTTGTTAAATACAGAATAAATAATGATGGGTGCCAATTACTTTAGTCAGTTTCAAGTTATTTCTGAGACAATTCATTTTTCGTGGAGGGGTGCCAACAAATTTTTCCATGTCAGTAAATCTGAATAAATCTTTATGCAGATAATATTTTGAGGATATGTTAAGTTGTGTTGAAAAAAATCTTTCTGGTCTTACTTACTTGTGTTAAATATATCCAGATTTTTTTTTTTACTCAGCTGTTTAGTATCTTAGGTGTGTGTAAGATGCTACTTAATGGTTTAATTTGGGAACACCTACTAAAGTTATTTAAATATAAACCTTTTTGCAATGAAGACTTGCTTATCCAAAACTAAAATAGTTTATAGACATAAATTCAAAACATTTCAGAACAACTGAAACATGGATAAAAAGGAACAATAAATAAAAGTCGACATATCAGAACCAAGACTTAGAAGCAAAGTTAATAAAGTGTAGAGCAAATAACAGATTAATGAAGAAAAGAGACAAAAGTTAAGTTTAAAAAAGCCCTTTACTAAATAAAATGTAAGAAACCTAACCTGTTTATTCTTACCAACAGCATGCTATTTTGACAAAGATCTCCTAGGCAGTAAGGGGAGGACTATAAAAATCTAATTTCAAGGAAATTTATGATGACTGTAACAGTAATTAGATGTATTTTAATAGATACTTACAGTCGTAGTCGTGGCTCAACACATCTAACAAAATAATCAAAATCATCATCTTCATCTTCTTCATCCCAAATCCTCCAAATATGCTTATAGAAAAACCTGAAAAGTGTACATATGTAAAGGAGCTTCCGAAAAGATAAACATAAGAGATCTTTTTATTGCTCATGTTTTACAGAAAAGCATACCACATTTTTATTGTTCAATACTTTAAAACCAATATTAAAAAGATTAAAATCCAATATAAAAAAGAAAACTACAAATCCACAGTCTATTTCAGCAGCCCTAGACAGAACACCAAACCACTGCATAGAACTTAATATCTCTAATACAAATTACACACAGAAAAGGACCAATTCTTTTTTTTTTAAGAGCTATTAAAACAAAAAACAAAAATATACAATTTTCCAATAAATATCAATAGGCAAAATTTAAATTTACATTGGCATCTTTAACATGGAATTATTCTTAAATTGCAATGATGTACCATATTAGGTCAATTAACAACATAAAACACTCCTAAGTCTAAGATTGTGTGCTCTGTTATGAACTTGTTTCTTAACCTAGGGATGGTTTCTGTACTGTGGGCGCATTATTACCCTAAACCTGAAATAAAGGGACTATGCAAATGGAGGAAACTTTAATATGCCAAGAAGTGGTCAAATTGTGGGCCGCATTTATTAAAGGATCTTTACTTTATTTGAAAGAAAAGAATACAACTCCACAAATATTTCAGATTATAATGTTACAATTTTTTGTTTCCTTTTTGCTGTCATTGGTAATCTGTCAGTATCTGTTTCTGAACTAGGTACAATTCCAGTTATAGCACACACACCCACACACGTATATGTATGTATATATATATATACACATATACACACTCCTACAGATGAATTTTCCAGAAAAAAAAATAATCAAAATCAAACTACTAGAATTAACTGGCAATAAGCCCACAATCTTTTAGTCAACTCCATAGACATATAAATATGTCAACCATTATGCTGTAATAAGGAACCTAACACAAAAAATCATATAGTACTTATCATATACAATATACACATATTTACCTCTTCATTGGGTATACCTGTTTAGGTGGCAAGTCCCTCTTTTGTTTTCAGTAATATTTAACCTACATGAATTCAGACAAGGTGATGGAAACATTCTTTACGGATTTCAGTTCCTGCATCATTTAGTTCCTACAATTTTTTTCAGACAAGCTTTCATGATGCAGACATCCCAATTTACCTCTTCCCAAAATTAATCTGTTGCACTGAGATTCCATAGGTCCTTGGCGTAAACTTAAATTACTGTCATGTTCATGGAACCAGCTTGAAGTGATGTGTGATATAAGGGCATGGCATACCTGTATTTGTTACACCAGAAAACATTTCTTCTAATCTTCAATTGTTCTTTTTTGATGATCATGTGCCCATAATATCTTCATATATTTGGCCTTACCAGACAAAATAGAAATCTTTTATGGTTTTCACCTGCAGAAGCCCATCCACTTGAAAATCCGACACATTTTACATTTTGAGTTACCCTTTAGCACACCACAGTTTGTAAACAGCTGTAATTTGAATATGCATGGCCTTTCACTTAGCATATATTAATCTGTTTCACTCTCCTAGCCTTTGCCCTTTATCATCAAGATGGCGTTTTTGCCCACTGGACTGCTGCTCACTTGCTGATTTTTGGTTGTCCACCATTTTCTGTGGACTGTAGAGATTATGCTATATGAAAATTACAACAGAGCAGTAATTTCTGAGATATTGGAAATAGCTCATCTAACATCAAATACTGGTCATGCATCTTGTAAATTCTAATTTTTGATCAAAGAATTAAACCTCGCCTATGTTTGCACTCTATACAATTTAGTTGTAGCTGCCATGATTTTACTTAATGAAGTGGCTGCTTAAATATGTACTGTACATTTTGGAAAGTAGGTGATAAGCCAACACTAAACATGAAATCTGCAGCCATATAGCTTCATACGTGAAACCTCAACCATTAGCCTAAACTTCAATAACAGCAAAAATCCTGTGAATACATTCGTTACGAAAGATCAAATGTTATAAATGATATGAATCAAACTAACTTCTAAAATCAAGCAAAAGCAGTAGATAAGTTAATAATTCTAAATACTTCTCTTATTCACTACTGTGTGCTCCAAATGCAACAACACAACCTAGATACAGTACAAACTCACTAGGTGTCACTACTAAACAATTGTTTATATAGATGTTGAAGGGAAGAAAAAAAAACACAAAAAACTAATAGATAATCCTCAAAATACAGGCATGAATAAACGGGTTAGAAATGGATACAAGGACTGACAACTTGCTGTTAAGGAACAGCACCAAGCAAATTATGGCTTAGTTTGGGGTTGTTTAGAGGATTCAAGAGCCTATCCATGTATCGCCAGGTGCAAGACAGAAAACATATTTAGATAGAGCACCAATCGATTGCAAGGCCAACAAAATCCATGCCCATATTCACACTCACACAGGTTAAACTTTGGACCTGTAGGTCTTTCGAAATGTGGGAGGAGAACCCAGAAAGGCACAGTTAAAATGTACAAACTTGCAGAGGATAATGTTAGTGTTCAGGATTCAGAATAGGTGAAAATGCTAAATCATGATTTCATAGGGACTGTACAGAAATAAATTGACTTTGTTTAAGTTCACTTATCCAGCTTAAGAATGATTATCTTTCTGAGAATATCACTTTTCAAGTGGCTAATAAAAATGTTTTACTGTTGTACTATACTGTATAGCAATAAATACTTATGAATAAACATTCATTGAGATTATGATGTAATTTACTTTCATAATACCTTGGGGTACATGATAACAACAGATAATACAACTATGTAAGATTATAGTACTATGGTAGGCATTTTACAGAACTGAGGTTATACAAAGAAATCCCAAAACTAAATAGTCTTAGTTGTGGATTAGGCCCACTTAAATAAGGCAGTATCATATGAAAATATTTAGCTATATGGTTCGTAAATGCACTAAGTTCTAAATACTAAAGAATTACTTACCTTAAATGCTCGATTGCCAAAGCAGTTTGGTCAAACTCCCCTGATTCATCAAAAACAACATAAAGTTCTTGCAAAGGAACTTTATGCTCCTTTGCCTCCAATAAGTCATTCATCGATTCTTCATTTAGTTCACAGGATTTCATTTCGCATAGAAAAGGTATCACTAGCCTTACAACTGCCTTCAGAATGGTACAGTCCATGTCTACTATCTGGAAAAAATATATATATGAAATGCTATTAATTATTGTACAAGAACTTGTACATAAACTGAGGAAACATGAAATTGGCAGAAATTAATTTACCTCAACCAATACATTAAAAATCTCAGTGCGCCATATTGCTCGCCATCCAGATGGCTCCAAAACTTTCTCAAGATACTCAGCAGTAAAATCTTTAACCTCTGAAGCTTTACAATCACCTAATTTTTAAATAAAAAATATCCACAATTACTCTCAGGCCAGGTCCACAGTATACAGTAGCTGAAGCATAATAGAAATAATACCAGTACATTTTTTAAAACTGCGAGATATTAAATCTTCCAAGAAAACACATATAAAAGCAGGCATTATTTATCATAAATGCAGTACTTACATGCTATTTAGGAACTGAAATTTGTTCTACAAATGAACAGATAGAAGGTGTGCACTTCACCAAACAAAGCCTTATAAAAGTACACAGTAGATCACATTAATATGTACATATAAAGTTACCTAACATATAATCTTGATATGCCTTAAACCTCTCATAAAACAGAAGCTGGTTAGTTTGGAAAATGTCAGGAAAGGGTATATTTCCATCAGGTACAAGTCTCTGCAATGCAGTGCCAAGCCTTTCATGACTGCCATAATCACTGCTTGCATCATCTTCATCATGTTCATTCTGAAACAAAACTAAGAAATAAAGGCCGATAAGTAATCAAAGATGAAAAAATTAAGAATTGTTTCCCTCCCTGAACATGTTGTTTGGCCTTTCTAAACCTTATTTGTGTAATTTTATTTTACATTACAAATCAAATAATTATGGAAGAAAACTTGCATAAGTTTGCATGCATGTTGTGGACTTTCCAAAGCCAATTTCTTTTGTTAGCAAATCAGAATAGTAAATACCCAAACGATGTATAATCAAACAAATTGAAAAGAATTTTAGAAAATGAAGCAGGAATTATAATTACAACAACTGTATATATATATATATATATATATATATATATATATATATATATATATATATATATATATATATATATATAAAGTATGTATGAATCAATAAATGGTTATCACAGTTGATTACTATTTTTAAATATTCTTTATTGTTAGAAACTTCTTGCTATGTTGCCATTTTCTGGTGGAATAGCTGGTCATTGGTCCAATAATTATAAAATATTGAACAACTAACAAACTATCATATTGATATCATTTGTCAATGTAAGACCTAATCAGGGTGGTGACAATTATCAGGAACAAAAAATAAATAAGACAAAAAGTACTATGAGGGAACTTTACATTTAAATAAAGCCGACAATGTGACTGCACATTAGTTAGTAAATGTAGTAAATATTACGTTTAACTCAACTGAAATAAACCCTGAGCACAAATGTACAGTATTAGTATATAACAGGATGCTCCCAAACAATGCTTTAACATTTTTAAAGTGCTATTATTTTTATTGAGTGATCTGCAAAAAGGGACTAATGTACACCAACATAAGCATAAAATACACTGAGAAATTTAAAGAAGTAAAGGAATGAAGCAAAATATTTTCACATTTTGCTAAAACCTTTAACCAAGGCAGCTTGCAAGATCAATAGGCAGATAGAGGTAGTTATTTGTCCTTGGAAGGAAATATGGCTTTTTAAAGAAGCTTGTTAAATATATAGACAGACACACACACCCAGAATGACTAATAATGAAGAAAATTGCAAAGACACAAGCAGGTGTACAGGTAGAGTGAGGCATTATACAGACATATTCCTGTTGGTATAAAGGAGCCCTAGTAGGGTTTCTTGACACACTTCTGCAGAACAATTCTTTGTCTGAAAGTACTCAGTGTTTGTGTCAGAGAGGGGTTGTGCAGCATTGTTCATAGCCGTACTCAGTTTGCTTTCATTTTCACCTTTGCTACAACCTTAAGGGGGTCCAGAACGCATACGAAAATTAAGCCTGCCCTTTCAATTAGCTGATTCGGTGGGCCTCTCATGAAGAGATGACAAGACATAAGTGTCGCTTGTCTGCATCCACGAGGTGAAGAGGTGCCTGCCTTGATTGGAACCAGAACAGTGCAGAATGTTTTTCACAGAAGCTTCACTTTCAGGAGCCTTAGGTTGTGACCGAACAAGTGACAGAGGATATAACAAAGTTGGTCAGCACAGGACTTAAGAAATCGATGACTGACTCAATCTGGTCCTGAGGCTTTTTGTGTCTGTGTGTGTAACTTCCTCAGTTGTCTCCTCACTTGGTCTTCAGTTATGGAAAGCCCAAACTAATACTTGAAGGTGGACTTGTTGATGTAATATGGATTGTGTTTTGGGTCTGGTGATTGGAAAAAGGTGGCAGTTGGAGTAAAAAAATCAATTAAAAAAAGGTTCAGGGCATTAACTTTGTCCAAATCCCCTTCTAGCACCTGAGCCCTGGATTTCTTGAAATCAGTAATTATACCCAATCCATTGCAGACAACTTTCATGTTATTCTGAGGGAATTTGTTTTTAATTTTAGCTTTTCAAGCGTCCTTTCCTTCTCTCGGATTTTTTTTTTCAGCACTTGCTATGAGTTACCAGATTTGAATGCTCAGTTCCCTGCACATAAATCATATATAATGTAGGTGATAGAAATATTGCGAAAATATACTTCTGGTCACTTCACCTGGTATAGACCAAGTCACTGTGGCAACATTCCATACCAGTTATTGCCTGTTAACATAACAGAAATTAACTGAGAGAAGTAGAAGAAAAAAATGATTCCAATGGCATGCGCTACGTGCTCCACGTCTCAGTTACGCATTAACTGGTAATGTCACACTTAAAGCAATTATTATTACTGATTAACAGAAATTCACTAGAAGCTTGAATCCACTAATGTTGGTCAAATCATGATTTTATCCAGCAAATTCTTCAAATACCCAATCTTAGCCAAACACTCTGAAACTATTTTAATTGCGGGTCTCTTGCACACGTCATTTAAATTTGTACCGTAGTCTAAGAAATTATATTAATATTTCTGCTCAAAGCGCTCTCAATGCAGGGAGAACCCGTGAAGCGAACCCACATTACATAGAGACGCACAGCTCTAAACGTCAAAATTAAACTTTCAAAACAGGACAAAAGTTTTGCACTAAATTACTGTACACACACAGAGGGCTAATTTAAGTTAGCCACTGTTAAAATTAATCGTTTGTCATTGGTTTTAGAAGTAGTTAAATCTACCTTTACGTGGGTATTGCATATAGTTCTGAAAAGCATATTTTTTAAAGAGGCAGAATTAAAAATGACATCTTAAAAACAGTCTTAATATAGGTAAAAAATACCTTGTTTTACAGTATCACATTCCTCCTCTGCCCACTCCTCTTTCAACTCAACATCAGAGTCTGCTTGAAAGTAAGGAGATGCAGTTTCCTTATCACGGACTGGGTTGACAGTGTCTTCTTCATGAGGTTTCTCCAGAGTTTCACAAAATACACCCTCAGCCATCAGACACTTCGACAAAGATATCGGTATTTCTTCAATAAAATAACAGTGTCAAAACAAGAAAGCAGGATTACTGCAATTTTCTCGATAGGCGCCCCTCCTCTTTGAGCTGACTATGATTTCAAATATTGCCCGGTTAGACGATCTCTGTCCAATGGTAAACTCGACCAAAACGTCACTTCCGCTATTCGTCGGGCACAATCCGGTCGCCATTTTGGCTCTCTGATCCTGAAGTGTTGGATTAAATTGATTAATTTGAAAATATTTATTTAATTAATCCCACTAAAATATTACTGTGTAAAATAATAACGACATACGGCGCAGTGCATGTTAAACTTTCAAAATGCATACTCAGGTATGGAAAATAAATACGGAACATGTCTTTAGATAAAATATGCATTTATATAAGCTCAGATGCTACCAGAATGTGAAAGCTTTAATATTGACGCAGTTAGTTATGCAGTATTTTAATAAACCAATAATAATGTCACAGGCAAGCAGCAGAGAATATATGCAAAGGCCCTGTAATCGAAAAAAGTAATTTATGCAATGTGCTCTTTACTCATTGTTTTAACTTTTATGTTTTAAAGACAATACTGTACGCAATCTGTTCTTTTTCTTTGTAAATGCCTATCAGTAAAAAAACACCTTAAATCACAATAATAACCGTGTTTCCTGTTTTTGAACATACACGTAGAGGTATATTCACCAGTGTTGTTATTTACACGAACCATTTAACGTTCTTGCTTTATTTTTTCTTATGACAGAGCGGTGTAGAGCATTTAGCGCGGCGCCCACTACACAGGCCCCTCCCATTGCCACGGACATCGTGCAGGCGCCGGGTATTCCAGAAAGGTCTACTGTACACCGCTGATTTCCAACGTGGGGCGCACGGACCACTGAGGGGCAATTTGATTTTTTTATGGGGGGCAATTCAAGAATTTAGGTACGTTAAACAATTAACAAAATGAAAAAAAGACACATTCACTCTTACAAATGACAGAAAAAATATTTTTATTTTTTACAGAGACATTTATATATTTATATAAACATAGAGGGGATGGTGAAGAACCCTTTAATTTATGATTTTACAACCGGCTTGGGTTTTTCTACATTGAGATCGTTTTTACCATTAAAATAATATGAACTGTAACAATGATTATAAAACTTTGCAATATAACAAAAATATAAAATGATCAAACTATTGCAGAAAAAGCTGTCATTAAGGTTATTTTATATTTATGAATATCACGTCTCATATGTTTTCAGAACTATTTGCTGTATTTTCATATTTTCATATATATTTTTTTAACAATTTCTTAGTGATTTCTTTGTCAGTACTTCAACTATCCTTTCCCTCTTTTGTTTCCATGTTCTTTGGAAGCTTCTTTAGATCAAATTAATGACATTATGGGCTTCCTCCACGTGAGCAGGAGTTCACTTTTTGAATAGGTAATAATAAGAATAAGGTATATGTTACAGTGGGGGACATCATGATTTTATAGAGGCCTAGGTGGTGCATGGACAAAAAAAGGTTGGGAACCACAGGTCTCTGTTGGGGTTATTCTTGTGCATGAAAACAACTGACGTCATTGCAGCACCCCATAATATCTACTTCACTCGTAACACTGGCACAATGACAGGCTGTGTGGCACTGAGTGCGAGCTGCAGTTCCACTCTGTTGGTGGCACTGGCAGGGTGAATTGGCACTTACGTCTCCAGCATGCCTTCATACATAGTATGTAGCTCAAAGGGCTTTACAATGACGGCAAAGAAAAATTTACAAAAAAAAAATGATAATAATAAGAAAAATTAAAGTTATAGATAAGAATAAATCAATACGCAATTACGTAACATAAATATACAAGTAACAGAAAAAGAAGAGTCCTTATATATAGTGTGATGCACAGCCGGAAGCTCAACCCAGCCAACACATTCAGGACGCTAGGTGGAGACTCCCCTGCAGTATAGTGGTGCCTCGGACCCCGCAGGACACTGTGGGGGATGGAATTCAGCTTCCCAGCCCTGCTGGGTACTGTGGGTGCTGTCAGCTGATGCTACAGGGAGACAAGGGGATTTCTACTTTCCCTATAGCCCGGAAGTGCTCCCAAGCCATGGGGATGGAGGGGCAGAGGTGCTTCCAGGCTGAAGAAAAGGCAACTCTCCTTCTCACCCGGAAGTGCTGACGAGCCACAATGGATGGAAGCACTTCCGGGTCAAGGATTATATAAAGGACTGATCGGAACCCAGCAGACAAGCCGGAGTTGGGAGGAAGTGTGACAGAGCTGAGCTGAGAGGAGAAGAAAGGAGGAAGAGAAGAGGAGGAGAATTACTGTGTGTTTTCTATTGATTTATTGTACATTTGGTAGGTGTGATGCTTTGGAGGCACTATTGCAAAGAAAGAATTAAATCTGCTTAGTGCTTTTAAACTTGTGTCTAGAGAATCTGTCTTTTGGGTTTCATGGGGCAACAGCGCCACCAAGTGTACACATCAGATTAATTTTTAAGTCTCTAAAGATAAGTATGATGGCAATGGAACATTATCTTAAAATTAATTACAGATATCTATTTCAAGGTAATGTAGCACAGATGCCACAATATCATGAATGCATTTTATTATTATGGTAAAATGAATTAACATTTAGAGACTTCTCAAAATAAATCTAAGATATCTTAAAATGCAAATTACTCGTGAAGATATCTGAAATTTGCCTCCAGATATCTTAAAATATGTTCTGTTACATTCTAAGATATCAGCAATACACATTGAGATATCTTTTCATTTGATTTTCAGATATCTCAAAATGACTGTACACATTTCAAGGTGTCTCAAATACATTTTAAAATTTTCAAATTGATCTTGCATGCACTTTAAGATACCTGAAATGCATTTCGAGATGTCTCAAAATCACTTTCTATACAATTTCCTATTACTTCTAAATGTGTTTGAGAGATCTCAATATGAGCACGAAATTATTTTGAGATATCATGAAATGTATTTGTGATATCTTAAATTGTATTGTAGATATCTGAAAATGCTATTTCTTGTCTTTTTTAAAGATATCTTAAAATGTATTTGAAATAACTTGAAATAAAATGTGAAATATTTTGAAATGCACTTTTAAGATGTCATGAAATGCATATGAGATATCTAAAAATGTATTTTAGATATCTTAATCAACAATGAATTTCACATCTTCAAATAACTTCAAGCTCATTTTAAGCTGTTTTAAATATGTTTCCAGGTGTTAAAATAACTTCCCTGCATTACAATATATCTGAAATGCATATCTAGATATCTTAAAATCAGTCCTTTTCATATACATATCTAACATACATTCCAGATATCTCAAAATAATGTCCTGTGCATATCAAGATATCTGAAATTCATTTTAAGATATCTTAAAATAGACTGCAAGTTCCATTGACATCATAATACATTTTACAGGTGGTGATTTAAGAATTTAGTTTAAGATACCTGGAAATATGTTTGAGATATACACAGAAACTTATCTCAAGATATCTTAAATTACATTTGAGATATCCTGATATGCTTTTTAGTCATCTCAAAAAAAATACAACATATTTCAATATATAAGGAAATCTGTTTTTTTCTATATCTTAAAATATATTTCAGATATATTGGAATAGATATATATTTTCTTTTAATTCTTTTTGACAAACCTTAAATGCACTTCTGGACACAGTACCTTAATTGTATTTTGCAGTACTTCTAAATGTTAATTTAGTTTGCTAAGGTGTATACACGTATACACGGAATATAAAAATCTCATATTTAAAAGTACTATAGATACAGGGCTTCAACTAGAAAAAAAACTAAATGAGGAAGACACTACAGATTCTTGCATTAAAGACTCATCCAGTTATTTTAAGAAAGTAAACCAGAATATTATTGATAATTTGAAAATCAAAAGGATGCTCCTTAGTTGTGGTTATATGATTTTCAAAACTAAATATAAAAAATTATAATTAATCGTATTAATAGTTTTCAGTACTACTGAGCATACATCTGAGGCTTAGCAAAACATGTTTATATCCATGTTACAAGAATTTTAGTTTACATTTTTGCATTAAAGATATGCAAACCCCATTGATAAAAATGAGGTTTGCATGTCTCTAATATCTAAAATGAGCTTATGTTTTACATGTATTGCTGCTTATTACAGTACTTGATCATTTGTACCTGAAATGTGTTAACACTTCCAAGTGATTAACTTCAAAGTAGTGTGACTGCTGTCACTTGATGACGAATGTTTATCTTATTGTTTTTAGAGAAAGTTTATATTTGTGTTTCAAGTTGAGCTTAATAATATATTTCAGTATCTATATCCACTTAGTTTTCCTTATAATTAGTATCTTTATATGTTACACATAATATGTTAAGACATAAAAATTTTCTAAGGAAGGGTGGCAGTATTGCTACATTTTATGTTTTGGTGTTTGAAAAATAACTGGCTTAAAGGTTATTTTTGTCTTTAATAGTTCACAGCTTTAATATAACATTAACAAAGTAATTAAACTCCCCTTATAGTCTGTGAGCATATCAAGCAGACCATGAATAAAAAATAAGGAAGCATGCCTGTATGTAGTTTTCTGCTTTGATGAAACTCAGAGATTGTATTTAGGAAATCAGTATATTGCACTTTTTTAATACATTTCATTTATATCAAAACATCAGGATATCAAAGAATACAGATTTAAATGTAACTGATTTTCTTTTATAGAAAGGCTTATTTCTGTATATATATTATATGAAAAAATGAATGCACTGGAATGATAGAACATTATTGTGGTGGTTAACAGTATACAGCCTCCCAGCTCCTGAGTCCTGGGGTTCATATACCAGGCTTGGTCACTTGCTGTTTGGCATTTGCACATTCTCCTTGTGCCTGTGTGTCTGTGTGTCTTCTCAAAGCATTCCAGTTTCCAAGACATTTTTGTCCAGTTAAATTCTTCACTCATAGGGTATTAGAAATGCACGGGTGAGTGTGCCCTGTGATGGAATGGTGCACCTTCTTTGTTTGTTTAGATCCAAATATTCTAAAGACGTATATACTGATTTACAATTCATTTAAAAGTTTTGGACAGTAGTCAAATGTTATTTGAAGAAACATCTTTTCTGAAATATTTCAGTAAGGCTTTTGCACAAGTAACAGGTAAAGAAACAGATTTGTCATCGGGAAAATTATATTCTGATACCTTCAGGAAATTCTTTTCTAGGGGTGGGTGAAGTGGCTATTTAATCAGGAACACACACTGAGTTGAAATTGACACGATTTTTGCAGAAATTGTTTCTTGTTATTTATGATACTAGGTTAAAACTTAAAATAATTGGGTAGTAAGTCAATTAAAATGAAGCAAAACTGGTAGAAGATAAAAAGACTTCTGTGAACTAAAAGGCATGGCAGCAGTAAGCACCCTTCTGAGTTTCAAAGAGAAATAAAAGTCACATTATTATTAATTTCTGAGACATCAGACGGATGTGGATCAAAAGCAAGCTCTCTGTTTAAACAAAAACTTCAAGTAACAATAGGGTTGACATTAAATTAGGAAATTGATTGGAACAAAAGACTATAGCAATTGCAGCACTCCAGGACCAGAATTGCCCACCTCTGATCTGTAGTTGTTATTTTTTACCTGAACACAACTTTTGGTACTATTGATAGCATTCTATTACAAAGGATTGAGACTTTCATTAAACTGTTGGGCAAATGACAGCACTTCCTAGTTTTTAACTGTAGTTACAGTAGATAGGTATCCCTCGTGGGGTATTGCTGGGAACAGTTCCATTTTTTTATATATTGTGACATTAGAAGATGTCATTTTGCAACATAATATATATATATATGAGTGGACCCTGCAATGGATTGACACCTCTATCAGAGTTGGTACCTGCTTTGTAGAGAGAACTGTTAAGGATAGACTCGAAGTTCTCTTACAACCCTGAACTGAACTAATGTGGTTTCAGAAAGCTGTGATATATTAGCATTTCTTGCAAATGACAGCCAACCATTGTCAACTGTTAAGTGAAACGTCTTCAAGTATGTTATTTATAATGCTTAATAAATAAGCTGAAAAAGTGTGTAATAATTATGTATCAAATTTAGGAAGAACAAATGTGTTTTAGTGGGGGATATCATTATGTTTATTAAATTCATATCCTTTTAAGAGCCCAGCATTGTATACATTAATTATAATTATAGTAGTAATAAAAGAAATGCAATATAAATATAAAACATAATCTGCAGTCATAGACACAGAAACACCATGCAGTCTGTCTGAAAATATTAATAATGTAAATATTCTCTCCTAGGATGATTGTGTGTGTGTGCGCGTGTACGCACAAGCTTGTATGCTCCTATGTGCGTATATGTATAGGGTGGGCCATAAGTTTCCATACATAGGAAAAATAAACATTTTTTTATGAAAAAGCATTTTTATTTATATAATATGCTCTACATGACTGCCATTGTTTTAAAAACACATTTCAATTCGTGTCCGCCACTGCTGATGAACACGTATTAGCACAGCTGGAGTTATGCTTGTAATGGCATTGGTGATACGTTCCCTAAGATGATTTATGTTTCTTATCTTTTCCTGATACACCATGGCCTTCAAATACCCCCAAAGATAAAAATCAAGTGTGGTGAGATCTGGGGATCATTCAAACGTATTTTTTAGGGTATCTGAAATATAAAAAATAAAATGGTAAAAACCATACAGTATGTATGGAAACTTATGGCCAACCCTGTATATTTAAATAAGTTATGTATCTCAAAAACTACTCATGCAAATTTTTTGCAAATCAGTAGGTCAGGTCCAATAACAAAACAGAGCAGATGGAGGAAGAAAATTTTATGGCACATATCATTGGACATAGTTTAAAACCTTATTTAAAGGACAAGGGCATAAGTACTGGACCAAAATGGACCAAAGCGATAGGTCTGAAGCCTGAGACATTTACATAGTTCCATTTATACAAAAGTAACATACAGCCTTATCTCTGAAATTCATTTCAAGCTTACTCATTATAATTCCATCCTACCATGTCAAGCTAACTTGACATCACTTTCGCCTGCGTGTGTTCAGCAGCAGTGTCTCAGAGTTTGGAAACTGATGGGTTCTAATCTTTACCTCTCCAGGAAACATCTATTGATTTTCCCAGAAAAGTAAAACATTCATGGGTTAGAATTTTGTGACAAAGCAAAATAGTAATAAAGACAAAAAGAGCAGAGCATACACAGAACCTTTAAGATATTGGGTAGACAGAGTCTGCCAACCCTGCTGTCCCTCAAGTACCATAAATGACATTTCACGCATTAAATATAAAGCATTACTAAAGATACAAACTTCACCCATTGATATTTCTTGAACTATACATTGTGTTCTTTTCATTTTTTGTTTGTGTAACTACCACCACATTTTAAGAATATATTAGCATTTTTATCAATTATAAAATAGTTGAACAAAATGTATATTGAAACACTTATTGCTCATCCTTCTAGACATATAGCATTCAAATGACACAAACACAAAGCTTCAGCAACACTTCATTTTGAAACTGCAAACAGAATTTTTACAATGGGCATTTAAAAAAAATCAATTTTTATATTGCATGGTAGCAGATATCCAATGACAGAGCACAAATATTATTTTTACTTTATCAACTTGAAAAAAAAACTATGGCACACAATTGAAATATATGAAATATATATTGTGTATGCACATTTGATATGGTGTCTGTTAAGGACATTATTAATAATATATAGTATATTATGTGATTAACTGTGTAAAGTTGTTTACCAGAAAGTGAATATTCAGAAATCATTTGTGTTTGTTTACATCCAAAAAAATGGAATTGTTATATGACTGTAATTGAGCTAAAGCCTCCCAGGGAAGTCATATGACTGAGTGAATCATATGCAGCTGTTCAGCACAATACCATCAATAAACTTCATCCCAATCAGGTATTCAGTGAATAGATCTATCCAGGAAGCGGCACAAATCCAGTCAACACTATATTTAGTACTGCAGTAATTAACAGTTTACATTAATTACCAGCACATAATCTGGTTAGACATAAATAAGAAAGACTTGTAATGAAGCAAAATAGAAAGTAAACAAGTAAGAAATGTGTTCATTTGAACCTGTTCATATTCTCATATGCAAACCTTGGCAGACCATGTAACATACAGTGGTGTGAAAAACTATTTGCCCCCTTCCTGATTTCTTATTCTTTTGCATGTTTGTCACACAAAATGTTTCTGATCATCAAACACATTTAACCATTAGTCAAATATAACACAAGTAAACACAAAATGCAGTTTTTAAATGATGGTTTTTATTATTTAGGGAGAAAAAATCCAAACCTACATGGCCCTGTGTGAAAAAGTAATTGCCCCCTGAACCTAATAACTGGTTGGGCCACCCTTAGCAGCAATAACTGCAATCAAGCGTTTGCGATAACTTGCAATGAGTCTTTTACAGCGCTCTGGAGGAATTTTGGCCCACTCGTCTTTGCACAATTGTTGTAATTCAGCTTGATTTGAGGGTTTTCTAGCATGAACCGCCTTTTTAAGGTCATGCCATAGCATCTCGATTGGATTCAGGTCAGGACTTTGACTAGGCCACTCCAAAGTCTTCATTTTGTTTTTCTTCAGCCATTCAGAGGTGGATTTGCTGGTGTGTTTTGGGTCATTGTCCTGTTGCAGCACCCAAGATCGCTTCAGCTTGAGTTGACGAACAGATGGCCGGACATTCTCCTTCAGGATTTTTTGGTAGACAGTAGAATTCATGGTTCCATCTATCACAGCAAGCCTTCCAGGTCCTGAAGCAGCAAACCAACCCCAGACCATCACAATACCACCACCATATTTTACTGTTGGTATGATGTTCTTTTTCTGATATGCTGTGTTCCTTTTACGCCAGATGTAACGGGACATTTGCCTTCCAAAAAGTTCAACTTTTGTCTCATCAGTCCACAAGGTATTTTCCCAAAAGTCTTGGCAATCATTGAGATGTTTCTTAGCAAAATTGAAACGAGCCCTAATGTTCTTTTGCTTAACAGTGGTTTGCGTCTTGGAAATCTGCCATGCAGGCCGTTTTGCCCAGTCTCTTTCTTATGGTGGAGTCGTGAACACTGACCTTAATTGAGGCAAGTGAGGCCTGCAGTTCTTTAGATGTTGTCCTGGGGTCTTTTGTGACCTCTCGGATGAGTCGTCTCTGCGCTCTTGGGGTAATTTTGGTCGGCCGGCCACTCCTGGGAAGGTTCACCACTGTTCCATGTTTCTGCCATTTGTGGATAATGGCTCTCACTGTGGTTCACTGGAGTCCCAAAGCTTTAGAAATGGCTTTATAACCTTTGCCAGACGGATAGATCTCAATTACTTCTGTTCTCATTTGTTCCTGAATTTCTTTGGATCTTGGCATGATGTTTAGCTTTTGAGGTGCTTTTGGTCTACTTTTCTGTGTCAGGCAGCTGCTATTTAAGTGATTTCTTGATTGAAACAGGTGTGGCAGTAATCAGGCCTGGGGGTGGCTACGGAAATTGAACTCAGGTGTGATACACCACAGTTAGGTTATTTTTTAACAAGGGGGCAATTACTTTTTCACACAGGGCCATGTAGGTTTGGATTTTTTTTTCTCCCTAAATAATAAAAAACGTGATTTAAAAACTGCATTTTGTGTTTACTTGTGTTATATTTGACTAATGGTTAAATGTGTTTGATGATCAGAAACATTTTGTGTGACAAACATGCAAAAGAATAAGAAATCAGGAAGGGGGCAAATAGTTTTTCACACCACTGTATATTGTTAATTTAATAAGAAATCTTCAGGCAATTGTAATCACAGTCTTTACTGAAACAGTAAAATTAGATATTTAACATTGCCTGTCTGACTCAATACTGGAGGCTGCAGTGATTATCTGATCTCTGTGGACATTTGATAAACCATGTCAGGTTCAGAAACAAGGCAATCTGTGATGGAAAAAAACAATGTGACAAAAATGTTTAGACAGTAAGGGCATAATGAACATCTGCTTACACTCCCAGCAGCCATATCATTCACGTTCTGTTGTTTTTATTTCTTTATTACATTTTAAAAGCTTAATATTAAGAAAAAACATCTCAGAAAGCTAAAGCCTGGTACGTTTTAAAAGTCATTATTTTGTCAAGTTTGATAATATAATAGTTTAAATGACTGAAGAAAATAAGAACTCCATTAGCCACTTTTTAGCAAATATAAACTAATGCCTTTGATTTGTGGTAAAAGTGCAAATTAAAACGTCTGCAAAACAAAGCTGTCTCAGTCTTACTTCATCATTAAAGAGGCTTCTCTAATGAAACCCCTTAACAGGGCTTTGGTTCACCATGTTCAACCAGAGCTAGGTGGATGTACTATGGCATGAAAACGTTTAGGATCTGAAATTCTCCAGATGGTTTTTGTTACTAAACTTTAATAAGAAACCCACGTAAGTGGTGCCTGTTTATGGAAAAAGAAAATGCATTATCACAGAATCATAAGTGATTAGTTGGTTTCATATAAAGTGATTTAGCAGCCCACGGTACTGTATGTGGATTATTTTGTTGTTATGCTCATCGCGAGGTAAACTGCACATGCAGGTATAACACTTAAAGACAAAGAAAAGGAATGCTGAATGCTTAAATTGATTGTGCAGAGCTTCTGGCATTGGCATTAAAATGTACGATAACGTCTGTCAGGAAAATGCATCCCCCATAATTACAGAAGCACCAGAGCTCTTCATTCACTCACTCAGGCATGTAAGCTTTTTTGTGTTTGTGATCAAATGTACAGTTGTGGAAAACATTTGGAGAAGATGTTTCATCCAACTGCACTGTGTATTATTAGTAATCAGCAGTACAGTGTCCATGCCCCTTGCACCTGCACCCTTGTAATTTCAAATACATATTGCCAGATGCACTAAGTTGTGTGTGCATCACATCCTGTCAGTAATATATTCATTTACAGTGTTATCAACTGCCTGTTCTTGATGCAACTGCTTGTTCATTCTATAGGATGGAATTTGTTGTGATTTGATTAAGAGCTGCTCTTCCTTTTACCTTGTGTATCAAATTAATACATGGACACGTTGTGCCATAATTGTGTGCTCTTTGACCAAAGATGCCATTTGCCTTCACACATATTTCCATTCTGACATAACTTTACAGTAGACTCATTTTTCATGAAATGTCAAGAAAATAAGCTATATTTGTTACTGACATGTTTCTCAAACATGTACTAACAACCAGGTGTGTTGATAGTCACAGAAGGCTCATCATTTAGTTGTGCTTGCTTTATTTATAGACACTGCAACTATGTCTATGTATCATTTATAAAGAACCCTGAACATGCTGAAAGGTTAACTGGTTAAATAACTAAGGGATTGATTACCAATTATTTAATCAAATAACCAATTTTAAAAGCACCAAGTGTAATTTCAATATGGTGCTTTTTTCCTTGAATTCTCCTGCAGGTCCCCATTTTTTGACCATTGCTTGTTTACAGCTTGTGTTTCTCCTACTGTAAGTTAACTATCTTGTACATCGTCATGAATAGCTTGACAGGAAATATCAAAAGTATACAGAATGGAGACCTAAAATTTTCTCATTGTATTGCATCCCTTAAAAATACTTTGTTTGAGTATACTAGGAAGGACATGATTACACTCCTTATTACAATCTTTGATGATGTTGGACAAAACGGGATTATCTACAGATAGCAAATGCAAACAAGGACGGAACATGCACACTCCACACAAGCAATGGTCAAGACGAGAATTACCCCCAACTCATTGGAAATGTAACAATGTAATGCTATCTCCAACAGTGTTGTGGAGCTATGGAACATGCTGTCCACAGGAAAGAAAATATGCAGTAACTAACTAGTAAATATTCTGTTTTATGTCATCAATACAGCTAAGATTAGACCTACCAAAATAGGGTTTTTTTAGGATGAACTGTTCTTTATGAGTACTAGCAAAACATACAGACCCATTGTCCTAAAATAAATTGCAAATAAAAAAAAAATTAAAGATAAGAAGCTGTTGATACTCCTTATGTTTCTTAAATAGTTACTTCTTTCAGTTACTCTAGAAATTATAATGTATTGTATTACTTCTGGTGGCTCAACTAGAGCAAGCAGAACTTTTCTATTTTGGCAACACATTCTTCTGCTTTTAAAATGAGGAAATACAGCTTGACATTGATCACAGCAACAACAACAACATGTAGCTCAAAGTGCTTTACATGATGAAGAAAGAGAAAAAAAGACAAAATAAAAAAGAATGAAAATAAAGGAACACTAATTAACATAGAATAAAATTAAGGTCCGATGGCCAGGGAGGACAAAAAAAATAAATAAATAACTCCAGACAGCTGGAGAAAAAAATAAAATCTGCAGGGGTTCCAGGCCACAAGACCACCCGGCCCCCTCTAGGCATTCTACCTAACATAAATGACCTCAATTAGTCCTCATTGTATTCAGGGTTCTTATGGAAGAATTTGATGATGATGGTCATGTGGACTTCTGGCCTTTAATCCATCAATGTAAGGATATCACAGTGCTTTGATCAGGTGGTGGTGGCGCAGATTGCCACCACAGAAAACAGGAAAAAGAACAGAAGAGAGAGTAGGGTTTAGTATGGATTTTGGAGCCACCATGAATAATAATGATAATTAATTGAATATACAGAGCATCAGGATTAAACTAAGATGAAGCTATGAAAAAGCCACGTTAAAGTAATGTGTTTTCAGCAGTGTTTTAAAGTGCTCCACTGTATTAGCCTGGCGAATTCCTATTGGCAAGCTATTCCAGATTTTAGGTGCATAACAGCAAAAGGCTGCCTCACTACTTCTTTTAAGTTTAGCTCTTGGAATTCTAAGTAGATACTCATTTGAAGATCTAAGGTTACGATTTGGAGTGTAAGGTGTAAGACATTCCGAAATATAAGATGGAGCAAGATTATTTAAGGCTTTGTAAACTATAAGCAGTATTTTAAAGTCAATTCTAAATGACACAGGTAACCAGTGTAGAGACATCCAAACTGGGGTGATGTGCTCAGATTTTCTTTTCCGAGTTAAGATTCTAGCAGCTGCATTCTGCACTCGTTGCAATTGAATGATGTCTTTTTTTGGTATTCCTGAGAGGAGTGCGTTACAGTAATCTAGCCGACTGAAAACAAAAGCGTGAACTAATTTTTCAGCATCTTGCAATGTTATGATAGGTCTAACTTTTGCTGTATTTCTTAAATGAAAAAATGTTGTCCTAGTAATCTGATTAACATGTGATTTAAAATTCAGGTCAGAGTCAATAGTTACCCCTAAATTCTTTACCTCCGTCTTGACTTTTAATCCTAATGAATTAAGTTTATTTCTAATAACCTTATTATATCCATTATTGCCAATCACTAAAATTTATGTTTTCTCTTTATTTAGTTTGAGAAAATGACTACTCATCCAATCGGAAACACAAGTGAGACATTGTGTCAGTGAATCAAGAGAGTCGGGGTCGTCAGGTGCTATCGATAAATACAGCTGTGTGTCATCGGCTTAACTGTAGTAGCTCACATTATGCCGAGATAATCTGACCTAACTGAAGCATGTAAATCGAAAAGAGCAGTGGACCCAAGATAGAGCCTTGTGGAAAACCATATAGAATATAACGTGTCTTTGAAATATAATTACCACTACTAACAAAGAATTTTCTACCTGCCAGGTAGGATTTAAACCAATTTAAGACAATGCCAGAGAGGCCCACCCTAAGGCGATTTCTAAGAATATTGTGATCAATGGTATCAAATGCGGCACTCAGATCTAACAGGATGAAAACAGATACACTGCCTCTGTCTGAATTTACCCGCAAGTCATTTACTACTTTAACAAGTGCAGTTTCTGTGCTGTGATTTGTTCTGAAACCTGTTCTGAAACTAATGGCATGTTTATTGAGGTGATCATTAAGCTGCATAATGACTGCCTTCTCTAGAATTTTACTTAAGAAGGTTAAGAAGGTTAGAAATAGATCTAAAATTTGACACTCAGCAAATGGTGCTGCTCTGGTTCTTCTTTATCTTTTTATGGTTTTGTTCATTTGCCCTCTGAAATTTGCTTGACACTCAGCAGACGTTGCTATTCTTCCTTTTTTTCCACCATGTTACTTGGTTTTGTAATAATTTTTCCTTTATAAACCCACGATGACAGGTCACTTTGTTGAATGTTTGAAATTGTAACAACGCTACTTGAAATTTTTGAATTTCCAGAATTCATCAGGCCAGAAGCTGTTGATCATATTGGATTCTATATATAATGGTTAGTCATCTAGTTATTTTACACAATATATTTAGCCTATCCTATTGTAAAATGAAGTATATAAGAATGAGAAAAAGAGTTGGGGTACAAGCTGGAAAAATATACAAAGATCTTTGAATAATGTAAGGTATGACACTTTCTCATGGAAAAAGAGCACCTTAACTCAACAGAGCTGTGTTTTCTTCAGTATTCTGTAGCAGAATGATGACTGACTCCCTGCTTGTGTCAGATTTATGTTCCATAGACAGAAAAGGGAAAGAGACTGGAAAGAACAAATGTGACACCATGGTTCTTCAGGCAGAACTTCTTGCTGGGGAACAGGAATGGACATGCTAGCGGATAGGCTATGCAGACCTTTTTCCAACCCCCAGTGTCCCATGTAAGGTACTCACTAGGCTCTTATTTTTGACACTATATACAATTTATACACATTGATATTTTTAAATTTCAATCGTAAAACATTAAAATAAAGCAAGAAAAAGAGAAATAGGGATTGCTAAATAATCTATTATATGGCTTCTGTAAAAATGTGTCAAGTGAAAAATTGTGCCCCATGTGTATTAAGCTGTGAATATCAGCTGTGCTACAATTTTAACCTTAGAATATGTTTTGGTTAAATGTCTTGAATTAAACACAAGATAATTAAATTAACACATTAGAAGCATCAAGTCTTTTTATCAAAAATTTAACAAAAGGATCAATAAGATAAGGAAAGGCATGATGATGTGGTACTTAGCACTGCTGCCTAAAGTTGCAATGACCTGGATTCAAAATCTGCCTCATTTGTTGTCTTCATGGAGCTTGCATATTCTCTCCCTATCAGCACGAGATTTCTCTACTTTCTCTAGTTTCTCCTGTAACTTTCTTCCATTTCTGAAAGATGTTCAGTTAAATTGGCCAATTTACAATGGCCATCTATCAGAGATTGCAGTTAAGTATTTATGTGTCTTGTGAGCGACTGGTGGGTTGGCTGCTGGGGTATAAGCACTTTAGCAGAATGAATGGAATTTTGCTTTTTATTTAAGTCAATGTCTCATGGTAGGAAGCTTGTTGAAAGAAGCTTGTTCAAGATCCCTACATCATTAAAGTAGTTCATATCCAGAAAAAAGGAATACAGTGCAGTATGCTAAGAATATAATACCAACAATATGTATTTATATTGCTACAAATTTTCATAAAAATGATGTAAAGCACTCAAGAATGACAGGTACACTTAAGAAACAGATGGTAAAATTGGAGTTTCAAGAGAAAAGAGATAAACTTGAAATGGTTTGACCCTAACCTGGGCAAAATATATATATATATATATATATATATATATATATATATATATATATATATATATATATATATATATATCTTTGAGTGGAAATAATCTGTTAATGTAATTTGATAAGTGCAATGAAAAATACACTGTAAGGGATAGTTTCAAACAAGATATTGTGCACTAAAAAATAAAGGCTGAATATTTAAAATACAGTATGTTAAATGTACTCTAGTAATCTAAAACACCAAGTACTACACACTAAGTACTGTTTAATTACATTTTTGAGTTTTTTCATTAAAAAAAATCATCTATATATTTAAAACAAAACATGCATGTGGGCATTTAGAGAGATTAATGTTTGGTTCTATAGAAGGGAGCTTGGTGCTTGGGTTGTAATAATGGTTAACTGCTTTCTTGTTGCTATAGAAACCACTCGGCAGATCAACCTGCACAGTAAATACTAGCATTTATACAAGAAACTTCTTTCACAGTTCAAAAACAAAGACAAATTAAGTGTAAGATGAGGGTGTGTTTTGTTGATGTGTTAAATATTCAGAGTAATCACAGAGCAACTTTTCCTTTAGACAGCTCCATATCTCACCAAATGTTAGAACAAGGGAAAAGCGAAATTGCATCTGGTTGTCAAGGGAGCCATGGATACATAAATGATATGGTTAGTCATCATTGTCGCTAAGGGCTGACAGTATGGTCACTGTGTGAGATCTTATTTTCAAATATGTATCCAGCCCACCTAAAGGGAGTATTAACACTGCTGTAATATCTTTATTTAGGCAATGTGATGAAGCATCAAACTCTAAACAACTCAGTAAATACATAATTTGTAACTACGATCTGTGACTCATTCTTTTAATTTACATAAGACTTTTTTATCTTATGGTTGTCCTTTCCTTTATAGTATAAAGTTAGACTGTACAATGTACCAAAATTATGAGGAGAGCCCACTCTTAGATTTCTCTTCATATCACTGACTTCAACTTAGTCAGAAAAATTGATGGATGAATTTAAAGCGCAGAGAACGTGGCATTAGCTTGTGGGGATGTTATTTAATATTTACATGTTATACAGGCCTGAACTGGTTTTGTTCCATCCATTTCATGCACCAGAGAATGTACTCCTACGGCACAGCAGGGTCATTTTGCAGTAAAGTGAGCCAACAGTGTGTGGAATATTAATCACAAATGACTCAGTGTCTCATCAATTAAATGAACTGAACATCCGGATAATTCTTTTTTGTTTTGACCAAGATCAAAGTGCTTACCTTGGAACATTCTCATCACAGATGCTTAATTTGAATTCATTTGGTTTGTCCTTTGAAAGACTTGCACACCATGATCTGTAAGAGATTGCATTTTTGATTTTGTTTACTGTATTTTACAATGTTGTTTCATGTGATAGAATAATGGGTTCATTTAAGGTTTGATAATATTACCTTATGTTAGCCTTTTTGGTTGAAAGTCACAACAGAATGTTATTTATATCCATATTATGTATCTGATGTGATTACATAGCATTCAGGAATCAAACCAATGATAAAATGCTGCTAGTGGTATCCGTGATGTCACTCTCTGTGTGTTATTTATAATAACAACAGGGCATCAGTGAGCTCCTGGTCAATCTTTAGCTCTACTTGGGGTGTTGGGTTCATGAATACATAACGTCCAAGAGGTTCTCAATTGGATTCAGGTCTGGGGAACGTGCAGCCAGTCAATGACATCAATGTCTTTGTCACCCAGGAACTGCCTACACACTTTGGCAACATGAGGCTGGGCATTGTCCTGCACCAGGAGGAACCCAGGGCCCACAGCACCAGTGTAAGGTATGAAAATAGCTCTGAGGATTACATCCTGGTACCTAACAGCAATCAGGGTACTAGCTTAGCACGTGGAGGTCAATGCGGTCCTCCAAGGTATGCCTCCCCAGACAACTACTGACCCACCTTCAAAACTGCCCATGCTGGATGATGTTGCAGGTTACATAACATTCACCAAGGCATCTCCAGACTCTTTCACATCTGTCATATGTGCTCATTGAGAACCTGTTCACATCTGTGAAGAGTAAAGGTCACCAAAGGCAGAGATGACAATTGTGTATTCTCTGGCAAACGTAAACTGAGCTTTACAGTGATAAGCTGTGAGCACATATTCCAATAGAGGACATCAGGCCCTCATGCCACTCTCATGGTGCCTATTTCTGACAGTTTGGTCAGAAACAAGCACACCAGTAGCCAGCTGTGTTGTGGCGAAAAATTCATCATCAGAAGGCTTTTTACCTAAAAATAAAGTCTATTAGGACTCGAGATAGACAGACAGAGTTTTAAGGCTTTATTGCAATAAATCAACAACACGGACTCAACCCAATTCAGCCGAATGTGATTGAGCGACGATCATTACAGCCATTGATGCTTTTATAACAATTTCTTATCATTTTGGCTCATTCAATTAGCTCATTCTGCACCTGGTTCAACTGTCCATTGTTCCTCTTGGTGTCTGTTTGGCTTATTCTGATTGGTCTAAGACTGGGTGGAAGACTTCCTATTTCCATCTTTGGGCTTTTCTGATGTAATTTCCTATCTTTTCTAACCTTGCTCTAATGAGCTGGTTTGCTTACCTTCGCTGATTCCCCTTTTACTCCCATTCGACCAAATCTTGAGTTTCCATGGGAACCCTTATTATCTCCTTAGACTGGTCTCCTAGTGGAATGTGTTATCTTTCTATTCTGTTCCCATTTTTTCTAACTGGCCAAGGCTTCTAATCCATATATGGGTTTTCCTCTCTTAGGCTTTCCAAACTTTTTACTATAGTGACCTGAAGCTTAAGCTTTAATTAAAAAGAAGTATAGTATGTGCTTTCATTTGATCATTGCTTGCCATGCTTGATTTGTCTTAATTTCTACACTAAAGTTAATTGCTAATATATTCTTATAATATTTTTGCTAATGCCTGCATTTGCTAAGATTTTCTCTTCATGCATTACAGTGTGACCTTGCTTGCAGCAAAGGCCTTTCGTTGTCTTTCTGCTAATTCAGCAACTCAGCTGAATACAGAGGCCTTTTCTGTAAGTTATCTCTTCCTAGCCTTGAATCACAGGTGTCCTCAAACTCTTATCCTGTCCAAAACTGGTTTCGCTGTATCAATTTAGCTGTTCTTTTCTTTACTTTGGAAAATCTGCTGTAAGCCTACAAAATAATGCAATATAACTGATTTTTTAGTTAACCATTTGCTAGACCTATCGTATTTGCTTTTATATTCTAATTTATGCTTAATCTAATGTTTTAGAAGCTTTTAATTACTTTCTATGGCTCGTATATGTTAATTTGCTATTCTCTTATGCTAATAAAAAATTTTCCTTCTACAGCTGCAGCTCATTTTTGTAAGGCTCTGGTAGTGCTTCTCCTGTTCCACCTTGCACATAGGAGCAGGTACTAGTCCTGCTTCTGAGTAATTGCTGTGTCTTGCTGTTGCCTCTCCAGTGCACCTATTGTCACTTTCATTTGCAACAAAGCTGGTGATGTTGATTCACAATCGTTTATGCTTCCTGACTGGACAGATTGATATACCTGAAGTTTAATTGACTTAGTGTTAGACTGTGATGACTAAGTGTTTCCTTCATTTTTTGAGCAGTATATACCTGTATATGCTAAGGATAAGTCTGAATTACCAAAACATCTAATTCTAAATAGAAAACCTCGAGTGAGCAGTGACTTATGAACTTGCTGGCAGGCAATTAGTTCCTTTTGAAAGGGGCAGACTAAACAATGCCCCCTCCTAACAAAACATTTCACAGCAGAATCATGATGGGCTTACAGTGGCTTCAGAAAGTTTTCAGACCCCTTCACTTTGACATTTTGCTACTGACCCAAATTGCTGCCTGTTACGACCTACCAAAAAGTCTAGGGATATATAAATAGGTCGCACTCAAGTGAGAAAGAGAGGGAGACAAAACACAAAAAAACCTAAACCAGCTAAATAAAAACAGGCTCCATTTATTGACTAAAAAAAAACTCACAAAATATGGAGAAAATTACACAAAACAAACAAGGCAGGAGGTCCACACAAACATAGCTGTCTGACTTCATAAAGTTTACAGCTAGACACATACTATCCACATTTATCACTTAGATGGCTAGCTTACACTTACATTTATTTAATAAACAACAACCACAAACCCAAAGCTAGCCCGTCCAACCCTAACTCTCCATACCTTGCTCTGTCCTTGTCCGCGTGCGTGCGTGAGTCCGTCTGTCTGTCTGTCTGTCTGTCTCTCTCTGTCTGTCTGTCTGTCTGTCTGTCTCTGTCTGTGTGTGTGTGTGTGTATGTGGGTGAGTGTGTGCGTGCGTGCGTGTGTGCGTGTGTCTGTCTGTCTGTCTGTCTGTCTGTCTGTCTGTCTGTCTGTCTGTCTCTCTCCTAAAACACAAAGCAGCTTCATTTATAAACCTACACCCTACCCACAACCCAGGTGAGTCATTAATAAGCAACTTAAGTGGGTAATTAGTGCAGGTCTCAATTAAGTTAAACACTAAATTACGATTTAAAAGAAAAGTCTAGAGTAGGTTGTAACACTGACAAAGGTGCTTAAACTAAGTGCTGAGTAAATGGTCTGAATACTTGTGTCAATGTGATATCGCAGTTTTGTATTGTTAATAAATTTTCATACATTCCTAAAATCCTGTTTTTGCTTTGTCATTCTGTGGTATTGAGTGTTGCTTGATTTGGGGAAAAAAGAATCAAAATGATTTTAGCTCAGGGCTGCAGCATAACAAAATGTGGGTAAAGGTGAAAGGGTCTGAATACTTTTTGAATCCACTGTATCTTAGTACATAGCTTCAATCAGCCACAGAGAAATATTACAAGGCCAGTTGCTATTTGATTCAATTTATTATTGATAAACAGCATCTACAAATCAGTTGCAATTATTTTTGTCATGTTTTGACTTAAAATCAAAAAGGATTCACTGTTAATTAATCTCATTTTTTATTTACCTTATATGCTCAAAATTAAGACACCCACATTGTTGTTGAAAGCAGGACTGCCCTGTCAACTTTGTTGTTATATATATACAAGATACATACTACTGCTGAGTCAGAATGATGTAAAATAAAGCATTGCACTGTGGTAAAAGTAAACTCTTTCAGTACAGTTTCATAAAATGTAATTTGTTCCAACTTTTACACAATCTTAAGGAGTTTGCTAAAAGGCTTTTAAACACTAGGTCTATTCTACTAAACTGACAATTGTAATGAACCGCAGAGGCAAAGGGATACTGCTATCAGCCAGAGGATATCACAGAAATACTGAAGCATTGAAACATAAATGGATGACTGTTCCCTAAATATCAAAGACATGAGAGTATTCTAATGGTTATAATGGACACCAGCTGAGTATTTTTTTCAGCATATTTAAAATAAACAGATAAAAATGAGATGACATGGAAAAGTAAAAAAAAATCAAATCTGATTAAACAAGAAGAAGGAAGAGATAAATCTCTCAAAGCTACAACAATGTTTTCAAATGATCTCCCTTCAAGTAATAATGAGAAGAAGGAGTTTAAAATAATGGTACTTTGTGTCTTATTAGTATTCACACTCTCTGATACCTAAAGTACAAGCACTTCTGGAAAAGAATGGGCTAATCAAAGAATGGTCTTTGAACAAAACATTACATGGGCATTAGACAGACCAAAATGTACTTATGTCTGAAGTTAAATTAATCTGTAATTCTTTAGTAGCTGAGATCTTCTGCTGCAAGATCTTGATGAGACTATTGTCAGTAAGCAGTGAACAGAGCTGTTGCATTGCACTACAGAGACAAATGCAACATATCACCTGCATTGTAAAAAGTTTAAGATTTTTACAATTGCATGACCATAATTTGAAAAATAATTTTAAAAAATGGGCTTTAACAAAAGTTTTTCCCATCTAGGACCTGAAGAAGTTAGAGTGCATGCGATTGTGTTTGTGCATAAGCCCACTATTAAATGCTGTTCAAAGACAAAAATGCAAAGTTTTTAAAAATGGTCAATTTAGCACCTTATTTAAACAACTGGAGCCTTGGCAACATTGTTATTTAATAGTTTCTAATCCACCCATCCATACATGCATCCGTCCTTTGTGTGGTAAACACACACTCACACACACACACACACACACACACACACACATACTAGGGTCAATTTAATAATGCCAGTTCCCTTAACACTAGAATTACCAAAGCCTACGAAAAAACTTTGCACCTCTCCGTCAGGGTCTTTTGTATTGTAAATGTGTCGATCAACACAAGCAGCAAGCAGCCTGCTATCCCATCCCCCCACCTACCACCGCAGTTCAATTCACAAAGAAGCTTCTCAGTGCTCAGTGTTTATCTTGGAGTGAAGTGCTTGGAGCTGTGGAAGATAAATAATATATCGTCATTTGGAATACAGTACATACATTTCATGTGTGTTCCGTGTTTACAACAATCTATGTAAGCACATTGTTAAAACTGAAACATTTTTCATGTTTTAGTAATAATTGACAAAATGTAGACATGAAATGTATAATGTGTGAAGCCTAAAGTCCAAATATCAAATAAACACTTTCACAGAAGGTACAAGTATAACAGAACAAGTGCACTTTTATTCAAGAATATACAGTAACTGCAGAAAAAGAACTCGAGTTAGGGTGTGACATTGACATGTCTTTAACACGACTGCTTTGGTGGTATAGCAGTAAGAACTACTGACACGTAATCAAGACGTTCGCAGTTCGATCCAAGATGCTTGAGTTTTGAGAGGTGCGAAGGGATAAAAGATGGGCCGGGATTATGAGTTTTTTTGTAGGCTTTGGTAATTCTAGTGCTAAACTGCATGTCTTTGGACTATGGGAGGAAACTAGATCACAGTTTAGTATTATATGTGCTTAAAGCAAAACTAAAATACAACTGACAAAAGCAGTTAGCCTCACTTTAATAATTGTTTTACAAATACATTTGTTTCTAACAACTAAATAGACATGTACTGGGTAACTTTTCTCCATTTGAAATCATCATTGATTTAGCATCAGTGACCAATGAATCATTTAATAGTTTTAATTTATACTTCCAAATGAAAAATAACCTGTTAAGAGCATTATGCTTGGTGGTGTCTCTATATTATTGGCAAGTGGGGCTTTACTCCCACCCTTCTCAGCAGATGGTGCTGATTTGCAAATATTATTAAGTCAGTAGTAAATTAATCTCAGTAATGTAGAATTTTGATAAAGTGTTTATAAGCAAACTAACGTTAGTTGTTATAATATTTTTTTCCAATTTCCATAATACACTCAATAAACTCTCCTACCTAAAAAATATTTCTTTTTGGAGTTTGAGAATTTTTCTTTGTTCCAATGCCACTAGGCTGTGTACAGTTTGCATGGACAGACTCTATGACTCCACAGTAGTTTGGTATACCTTTGTGCTTGTCCACATGTGTAACCTGATCTTTTTTTTTTCAGCTTAGGCTTGAATCAAACCTTTCTAAGCAATTATTGTCTAAATTGTCCATGACATAATTTAAAGTCTGTATGACCTGGTACATCTGACTCCACTGTTAAGAGTTGCCATCAACATTGTCATGAATCATGTTGATAATTTAAGTACAATAAATTTAGCATTTTACTTTGTAACCAAAAACTGGAAATTAAATGTTTACAACCACTTTGGCCTGAAGAATTATATTCTGACTTCTTGGACTGAAATTATGAATGTGTTTAGTGTTGACTATTATCTATCAGCTGTTCAGTGTGCCATTTACTTAATAAATATTAATTTGTATTTCTACTGTCAGTGTTGAATATTTGATGTATTTTTAAATATTCTTTAATACTGTCCTCTGGTGTTTGTACTGTATGAAAAATAACATGTTCATAGATCTTCAATTTGTGTAATGTTATGGCACTATTTTGCTGACATTTGACCATCACTTCTGTTGGTAGCCGAATACATTGTAAAATGCTGTGTCTTTCCCTCATTCCCTATGTTGAGTTTTATAGGAAGTTTCCTCCTTGATCAGCTACACTTCAAAACAGTTTTAATCTTCCATGGCTCTTTCCATGTAACTCCAGGGATTTTTTCTCTACCTTGTCCATTGTTTGCAGATTCATGTCACTGGCTCCTCCTCACATCATTCACTTTGGGTCACAGGCAACACCATCTGCAGTCACTTTCCCTAACTCTGTGAGTTGATGCAAGCCAGGCTGACTCACCAGATGCCACATGCATCCATCATGGAGTGTTAGCTCCTTGGGTGGACCATGTTCAATACACAGTGACACCACAAAGCCACCACAGTGAAAAAATAATGACAGGAATGACAAAAACCAATCACAAAAGTTTATACTTAACTTCTATTAAAGAATCTTCCAGCATAAAATTCCACAAACAGGCCCTGTTGGAATACCCAAGATAAAAACTGTCAGATGTGAATGTAGTAGTCACCTGTGGTGATGTTGGTGCTCCTGTTGTTACTTTCTCCAAATGATGTGAAAGTAAGCATACGTTTGAAAGTAGATGGTTATGGAAGGCTGCAATTCAAAAGTCCCACGATGGAGCAGAACAGCTACTGAGGTGATCCAATATTTCCAGGGTTAAGCAGTTATGGGGTCTCAACATGCCAGAGTGTGGTGATTTAGAATAATTCTGTTTTGATACAATAAACCTTTAAATGTTGTCATGTGTGTGTGGGAGGCAGATGAAGGGCTCACAAAGAGATAATTCCGTGCCAGACCAGGGGTGGCAGAATGCACTAATCCTTCCTCTTTTTCATCGCCAGACCATGCATGGAAAATTTCGCCGGACTCGAGGACGTCACTTCCAGTTCCGAGTCCGATGACATCACTTCCCCTGCCTGGCTTTAAAAATGCCATGTTTGCCTATTGTTGTCATTCTCTTGTTGGACTGAAGACGTGTCACTTGGAACCAATCTTTAATTTTGGCAGCCTGATTCAAGTATATGGTTGGCTGCTCCAAAACCTCTTTCTGTGTCTGTTCAATCATTTCACAGTGTCTAATTAGAAGTTTTCCCCCTCATTTTCTAGAAGTCTCTGTAAAACAAAAAATGTTCATTCCTTTTCTCCTGGCAGAGCACAAGTATTGCTTTTTCATGACTATATAGAGCACAAGAATGGAAACAAAGCACTGTAACATAGTAATAGTAATAATAATCATAAGAAATAAAATATATATTATGTATTGTATATGACTGCGGTGGGCTGGCGCCCTGCCCAGGGGTTGTTTCCTGCCTTGCGCCCTGTGTTGGCTTAGATTGGCTCCAGCATACCCCCGTGACCCTGTAAGGATATAGCAGGTTGGATAATGTATGGATATTGTATATGAAAGAATAATACATATATATGAGTACAAAGATTAATAAATATACATACCACAGTGGCACACTGAAAGTGTAATCTTCATGGCTGCCTACACCACATATTCAGTCCAGAAGGTCTAAGCAAAGGTGCAGATCATGTAAGAGTTGTAAGTACTGCTCTTTTAAGTGCTTAATCATATATGAAGATAGCTATGTATGCCAAAAAAGCCACTGACAATGATAATCTAATTCCAGCATTTTAAGATGTTAGAACATAATTAAAAGCATTAATTAAAGCTGTTTCTGTGTTTGGACTAAGGCAATAACCATGGTGAAATTTCTTGCAAATGTTGTGTTGTTTTTAGATACTGACTGACGAGAACTGGTAATTTTGAAATCAGTCTTAAGAACATCTGAATCTAAATCTGATTTCTTCAAGAAGCAATAAAATTGGCCATTCAGAATGACCCAGCCAATAAAGTTTCAGTAATTACATTAATTGCAGCTATTACAAATGACTCTTTTCATCAGTCTCTGAGCTTGGTGTAACAGGTTGCTCTTTTTACAGTTTGTTAAATACAATACCCTATATTTCATTTGTCTGTGTATTTTTCTTTTAGGAATATTTATATAAGCTTTTAAACGAATAAGGAAGTAGCAAGACTGTATTATAGAGCTCATAAAGGAAAGCTAGCATTCTGCTTGATTGTATTGTATTTAAACCAGTACTGCAGGCAGGTGCTGTTAGTTACTCATAGCTCATGAGAGAGAGCACATAACCAATGACTAGTAATGCGTGAACATTGCCGAGTTTGATTCACTGTGAGTTCTCCGAAATCATGGAAATGTTTGCGATATTCTCCAAACTTGGCAAACTGCATTAAAGTCAATGGGGAAGGATTAACGGAACTAATTTTGACTGGTTATAATGGTGCAGTTGTCTTTAAATTATCTCTCATGGCTGGGGAAATGTTTGGCAACTATACTACACCAATTATTGTTGCCAAAAAGGTGACCTGAGCTGTGCGGCAGCAGTGCTAACCACTGCACCACCATGCCTTCCTGATATCAAAGAAGAAAGAATGCAGTCAGAGACACACAATCATAGATTTCATCAAAACAAAGCAGAAATATTGAAATCATAGTCAAAAGTCAGAAAAAAATGTAGGTCTTTTAAAGGTAGAAAATTCAAAGTGGTGTGTCATGATTGAAGCCTCTGTCTCATTCTGTTTTTTGAAGTCACGCTGAAAGCTCTCTAAGCTGTCTGCGCTAATGCTTTGTACTTTTTCTTCAATCAAAAAGATAGAAACAAGTTGTAAACAGTAATGAATTTTTCATTATTATTATTTCATACATTGTCCTGTATTTTTTTTTTGGGGTGGAGAAGGGGGTGTCAGGCTCCTTCAAAGTTTGTTTTTTATCTGCACCTGGCTAATTATTATGCATGCATAGGATATGTGCCTCCTTCTCTCATACTGATGTGACACTCAAAGATCAACCTGCACATTAGCAAAAAACCTTGAACAAACTTTCTGGTTAATGACTCATAACAAAAAGAAAAAAAATCAGTCAGAGACACGCAATCATATATTTTATCAAAACATAGCGGAAATGCCGAAATTGTAGTCAAATGTCATAAAAAATGTGTAGACCTTTTAAAGGCAGAAAATTCAAAGTGACGTGTCATGATTGAAACGGTGAAATTCGCTGATCAACACTACCAATGACTCCTAAGATTTTTTTGTCCAGAGATAGGATACCAGGGTGAGGAAGTAGGCAAATACAATGGAAGATATGTAAATGTAAAAGGCAAATACTAAAAAGTGTTATTATTTTATCTGTGTATATGTTTAAGCTCATATAAACTAACCAGTGTGTCTATGCTTTTTACGGAAATGTGAAATAGGGACTTTGTAGTCAACATCCATCCATCCATCCATTATCCAACCTGCTATATCCTAACTACAGGGTCACATATTTCTTATAATTATCTAAAAGTAACTTAATTGACAAGCAACCAGAAAAACAGAATTTATTGGCTGTCCAATCTCATTCTATATAACTATTGCAGTATCATTCATACACACGGCATTGTAAATAAGAAAGGTTGTTTCAGAGAGAGAAGAAGCATAGTGTGTAGGAGATATGTAAAAAAGATAGTTTTGAAGATGCTATGGAACATCATTATGTTGGGAGACAAAAAAAATGAAAATCTGCTCCGATGGATAGAAGTATGTTAAAAGAAAAAAGGCTGTGCAAAGGCATGTACTTTTAAAAAGCACTTTAGTTGTATTAAGAAGAAAAGACATTGGATATTGATTTGAATCACTCAGGTTATGGCTCTTCTGTTTCGATTTTGACTTCTCTGCAGCCTCCCATTTGACTGGGGTCAGGTTTGTCTTGGGGTGAGACATTTTTTGGGCAGGCCAGTCAGGATTCTGACCTGTTTTTGTGGGTCTTTTTGTAGTGTCAGAGGCAATATTAGAATATTTAATGTTAATGTTAAAAGGCACATCATTGTTTGCTTAATTAGTTTAGAATGTAAGTTTCTCATAGCTACATAGATAGCGGACAATTCTGTTTAACCCCTAAAGTTAACTTGTAGCGGAACCTCCTTATTGCTTAGCTTTATGTGAACTGCAGTAATGCAATTTTGGCCTGTCTTCAGTTAGCTAGAAACACAACTATTTGATTTGCGTTGTTTTCAATTGGGTAATTACGGCATACAGTTTTCTGATCATTCATGATTCAAATCTGAATGTCTGACATATAAACATATGACTTTATGTTATATGGAGAACTTATAAGAGAAACTCAAAGAAACATAACAATAAATATAAGCCTTGAGCCGTTACATAAGAACTTTTCTTTTGTTTTATTAATTGTTTTCTTTATTTTTGTGCAAACTGTTTTTTGCTTTGCATTTTTCTAAAACTTTTTAAACAAGGACACTTGAACTGTAGATTTTTTTTATGCATGCATGTCAGCGAATCGTATTCATTACCTGATCGCAGAAGTGGTGGAATTTTTGGAAACCAGATAAACAGAGCTACATTTAGGCCAAGCTTTTTTTTTGCTATTTTGGTGCCAAAATCATAAAAATATCTAGAGACTTAGTGGACATTATTAGGATTATATTTTAATTAATTTTTTGAGTTGAGAATTACCTGTTTACTTATTGTTTTCCTTTATTAAAATGTGAAGTAATGAAATCCTAATAAAGTCCTTTTTAATTTAATATTCGCCATATCTGTTGGAATTTTTTAAGACATTCTAAATAATGTTATTTTTATTTATAGCAATTGCATTACATTGTTTTACTCCGTATTTCTGCTGCTAGATCTCAGTGGGTCGCAGAGCTCTTTGTTCTAATGAATTTACCATATTAGTATTCCATGTTTTTACTGAAGAGACAAAATACCATTTTGTGACTGCAGACATTTTGATTGGAAGGCCACATGGGCTACATTTTTGCTGCAAGTTTTGTTCAAACAAGTGATGATGAACTGCAATTGAACACAGGAACTTTACTCACAGATGTTTTATTTAAAGCAGCACTATGAGACTTTGTTTTCCATTTTGATACTTTTATGTATTTATCTAAGTCCATACACCTTCTTCTTTCATGTTATCTTAGTGGATAACTCACATTGTAATCCTAGGGTAGATTGACTCAACAGCCTATAATACAGACAGAAGAGGGGAGAATCTTTTCCCAAGGGAAGTGAAAACCATATAGATAACCACCCTTGACATGATAAGGCATTTTGCACATACTTTTATAATAAAAGCTTCTAGGACAAGTTGTCCATCATCATAACAGTTAGCCATCTGTGTGTAAGATGATGAGGTCTGGAACTCCACATGGTGTGTATAGTATTATTTGAGAATGAGAGAGGGAGAGACTCCATCAGGCTGGACCTGAGAGAAACTGTCAATGCAGCATCTGATTTCAGGTCGAGATGGGCCACCTGAAAGATGGCTTTTCTTAATCTCTGTTTCCTTTGGTGTTACGCTTAAGTTTTCATATCTTTATAGAAAGTATTACTGAAGTTTTTCGACTTTGAAACAAGAGAGTATTTTTATTAGAGCTTGGTTTCCAGACATTTCCATTCATTTTTTCTTTATAATTTCAGTTTCAATTACCCTCATTTACTAAATATTACTTTTTAAACTTTTACATTTTATCTGCACATCCAGAGTGAATAAAGCAATAATGTAAATACAGGGCAACTGGTGTGGATAGAAAGCCACTTTCTTTCCCACAGGGTTAGTGGCTGAGGAGGGCACATTCAATAGACAGCACCACAGTAAGGAGTAGCACACCATTAGTAAGTGGCAATAACTAAGGTGTATGAACCTCCAGTGCTCAAGGGGACACTGTGCCTAGTCTGCTCAAGACAAACTTAGTGAGTGCCTATACTGATTACTAAATAGTGATAGGCTGTGCGGGCGATGTGTGCTCATAATTGGCGATTCCATAGTGCAGAATGTTAGAATTCCAAACTATGTTAAACCAGCAATTAATGTTAAATGCCTCAGAGGGGCCAAGATTTCTGGCATAGAGGCCGCATTGGACCTTGTCGCCGACGATGAAGTATCTGCCTTATTGCTGCATGTCGGCACTAATGATATTTATTTACAGCAATCTGAGGTATTAGAAGAGGAACTTCATCTCTCTATGCACCAAAGCTAAAAGAAAATGTCGGAATTTAATTGTATCTGGTCCCTTACCAAGATTATATAGAGGGGATGTGATTTATAGCAGATTGCATTCCCTTCACTGCTGGCTAGAAACCTGGTGTGCAAATAAAAGCATAGTGTTTGTGAACAATTGGGATGATTTTTGGGAAAGGCCTGGATTTTTTAAAAGAGATGGTCTTCATCCTAACTGGAGGGGATCTTATGTATTATCCCAAAATATGGCAGCAAAACTGCCTGGTTGACTGATTAGAGCACCATCCAGGCCACAGTCATGTGATCTTAAATCACAGGCTGTTGTTTATCCCACCTGTTACCATCCTGAAGCTGTTACCCATAATCCCTGTTGTGGGGCATCCAGTAAATTTAGTCTTGATACAAACCTTAAATTAATTGATAACCAAAAAATAAGGTGTATAATTAGACCAAGGGATAAAACCAGACTCCACCAGGGGCATCTGTAATAGAAATTTACTTCAAATTAAAACAAAAAATATATCACCAGTTCAGAAAGAACCATGCAGTTTTAAATGCTGTTTATTGAACATTCGCTCTCTTGGCACTAAAGCTGTTTTGGTAAATGATATATATTAAGTACAAAATCTGATCTGTGTCTTCTCACTGAAACCTGGCTTAGTAAATGTGACACTGTTCCCCTAGCTGAGGCATCACCAGATGGATACTCGTTCCTTCATAAGTCTAGAGATTCTGGTCAAGGAGGAGGCCTTGGAATAATTCATTGTAACAAAATGCAAATCACTCCTAAAAATTTAGGCAACTTTACATCCTTTGAGGCATTCATTTTAAATATTAAAACAGATTCCAACACAATTATAGTGCTAGTCTACAGACCACCAGGGCCATATTCATTGTTCATGACTGAATTTAGCAACCTTCTATCTGATTTGGCTATAAATTATGATCACATAGTACTGATGGGGATTTTAATGTACACATTGATGTGGAAACTGACACTTTTAGCAAATGTTTTACTTATTTGTTAAATTCAGTAGGATTTTGTCAGATTGTCAAAGGTCCAACTCATAATCATAACCACACATTAGATTTAATTATAACTTATAAAGTTCAAAATTTAAATATTACTCCATTAATGAAGTTATTTCTGATCACTACTTAATTACATTTGATTTAGTTCTGCCCTTGCCAACACACTCACAGATTAAAACAAAGACAGTGCAACATCTAGATTGTAATTCTGCTTCAAAATTTGTAGATACTTTGAGTAAGTCAAGTGTAATTGTGGAAAACCATTTAGATCAGTTAACATCAAATGTAAGCGTGGAAAACAATTTAGATCAGCTAACATCACATTATAATGTGACCTTGAGAGATGCTCTGGACACAGTGGTCCCCTTAAAACAAAAGTGATCAAAGCACATAGAAACTCTCCCTGGTTTAATGAAAACACTCACACTCTTAAATTAGAGTGTCGAAAACTGGAGTGCAGATGGAGAACAACAAAACTACATGTCTTTCAAATTGCATGGACAGAGGATGTTAATAAATATAAAAAAGCCCTCTTTAAAGCTCGCTCAGAATACTATTCTACATTAATAGATAGCAATAAAAAAAATCCTTGGGTAATGTTTAGAGCAGTGGCTAAATTAACAAATGGGAATTCAGATCAACAGTGCAAAATACCAACAGATATTAGCAGTACAGACTTTATGAACTTCTTCAATGAGAAAATTAAAAATATAAGATCCCAGATCTCAGCATCACAGTACAAACCAAATACTAGCTTAGCAGACTCTGCCGCACATTACATTCAGCACTTTAGTAATTTTAATCCTGTAACTGAGCAGGAAGTCTTAACTTTAATTTCTTAAATGAAGCCTACTACTTGTTCCCTAGATCCAGTGCCAACAAAACTAGTAAAAAGTGCCATGGATGTTCTTGCAGCACCTATTTTAAACATTATCAATACTTCATTATTGCATTTGTAATGGGCTAGAATTCAGTATTCTAAAGAAAATGACACTTCGGTGTGTTGCTTAGTGTAATGGGCTATAAACCAGTGTTTTAAAGAAAAGGTAGAATTTCTGGAAAATTCTGCTACAGGTTATTGCTGATGGCTATCTACAGGACATAAATATTTATCTGTCTTGCTAAAGAGTCACCTGCTTTGAATAGTCAGACTGCTTTGATTTAGTATCTCATCTACACACAATATGGGGATACAGAACTATCTGCTTCCTTGGAAAATTGGTTTCTAATCAAGACTCAAAGTAAATGTGTTTACACTATTTGCTATGCAGAGGAAATTGGCTTGCACCATTGTTTTCACTGATTACCATGTTGATCTATGCAGAAATTGAAGTATATATATATTTCTGGGAAAAGGAGAATAAAGAAAAAAAAAAGAGAACAGAAGTATGGTCTGAACTATCGGGACTGCTGCCTGTTTCTTTTATGCTTTTCAGCATAGCGCTGTGGCTACACACTGTAGCAACAATGAATTGTACCTGGCCCAGGTTCCCCTAGACTGTGAGGCCGGTAACACATGGCACAGTACCTGAAGCACTAAAAGTGTCAGTCATTAAACCATTACTTAAAAAGTCAGACCATGACCCACACATACTTAATAATTATAGGCCTATTTCAAATTTACCCTTTCTCTCTGAAATACTAGAAAAATCAGTTGCCAATCTGCTTCAGTCACATCTTATGCATTACAATTTATTTGAGAAATTCCAGTCTGGTTTCCGCACTGGTCATAGTACAGAAACGGCACTAACACGGGTTGTAAATGACATTCTGATATCCTCTGATGAAGGAAAATCCACTGTAATTATGTTGTTAGACTTAAGTACGCCGTTTGACACCATTGACCATTCTATTTTACTGCACAGGCCAGAAAATGATGTTGGGCTTACAGGCGCCGTGCACGCTTGGTTTAGTTCTTATTTATCAAATCAATTCCAATATGTACAGAAATGTGCTGACACTACTCCATCATTATACACAGAAGTTCAATATGGTGTCCCACAGGGCTCAATACTGGGACCTTTACTGTTTTTACTTTACATGCTTCCACTGGGATCTATCATTAGGAAACATAATGTTAATTTTCACTCGTATGCAGATGACACCCAGTTATACCTTTCATTTAGATCAAATGAAGTTTCTCCGATGTTGTCTTTAATTAGTTGTGTTAGTGAATTAAAGGAGTGGATGGTTGAGAACTACTTGTCTTTAAACACAGATAAAACAGAGATGTTAATTGTTGGAGGGAATGATGTTGATCACAACAAATTCTGTCATTATTTAACTCAGTTGGAATCACCATTAATTTTACTGAATCAGCCTGAAATCTCAGAGTTCTGTTTGACTCTAGTATGTCATTTAAAGCACACATTAAAAAAGCTATCCAAATCATGTTTCTTCCATTTTAAAAATGTTAGGAAATTAAGGTGCTTTGTAAATAAACAGGATTCTGAGAAATTAATTCATGCATTTATTTCTAGTAGGATTGACTACTGCAATGCTGCGTTCACTGGATGTTCAAACTGTTCTCTATACAGCCTCCAGTTAATCCAAAATGCTGCTGCAAGAATTATCACAAGAACAAGAAAATACGAACACATAATTCCAGTTCTTAAATCCTTACACTGGCTCCCAGTTAAGTTTAGGACGGATTTCAAAATCCTCCTTTTAACATATAAAACATTAAATGGCCATGGTCCAGCTTACTTGTCTGAACTTATCATGACTTACAAACCAGAGCACACATTAAGATCTTAAGATGCCGGTCTGCTTATGATTCCAATCATTAATAAAATAACAGTGGGAGGTCGAGCTTTTAGATATAGGGCCCCTAAACTGTGGAATGGTCTGCCTGCTACTATAAGAGATGCCCCTTCGGTCTCAGCTTTTAAATCCCGGCTGAAGACTCACTACTTCAGTTTAGCATATCCTGACTAGAGCTGCTGTTTTACTGTACATATTGCATCTCCGTTGTCAGTCATTAGCACTAAAACATAAGTAACATGATAGTTATAATTTGTTACTAACCCTCACCTATTCTGTTTCTCTTCTCGGTACTCAAATGTGGCACTTGGTGCCATGGCCCACCTGCCAAGTTGTTGAGCCTGCCTATTGTAAAGTCATCCCTGATGGAGGATTGCTGGAATCGTGGGAAAAGAGGGGTCCTTTCATTGGATTGGCTGGCCCAGCACTGTTTCAGCTGTGGAATGGCCAAATGGGGGAGGCATCTATATGGATGAGGTCTTAAGGACTCTAAACAAACCCAAATCATATTATGTGATGTCATCCACTGTTAAATTCTGCTACGTACATCTAAAATTTTTATTTTTATACTGCATTGAGGATTTGATCTGTTCTGTGTATTGTATTGTATTGACCCCCTTCTTTTTGACACCCACTGAATGCCCAAAATACCTGAAAAGGGGTCTCTCTTTGAACTGCCTTTCCCAAGGTTTCTTCCATTTTTTTTTTTGGGAGTTTTTCCTTGACTTCTTAGAGAGTCAAGGCTGGGGAGCTGTCAAGAGGCAGGGCCTGTTAAAGCCCATTGCGGCACTCCTTGTGTGATTTTGGGCTATACAAAAATAAATTCTATTGTATTGTATCACACATAATCAGTGCATAAGTGGATAGGGTGTGTTTGTTTGTCTTTTTGAGTAAGTGAGTTAAGATTTGGGTGTGCAAGAGTAGGTCAATCCATAACAAACTTGGTGGGTCCCCAAAATAATGCTGTATTTGTAATGAGATATTACAAAAAATGTAAAAGGAATCCATCAATGAAACAGAACTGTGCAGGTGCTGGTAATAAATAGAAAAAAACCCCACTTCATTACATTATTAATAAAGCATTCAAATAAAATTTTCATAAAAGGTGTGGCTGTCATTCGCTTCAAATAAAAGCTAACAATAAATATCTTCAAAATCTTCATTTATCATAGTTGGCATTTGCTTGTGCTGTCTCAGTAAATGACAGTTGGGGAGTGTGGTAGTCCATAAATGCCAATGATGTTTTTTTAACATGGAACTTTTTCTCTAAATCATATGGTGTTTATTGTACATTTTTGTATTCCAACTATGAGAGGCAAAGGTATTATATTATATGTAATCCATACTGCTATAAGACTAAATTCTAGGAAACAAAATGGCTAAGCATCTTTAATGATTATACCTAGACTAGGTAAGAGGGAACTGATAAGGAACATAAGTCAAACTTTAAATGAGAGGCAGTATTAAATAGGAAGCTCTGCTAAGTTTCATCTACTCACAGTGAAGCTTGGAATGCAACATCACCATCTTTACAAGGAGCTAATTGCATACCCAAACCAAATGAAAATGTGAATGCTTTTAGAAATAGAAGAATGGGGTAGCAGTAAATGGTAGAATTAGTTTATATGGGATATTTAAGCTTCTTCACATCAACACTTACAGTACAGCAGTGGCAATAGTACTTGCCTCAGTGGTTTAATTACAGTATGTCCAATGACCTTTTATTTCAATAAAATGTAATCTTTAGGCATAACAGATACTCTGCTATTCCCAAAACAGACAACAGCTTGAACAGTTGCCATAGTAATATCACTACAGAAAGTCAGTATTATGTTCAGAATTTCTTGAAACTAAGTCTATAGCACAAGAGTGATTAAAGTAGTAGATAATAAGAAGCTGTGAATCCAGTTTTCAGAATTGCCCTCAAATCTCCTGCTTTGAACTCTGCTGAACAATAATTCTTTGATCTTAACACTGCTGATGATACACTGCTCTTCATATCTGCAAATTGTTTCTTTAAGCTCCAGAAGATGAATGCTCTATCATTTTTGTATTATCATGCATATGTGCCAGTATATAATGGCACATGCATGCAGCAAAATATTTCTGAGATTTTTCAGATAAGGAAAACAGCAGTTTCAAGGTTATGTAGTAATACTCAATGATCATGACGATAATGATTAGCACATGTAAGTAAGTATATGTGACATTAATAATGTAAGCTCTTTTTTACTGATCTTCTCATTATGTTTATTTAAGACAGAGAATTACATTGTTTTATAGAACTGCACTCACACACGCAAATGGAAGTTAATGAAGGATCATTAAGTCACCAGATATGCATTTTCTGAATATTTCTAAAATATTAAAGTGATGGCACTTGACCTAATAAAGTTTCAAATCTCAAAACTATATTTATTGTTTCTTATAATGTAAAAAGCTTTTTATCCATCCATTTTCCAACCTACTTGTACAGTTTAGGGTCAATGTTAGCCAGTGCCTATCGAGGAAACAATGGATGTGAGGTGGGAACCAACTCCAGAAGGCTGCTGGAGCATAAATAGTAGTTTTTGTTGCCTACATCATAAGCTTTGCCATGTCATCAGTTTTGGAGGAGCAGTTTTTATAAAACGTTAATTTTTAGATGCAAAAAAACAACATATATGCTAATCAAAATCCTTTCCTAATGAGCTGGCATTGAAGTTTAAGTGGCTAGAATTTATGACTCACTTTGCATTTAAAAATCTCATCAATGCTTATTGAATATAGGAGAATATGAAATACAAACCACAAACTATATGAAAAATTAACAGAAATGTTTGAAAATGACTAATGGTAAGGTTTTCAATTAGTTAATTTACATCTAATCCTAAAAATGTATTTTATATCCCATATCAGTTTAGCAATCAGACCCTTTACTGTGTCCAGATGAGTTAATGCTATCATCAAGGAACATTTATTTTGTGACAAAATCCCTGTAATTAAAAAGATGCATGCATGACAAGATAACACACTGAATGAGAGGTGATTACATGCTTCAGTATAATTCTGTTGACTAATACTGTAGAACTAAGAAATAGGCAATTAAACTCATCTGCAAAATATATTTTAAATGACAAGTGTAGCATTTTTCAATGCAACAAAGTATATGAAATATTCTTAGCTTTATTTTTCTCATGTCTCACATTGTTGTGATGGTTTTATCATATGCCACCATACACGTCAGAATAAAAACCAAGATAGGACAGTGGATATAAATCAATGATCTTATAGCATTTTTACTTATTTTTTTATAATTGGCAGTGAATAGAAGAAGGTAATATTTTGTTGCACATTATTCTGGAATGTGAACTCAATTAACTTACAAAGAAAGCACATTGTAAATGTATCTTCAACCAGCTTTTTCTCAGTTTTAACAAGAAATTAATTATGCATAGTGTCAGAAAATTGTACTTGGCTAAAGGCAAAGAATAAATACAAAAATATAGAAGCTTTGGAACAGAGCAGAGTGTAATGCTGGCAAATGCCTTGTTAGGAAAAAAAAGGTAAAGCTTTCTTAGATAAGACTTTAAACGCAGTATACAGAAGATAAAAATACAAGATGAAAGAGACTCAAAATAATAATATGTAATAATGTGCCATTGCTTTCTATGGAGTATTGTAACTAAAAGAGAAAGATTTCAAAATGAAAGCTATACTGTATAACTCCATTCAAAACGTACATGTGAAATACTGTGACATTTACACTTTGCATTAATAGTAGGTGCCATGGGAGTTAGTGACAAACTACACATTATATGAAAATACCTGCAGTGTGAATGTTTAGGGAGCACTTCCAAGAACTTGGTTGTGTCTAAAAGTATCAAGGCATTAAGGCTTCATAGTAAAACCAATACATCAGTTTCTAGCTGAATGTGTGTTAAATTCTAATTCAGGTTTCTGTATATTTGTGTTACATCCTGTTACACCTGATTTTACCAAACGTTTCTGACATACAGTGAAGGGTTCATTCCATTTTGGATATTTGTCAATAAATTTGAACTGGAAATTGAAGATGAGAAGTAAAATATTAAACATCAACTAAAGGGAAATTATTCTTGACCTATTGAAGCTAACAGTAGGTGACTTTAAACAATTATAAATAACCAAATATAGTTTATAAATTCAAAATTGCTTATCTCTTTGCTTCATTTAAAAAGAGTGCCTTCTAATTGCCTGGTGATCTGCAGAATAGCTTCAGCTTTTTTACCCAAATACAGTGCATTTAAATTGCATAGTATGAATCAAAGCAGTTATGGGGTGCTGCATTGCACAAATTGCAGACCTTAAATACCCTCTTCTGATTCACTGCAGTCAGGGATTCATCAACACCTGTGAATGGATACACATTTTATTTACACACAACTATTCTGAATTTCATACACTCATGTTGTACATTTTAAAGCAAAAACAGCAAATAATCTGATCATTTTTGACAACACTAATTGGCATTACTACACAGTACAGTATAACTGGAATTAAAAGAATAACAACAAAATGCTACCTTTTTCTCCATTGTATCCAAAGTCTCAAATTAATGGCTATGTACAATGAATATACTGTATCTGTTTACATGATCTTGATTTGTAAATGTACCTGTAGATATGAAACACAATAGCTTCATTTTTTTAATATGCACAAGAAATGAAGAAAACATTTTGCAACATATACAAATAAAAAAAAAATGTAAAACCACAATGTAAAATCACATTACAAAGAGAGTACGGGTACTGGACTGGCCTGCCTGCCTGCAGTCCTGACCTGTCCTCAATAGAGAATGTGTGGAGAATTTTGAGACAAAAAATGTAACAATGACCCAGTACTGTTGCACACCTTAAGATGTGAGACGTCAGAGAGAATTGGACAAAATAACACTTGAAATGCTTTATTGCTTGGTATCCTCAGTGCCAAAACATCTTTTAAAAGTTGTGAGAAGGAATGACAGCATTAATAAGTGGTGAATGCTTTACCTTCCAATTTTTTTTTTTTTTTTTTGGAATGTTTAACAGACCTGAAATGCAGTAATGTATGTATATTAACAGATAAAATGAAGTTGACCAGACAAAACATAAAATATCTTGAGTTCATACTGTTTGCAATGAAATAAAAGTCAAAGTAAATTAAGGAATCATTTTCCAAGCTGTCCCAACTTTTATTTTTTAAATAAGTGTTCTTGTACTTGTTATTTAAAATAGATGCATGAAGCCTGTCATCCCAGAAAGTAGAATTTGTTTTGCAAAGTAATATTAATTAATTTTCTACTTATTCCATTTCAGGATCATTGGACTTAAGGCACAGCAGCCAACCCAGGATGGGGCTTCAGTCCATTAACACACACCCACATTCAGTCACTTTGGGCCACTTTTGAGTCACCAGTCAATCTGTAGTGGGAGGACACTGGAGTACCCAGAAAATTCCCACGTAGACAAGAAGAAAATCACAAACAAGTATGGGATTTGAATACAGGACTCTGCAGATGTGTGGCAGCACTTATAAACCTAGAAAAGTTCTGGGCTGAACTAGGCATCCATAACTCATATTGTAACAGGAAGGTTTTAAGCAGGCAATACTGTGTTTCCCTGAAAATTGGACCTATTCCGAAAATAAGCCCTAGCATGATTTTTAGGGTTGCTCTGTAATATAAGCCCTACCCCAAAAATAAGCCCTAGTCAAGATCGACAGCTGAAAAGTAAGGCACCTAAGGCCAGGTTTATACTTTACGCGATGTAACGCGTGTGCTCAAAATATCTATTAAATTCTGAGGACACCTTTCCGCAATATTTCTGAAAATGAGATATAATGATTACATCCATCAATCCTGGGATGCGTCCAGTCCAGCAGCATCAGCGCAAAGCAGAAATAAAATCCCTGGACGGGGCATCAGCTCATTGCAAGGTGAACACAAGCACAAATATGCACTAACATCATTGTAGCTTCACCAAATCCCCAAACCTTCATGTCTTTGGGTGGAAAAAGGAGCACACTGTGGAAACCCACCAGGAAAAAGTGCAAACTCCAGGCAGGGATCACAAGGGACATGACTCCCTGTGAGACAGCAGCGTTACCACTCTGCCACCATGCCACCGTAACTATTAACAGTATTCATTATTTAAACAAAGTTAACGATTTATCTGTAAATGTAACATACATAGTTTAATGCACTTCATCATGAAAGTGATATCAAGTATAAATCTAAGAATTCTAGATGTGCAGAGAGCTGGAATATTATATATTTAATGTGTTCTGTGTGGCGATCTATTGCCACTTGGTGCTTTGATATGTGATTCTTAATAGCTAAGATAAGAGTAACTAGTCTTGTGTTACTCTGTTTGGTTTAGAGCACTTCACCCTGTGTAACCGTGTTCTTTAACAATTCTGCTTGCATGTATATTTTTTTCCAATGCAACTAGCATGTTCAGTCAGCCCTGACAATGATTACTGAGCACAGCATATTTCTCTGCTCTTTTTAAGATAGTTGCAGACTATGATGGTTATTTAGCTCTGCACCGTGACTGAGCTCCCCATGGGCTCACCACCTATAGGAGGGGCCAAGGAGGTTGGGTGCAGTGTGAGTTGGGTGGTGGCCGAAGGCGGGGACCTTGGCGGTCTGATCCTCGGCTACAGAAACTGGCTCTTGGGACGTGGAATGTCACCTCTGAAGGGAAGGAGCCTGAGCTAGTGCGCGAGGTTGAGAGGTTCCAGCTAGATATAGTCGGACTCACCTCGACGCACAGCTTGGACTCTGGAACCAATCTCCTTGAGAGGGGCTGGACTCTCTACCACTCTGGAGTTGCCCCCGGTGAGAGGCGCCGAGCAGGTGTGGGCATACTTATTGCCCCCCGACTCGGAGCCTGTGCATTGGGGTTTACCCCGGTGGACGAGAGGGTGGCCTCCCTCCGCCTTCGGGTGGGGTAAGGGTCCTGACTGTTGTTTGTGCGTATGCCAACAGCAGTTTGGAGTATCCACCCTTTTGGAGTCTCTGAGGGGTTGCTAGAGGGCATACCTTCTGGGATTCCCTCGCTTTGCTGGGAGACTTCAATGCTCACGTGGGCAATGACAGTGAGACCTGGAAGGGCGTGATTGGGAGGAATGGCCCCCCCGATCTGAACCCGAGCGGTGTTTTGTTATTGGACTTCTGTGCTCATCACGGATTGTCCATAACGAACACCATGTTCAAGCATAAGGGTGTTCATATGTGCACTTGGCACCAGGACACCCTAGGCCTCAGGTCGATGATCGACTTTGTGGTCGTGTCGCCGGACTTGCGGCCATATGTCTTGGACACTCGGGTGAAGAGAGGGGCGGAGCTGTCAACTGATCACCACCTGGTGGTGAGTTGGCTTCGATGGTGGGGGAAGATGCCGGTCAGACCTGGTAGGCCCAAACGTGTTGTGAGGGTCTGCTGGGAACGGCTGGCAGAGTCCCCTGTCAGAAGTAGCTTCAACTCCCACCTCCGCAGAACTTCAACCACGCCCCGAGGGAGGTGGGGACATTGAGTCCGAATGGGCCATGTTCCGTGCCTCTATTGTTGAGGCGGCTGACCGGAGCTGTGGCCGCAAGGTGGTCGGTGCCTGTCGTGGCGGCAATCCCCAACCCGCTGGTGGACACCGCGTGAGGGATGCCGTCAAGCTGAAGAAGGAGTCCTATAGGACTTTTTGTCCTGTGGGTCTCTGGAGGCAGCTGATAGGTACCGCAGGCCAAGCGAACGCGGCTTCGTTGTTGCTGAGGCAAAACTCGGGCATGGGAGGAGTTTGGAGAGGCCATGGAGAACACTTTCGGACGGCTTCGAGGAGATTCTGGTCCACCGTCCGCGCCTCAGGAGGGGAAGCAGTGCAGTGTCAACACCGTATATGGTGGGGATGGTGCGCTGCTGACCTCACTGACGCTAGGGTCGGTGGGAGGAGTACTTCAAGACCTCCTCAATCCCACTAACATGCCTTCCACGAGGAAGCAGAGCCTGGGGACTCTGAGGTGGGCTCTCCCATCTCTGGGACTGAAGTCACCGAGGTGGTCAAAAACTCCTTGGTGGCAGGGCCCCGGGTGGATGAGATACCGAGTTCCTTAAGGCTCTGGATGTTGTAGGACTGTCTTGGTTGACACGCCTCTGCAACATCGCATGGACATCGGGACAGTGCCTCTGGATTGGCAGACCGGGGTGGTGGTCCCCTCTTTAAAAGGGGACCGGAGGGTGTGTTCCAACTATAGAGGGATCACACTCCTCAGCCTCCCTGGAAAAGTCTATTCGGGGTTCTGGAGAGGAGGGTCCGCCGGATAGTGAACCTCGGATTCAGGAGGAACAGTGTGGTTTTCGCCCTGGTCGCGAACAGTGGACCAGCTCTTCACCCTTAGCAGAGTCCTGAGGGTGCATGGGAGTTTGCCCGACCGGTCTACATGTGTTTTGTGGACTTGGAAAAGGCATTCGACCGTGTCCCTCGGGAATCCTGTGGGGGTGCTCGGGAGTATGGGGTACCGGACCCCTGATAAGAGCTGTTCGGTCTCTGTACAACCGTGTCAGAGCTTGGTCCGCATTGCCGCAGTAAGTCGAGCCCGCTTCCAGTGAGAGTTGGACTCCGCCAGGGCTGCCCTTTGTCACCGATTCTGTTCATAACTTTTATGGACAGAATTTCTAGGCGCAGCCAGGGTGTTGAAGGGGTCTGGTTTGGTGGACTCAGGATTGGGTCACTGCTTTTGCAGATGATGTTGTCCTGTTTGCTTCATCAGGCCGTGATCTTCAGCTCTCTGGATCGGTTCGCAGCTGAGTGTGAGGCGGCTGGGATGAGAATCAGCACCTCCAAATCCGAGAGCATGGTCCTCAGCCGGAAAAGGGTGGAGTGCCCTCTCAGGGTTGGGGAGAGATCCTGCCCCAAGTGGAGGAGTTCAAGTATCTCGGGTCTTGTTCACGAGTGAGGGAAGAATGGAGCGTGAGATCGACAGGCGGATCGGTGCGGCATCCGCAGTGATGCGGCTCTGCATCGGTCTGTCGTGGTGAAAAGGAGCTGAGCCATAAGGCAAAGCTCTCAATTTACCAGTCGATCTACGCTCCTACCCTCACCTATGGTCATGAGCTATGGGTAGTGACCGAAAGAACGAAATCGCGAATACAAGCGGCTGAAATGAGTTTCCTCCGCAGGGTGTCTGGGCTTTCCCTTAAAGATAGGGTGAGAAGCTCAGTCATCCGGGAGGGGCTCAGAGTAGAGCCGCTGCTCCTCCGCATCGAGAGGAGTCAGATGAGGTGGCTCGGGCATCTGATCAGGATGCCTCCTGGACGCCTCCCTAGTGAGGTGTTCCGGGCACGTCCAACCGGGAGGATGCCCCGGGGAAGACCCATTACACGCTGGAGGGACTAGATAGATAGATAGATAGATAGATAGATAGATAGATAGATAGATAGATAGATACTTTATTAATCCCAAGGGGCAATTCACATAATCCAGCAGCAGTATACTGATACAAAGAAACAATATTAAATTAAATAATAATAAAAATGAAAAGAATTAAAATAAAATTAATGTTCGCATTTACTCCCGGGTGGAATTGAAGAGTCGCATAGTGTGGGGGAGGAACGATCTCCTCAGTCTGTCAGTGGAGCAGGACAGTGACAAAAGTCTGTCACTGAAGCTACTCCTCTGTCTGGAGATGACACTGTTAAGTGGATGCAGTGGATTATTCATCATTGACAGGAGTTTGCTTAGTGCCCGTTGCTCTGCCACAGATGTTAAACTGTCCAACTTTAATCCTACAATGGAGCCTGCCTTCTTAACAAGTTTGTCCAGGCGTGAGGCGTCTTTCATCTTTATGCTGCCACCCCAGCACACCACCGCGTAGAAGAGGGCACTCGCCACAACCGTCTGGTAGAACATCTGCAGCATCTTACTGCAGATATTGAAGGATGCCAACCTTCTCAGAAAGTATAGTCTGCTTTGACCTTTCTTACATAGAGCATCAGTATTGGCAGTCCAGTCCAATTTGTCATCCAGCTGCACTCCCAGATATTTAAAGGTCTGCACCCTCTGCACACAGTCACCTCTGATGATCACAGGGTCCATGAGGGGCCTAGGCCTCCTAAAATCCACCACCAGCTCCTTGGTGTTAAGGTGTAAGTGGTTTGAGTCGCACCATTTAACAAAGTCTTTGATTAACTTTCTGTACTCCTCCTCCTGCCCACTCCTGATGCAGCCCACAATAGCAGTGTCATCAGCGAACTTTTGCACGTGGCAGGACTCGAGTCATATTGGAAGTCTGATGTATATAGATTGAACAGGACCGGAGAAAGTACAGTCCCCTGAGGCGCCCCTGTATTGCTGCACACAATGTCAGACCTGCAGTTCCCTAGACACACATATTGAGGTCTGTCTGTAAGATAGTCCACAATCCATGCCACAAGGTGTGAATCTACTCCCATCTCAGTCAGCTTATCCCTAAGGAGCAGAGGTTGGATGGTGTTGAAGGCGCTAGAGAAGTCCAAAAACATAATTCTTACAGCACCACTCCCGGCTGGCCTGGGAACGCCTTGGGATTCTACCAGAAGAGCTGGAAGAAGTGGCCGGGGAGAGGGAAGTCTGGGCCTCTCTGCTTAAGCTGCTGCCCCCGCGACCCGACCTCGGATAAGCGGAAGAGGATGGATGGATAGATGGACCGTGACTGAGTAATGTGAGACTGGATGGTGTACTTTCAGGTAAATATGCTAGATGTTGTGAAAATGTCTGTAATTATACCATAACTAGCTTTGTTTCCATTACTTTGGTGAGATAATATACACTCACCTAAAGAATTATTAGGAACAACCATACTAATGCGGTGTTTGACCCCCTTTCGCCTTCAGAACTGCCTTAATTTTACGTGGCATTGATTCAACAAGGTGCTGAAAGCATTCTTTAGAAATGTTGGCCCATATTGATTGGATAGCATCTTGCAGTTGATGGAGATTTGTGGGATGCACATCCAGGGCACGAAGCTCCCGTTCCACCACATCCCAAAGATGCTCTATTGGGTTGAGATCTGGTGACTGTGGGGGCCATTTTAGTACAGTGAATGCATTGTCATGTTCAAGAAACCAATTTGAAATGATTCGAGCTTTGTGACATGGTGCATTATCCTGCTGGAAGTAGCCATCACAGGATGGGTATATGGTGGTCATGAAGGGATGGACATGGTCAGAAACAATGCTCAGGTAGCCCGTGGCATTTAAACAATGCCCAATTGGCACTAAGGGGCCTAAAGTGTGCCAATAAAACATCCCCCACACCATTATACCACCACCACCAGCCTGCACAGTGGTAACAAGGCATGATGGATCCATGTTCTCATTCTGTTTACGCCAAATTCTGACTCTACCATTTGAATGTCTCAACAGAAATCGAGACTCATCAGACCAGGCAACATTTTTCCAGTCTTCAACTGTCCAATTTTGGTGAGCTTGTGCAAGTTGTAGCCTCTTTTTCCTATTTGTAGTGGAGATGAGTGGTACCCGGTGGGGTCTTCTGCTGTTGTAGCCCATCCGCCTCAAGGTTGTGCGTGTTGCGGCTTCACAAATGCTTTGCTGCATACCTTGGTTGTAACGAGTGGTTATTTCAGTCAAAGTTGCTCTTCTATCAGCTTGAATCAGTCGGCCCATTCTCCTCTGACCTCTAGCATCAACAAGGCATTTTCGCCCACAGGACTGCCGCATACTGGATGTTTTTCCCTTTTCACACCATTCTTTGTAAACCCTAGAAATGGTTGTGGGTGAAAATCCCAGTAACTGAGCAGATTGTGAAATACTCAGACCGGCCCGTCTGGCACCAACAACCATGCCACGCTCAAGATTGCTTAAATCACCTTTCTTTCCCATTCTGACATTCAGTTTGGAGTTAAGGAGATTATCTTGACCAGGACCACACCCCTAAATGCATTGAAGCAACTGCCATGTGATTGGTTGATTAGATAATTGCATTAATGAGAAATTGAACAGGTGTTCCTAATAATCCTTTAGGTGAGTGTATAATACTACTTAATACTTAATACTACTAAATAATGTATCATTATGATATCATACCTTAAAGTCTGAGGTGCACACAGTTCTACAATTCAAAATTTAGATTTAGCTGATGATCTCCAGAGCATTTTCTCCAATGCAGGTGAAAGTGTAATCGGCCTACCTTTGGTTTTCCTTACATTAAGTGAGAGATATTAGTCCTGGCAATAGAATTCAAATCTCTTCTATGTAAGCATTCAATGCATTATTGGCAATCAGGGCTGCAACAGTGTTCTCATCTGCAAAACTAATGATGATCTGGAGTCACAAATGTGTTATTTTTTTATCCTGTGGTAGAGGTCCTTAGAGGGCTAGATCCCTAGTAAAGGATCAAAAATACAAAATAAAACTGTGAATAAATACAAGTCATAGAAAGAAACTTGGCTGCTTACTGTTGAGCTTGCTAATAATAGTAAGTACCTTGGCAACATTATCAGTGTTATTCAGTTTTGCTGTCTTTCGGTGTTCTAAATTTTGACTCTCATCCAATTGTTTTGGTATTTTTACTAGCATTTGGCTCACTTGCCCATGGCTATCCTTCTGTTTGTTTCCAGTGTTGACATCTAATTGATCATCAATAAACAGTTTATTTTAACAGCACTGACTCTAGCAACAGGTAATAGATACAGGACACATGAACAGCAGAGTCACTGAGGCAGTAGAAGATAGTAGTCCGGGATGAAGGACCATTAATCAAATGGACAGCAGTAGGTTAAGCTGTAGGGTAGCCTATAAAAATTCCAAAGCCATGTGATCACCATCTTACTGCGGCATAGTGAGCAGTCCTTCATAGGATAGCAATTTACTAAAAGAGCAATAAAATGAGGAAAAATCCAATGAGTAACCACAGGCTTTGCTGTTTTCTTTTTTTTCCCAACTTAAAGACTCTGCATGTCATACACCAATTAACTGGGTATAACACCAGTATTTCAAAACAGCTCTTTCCCATTTTAAATCCAAAAATGGCACTTTTCTCAATATACTTTGAGAAAGGATCTGGAATGATGGCGAATGTTTCAAATAATGATTTTGAGATTTCATTACACCTCAGGCCATTACATGCAGAAAACTATTGTGTTAATAGTAATGTATTTCCACAAATGTTAAATACATTAAAACTAGAATGTTCTGACAAACACAACACCTTTTAGGTGAAAGAAATAAGAAATGAATCAGCTTGCAAGATGTGTGTGCATTTTACTTGAGGCATGAAAGTTTTCACTGTATATCGTGTGTGTAGTAAAGCTCCACGTGCTGAGTAAGACTGTAACAGCCATATTACTAAAGGACTTGTTTTAGAAAAAAATCAATGGTTGTACTAATCATAACATAATCATGGACAAGGTGGAATAAAAGTAAAAGCTGCTGTTGTAATAGGTGCTCGGTCATCCTGATGACTAATAGCAGCAGAACCGAATGAATATAATTGAAGTAGCAAAAAAGAAAGGGGCATTTGCAACCTTTACAGTTACTTGAAAAGAGAACATTTAAAAAAAAGTTACAAGAGGTTCATTGATAAGCTATGACTATTGCTACTGCAATTTTAACATAACAAAATTAAGAATTATTGTGGATTCATGTGTACAACATTCTAAACAAAAAATGTTCAAATAGCTTCCGTTTCAGTTGTCACAATTTCTTTGGAAGCAGCACCTAGTAAAATCTATTTTTTGCCTGTTTTTATCAGAACAAAATTCAATGCTAACATCCACATTAGAATAGAAAAAGGGAAGAGGAAGAAATTTAAAGAAATTCTGATGAAGCAATTATAGGCAGAGCTATAATGAAAAAGCTGAATACAGAAGTAACGGAAGTCATTGTACTGATGACAAAAACACTTGCTTTTTGCATCTTGCAATACAAGGGATCACAAAAAATTCCAGCTCCCTGAAGAGATTATCAATGGATAAAAGCAGCTAACAAATGAAATTCTCCCCTTAACAAGTCGAAATGAAAATTGAAATGGACACATTTGCAGTGCATTTTAAATAAAGGAACTGTATTTACAGCAATTTAAAATGGAAAAGAGAACATTTAGATTTTATTGCAACTCCATATGCAAGTAGTGCATTATTTGAAAAGAAATGAAAATCCAGGAAGGAATGTAACCTTCCACCAAAAAAATGAAGCCAATACACTGTTAAATATACTCCAGGGAATGATTTCACTGATACAAGCAATACCAATAAGAATGACAACATAAATGCAGATCTCCACAGGGCAAACAGTTTTAGCAGGTGCAAAACAGAGAAATCTGAATTCTTCAGTTTAACTTGATACTTTTCAGTATGTTCTATATTACGGAATGTGAAGGACAACGCTAATTGTACTGTAAATGTACGTTGTAATATAAAACTAAAATATCAGTCTTCAAAAGACTTTTTTTGTGTTCTGTATGAAATTGGTGTGCCCTTGTGCTTAAAATGTATCACGGTATATAGAATTAGATAAAACATGTAATGTTAAAGGAATACTCCATTCAAAATTATATTTAACATATTCAGTTTATAGCGATGGCCAAGAAATATTTTTATCACATATTTTCATGCAAAATGGAGATAAAAAAGTGTATGATATAATATAAGTCATTGGTGACCATTGCTGTACAGTGTGAAAAATGTCCATGGGAAAAAGAAAAAAGATCTCGTGTTACTCATGTTCCATAATCTACTTGTCGGTTATCCAGTCATATGCTCAAAATGTGTAAAATGCAAAAATACTGCTGAATAGATGCTTCTAGAAAAATCAGCACACATCATAAATGGGAAACGCAAGTCCCCTTTGCATTGCCTTTTTGAATTAAAGACAAGACTCTTAACAAAGGAATGAGGGGGAGAGACCGATAAAAGCTGTACAATAACAATAGAGGATATTTGGGGAAATCCACAAGATGGTGATTTTAATAGTGTAAATGGTCTGATATCATTTAGACAAGTCATGTATGTTTAAAATGAGGGATTGTGATATGTGTAAGAGACAATTTAAGTGCAAAGCTCATTCAGCTGGGACACAACACACATACTACTGAGGAGTTTGGTTTGGCATATAAAACAGCAAAGAGGATACACAACACTGGGGGCGTGCTATAAACCTCCAACATAGATAGTAAACAACTTTATAAAAAATCTACCACATAAAAAACGTTTTACACTTGTATGTTATTTGGATTGGATACTTTAATTATCCAAATGTAAGCAGGAAAAACACCAAATCATGTAAAACATGAATATAAATTAAGTGGTGCAATTGTTTGGGTTTTTCCCTGGTATCTCCCACTATGAAGTGTTTGCCTCTGCCCTCTGCCTTGTGTTAATAACTTCCCATAACTTCATTTTAGTTTAATCCTGATGCTCTGTATATTCAATTAATTATAATTACTATTCCTGGTGGCTTCAAAATCTGTACTAACCCCTACTCTCTCTTCTGTTTTTTTTTTACCTTTTTCACAAAAAAAGTCCTAATATGGTTAGTACAGTATACTTGGCATTATAACACAATCATATACTGTACATAACATTCAGATGTGGACAGATTTGTTGATACCCTTACAGCTCATTGAAATGGTTCTGTACACCTCCTGAAAGTGGCTAAATGAGAATCAATTGTCCCATGAATACCTGCATGCCTTGATATGTCACTGAGTAAAGCAAAGCAAATGTGAAAAGAGACACAGTATTGCTTATTCTACAAAGATATTCTAAAAATGGGCCCAACTCATTTTTGTTATCCCTAAAAAAGATCATAAGTAATCAGATTAGGGTGATTTTTCAAACTAGCTGTTTTCTTTAATTAGTATCAGACATGTCTACAATTGTGCAATTTGTCATTTAATTAAATGGAGAAAATCAGTCACTCTGCTGTTTGGTATCACCACACTGAACATGGACCAGAGAAAGTGGAGAGATGCCTGAGGAGATCAGAAAACAAATTACAGACAAGCATGTTAAAGGCAAAGGCTATAAGACCATCTCTAAGAAGCTTGATGTTCCTGTGACAACATTTGCAAATATAATTAAGAAGCTGAAGGTCCATGGGACTGTAGGCATCCTTCCTGGATGTGGCTGCAAGAGGAAAATCGATCCATAATAGGCAGAAGGAATGTCTGAAAATGGCAAACAAAAAGCCAAGGAGAACTTCCAAAGAGATGCAAGTTGAACTCCAAAGTCAAGGGCCATCAGTGTCCGATCACACAATCCATCACTTTTTGAGTGGATGTAATGGCAGAAGACTAAGGAGGACACCACTGTTGAAAGAAAGACCAGAATGGAATTTGCTAAAATGCATATTGACAAGCCACAATGCTTCTGGAAGAATGTCCTTTGGACAAATGAGACAAAACATCAGCTGTATGTCCAAAGATGAAAAAATGAAGCTTTCAAAGAAAATAACACCATGCCTATTATAAAAGAAGGAGGAGGCTCAATTATGTTTTGGGGCTGTCTTGAGTCTTACAGGGAACAATGAAATCTTAAGGCTATTAAGACATTCTGGGTTGAATTGTCTTGCCCAGTGTCAGAAAGCTCTGTTTCAGTCACAGGACAGGGATCCTCCAACAGGATAATGACCCAAAACACACAGCTAAATGCACCAAAGAATGACTAAGAACAAGACATTGGTCTATTCTGAAATGGCCTTCTATGAGTCCTGATTTGAATCCTATTGAATATCTATGGAAAGATAAAGCAAGCAGTCTGTAGAAGCCTCCGTCAAACATGGCACAGCTAGAGCAATTTGCTAACGAAGTGTGGGCCAAACTACCTGTGGACAGATGCAGAAGCCTCATTAACAGCTAATTGCTTATTAGCAATGATTGCCTCTAAAGGTTGTGAAACAAAACAATAGATTAGCAATTTCATCATCTTTGTCCATGCCATTTTCATTTGTGCTGTTATTTGAAATATTTTGTTGAATCAAAACTCTAAAGGAAAATCTCATTTATGTAAATATGGCATACACAATGATGGTGCCAATTACTTTTATCAGTTTCAAGTTATTCCAGAGACAATTGGGAATTATTTTTTGTGGAGGGGTACCAACACAAAACCATTTAAAATGGTAAACATCCTATAGAGGCTGATTTAAAAATGAACAAGTAGAAGGAATGGTGTGTGATGCAGTGTCTAATGAGGTTTGTGCTTCCATTCCTAGAAGAAGGAAAGCAAGCTTGAAGACCAGTGACATCCCGTCTGTTCGGCTTTCAGCTACACCGCTACCAGCTTCTTGGAATAAAAGGAAGAACACAATAGGAAGTAAACATCAATTACTGGACCAACACACATTTTCAAGCACCTCCACTTGAAGACTACACTGGCTACGAAAAGGACAATTTCCCCCATCCTTATCATCATCATTACTATTATTTTATTATTAACTACTTTGCCATTGGCAATTAAATGAACTTTTCCTGGCTGAGATGCCAAATTATCTTACATCTATCATTCTCTATTTTGTGACAGAAAAATATTGTACTATCGTAAAGGTCAATATTTCTGAAAAGCTCTCCTTATATTTTAATAAGGAAAATGAGCATGTCTAGCTCTTAGTGTAAGAAGAATTTGTGGGCGAATGATTTGTACTTTAATGTGAGAATTTATTAACTTGAAAACTTTACAGATGATGCTTTGAATATATTACTGTTAGTCTGTGACTTTAAACATGATGATTTATAATTGTTTCTTTTCTTTTTTGTGATGTAACCAAGATTTCTTTGAAAAATGTATGGTTTTTTTTCCAATCAGGGAAACATTGAAAAAGAAAATTGAAATACTCAAAATTAGCTTTCCATCTCTTGCTAATGACATCTAGAAGCTTCCTAGAATTCTTAATTGCCTCTTCTAACAAATAAATAATGAAAGGTACAGTTATCTACTGTATCTCTTTTGATACGGAGTGAAATCTATTATTTTTTATTCTTTAATACCAAGGACATTTTATAAGTAAAGGTAAAAGCAAGCTGCGTACAACATGTTTACAAACATATTAAATACACAGAAGTAAGCTGCGATTGTGTATATATTTATCAATTTAGTGTAAGCTTTAAATTATAAGAAGTTTGATTTGTTTAAGCTTTAGTCCCCACACTGAAGCATAAAAGCATCTTGTAATTTAGAGAACACCAGGACCAGTTACAGTATCTGCAGCTCACAATCAACCACACAAACAAACCTAATATACTGTACTTCACTCTCCAAGGTTTTAAAGTGTACCAATTTCATCCTGCACTTTTTACTTGCAAAACTATCCAAAACCTGTATAGCTCTTTAGAGCTTTGTCACAAAATGAAAAAAACAAATAACACATTAAGTACAAACTGACAAAAAAATGGTGTTAACCCTTATTGTTGCATATTTCATTAATGACTTTGCAACAGTGAAAGCTTGAGGGTGGATTCTATAATTATTAGTGCAATAAGATATGATCTGTTATTTACTATATTTATTTTGCATTATGTTAAAATATTTTGTTTGAATTTTGTTTGCAGTGGTAAAAGCTTATAACCCTTTACATTCTTCACGAAATGTAAAAACTAGATGTTGGCAATGTTTTGACAGCTGGGTTGAAATGTTATAATGTGTGTTTAATGTTATAAAATACACTTTGATAAAGTTCTGTTAGTAATGGTGTTGTAAGTGGCTAATACATTGTGAGGCTGAAGTTAGTACATTAGTATAGTTCTGTCCCAGGCTCTGACATACAGTATATAAAGGTGCCCCTTACTGAAATAACAAACACATGAAAATAACAGAAAAATGAAACAGTAAAACAACAAACACCACAGGAAAAAATACCAGCTATAAACACCAATGACAGTTGTCTTGAAGTCATGCAGTATCTTGTATAACCACCTCTTGCAGCCACCACTGCTTGACATCAGCAGCAGCACGGGTAGCAGATCAGAAATGTAACTATCTGATGAACTGGTCCTGCAATTGGTTTTGTCACTCTAGGGCACCAGATCTAGTTCAGTCATTTGTTTTGTTGCTCTGCTGAAACATTGCCTGTATTTAGGTGCATGATGTTTTACTTAATCTGTAATGTCTGACAACCACAGTATATGACATTCATGTCATGCCAGTGGCCTTCTTCCTTGATTCTGGTGACATTCAAGACAAAATGGAATGCACAGAAAACCTAAGCTTTGTGACCTTTCAGACTTAACCTTTAAATTAAGGTCTTTTCAAGGTGACATTAGGCATTGTTTCAACTGGATGAGTTTGAATAAAAGTGCACCTAACAAGCTTTCATGTATTTAGTGAGTTGCAAGTAGTATCCATCCATCCATTATCCAATCTGCTATATTCTAACTACAGGAGCACGGGGGTCTGCTGTAGCCAATCCCAGCCAACACAGGGCGCAAGTCAGGAAACAAACCCTGGGCAGGGCGCCAGCCCACCGCAGTGCAAGTAGTATTGATCAACAAAATTCACCAAAGTGTTTTTCACAGCAAATATTCTGTGTTCTCCAGTGACCTTGTTTGCCAAATATTCCATCCATCCATTGTCTAAGCTGCTAAATCCGAATATAGGGTCACGGGGGTCTGCTGGAGCCAATCCCAGCCAACACAGGGCACAAGGCAGGAACCAATCCTGGGCAGGGTGCCAACCCACCGCAGGACACACACAAACGGGCCAATTTAGAATCGCCAATCCACCTAACCTGCATGTCTTTGGATTGTGGGAGGAAACCCACGCAGACACGGGGAGAACATGCAAGCTCCACGCAGGGAGGACCCGGGAAGCGAACCCGGGTCTCCTAACTGCGAGGCAGCAGCGCTACCACTGCGCCACCGTGCCACCCCTTGCCAAATATTTCCCTGGAAATTTACCTTGGGTCAACTTAGGCAAACATTATTTCCCCAGTGTCCCAGGGTGCTTTGCAAGGCCAGCATGACATCACAGAACTGTAGCAGCTGTGCGTAGAACTTTCACTCGGGTTTATTGTAAGATTGTTGCCATCACAAACTGATGAGTACTCACATCTGATTTCCATCCTGCAAAAATACTTGCATTATTTTCATTTGAGGGGTACATTAGCTCTGTGTTTCTCAACCACTTGGACAGGTTGGTGGTTGCCATAGATGATTCATGTTGGATTACAGTGGTAACCTAAGTGATCAATAGCACTGTGTAATATATTTCCCTGTTTCTAAGTAACTCAATTTAAAAAACAGGGATCCGTCCCCCCATTCTATCAATTATGCCTGTTTCACTAAGTGGGTGGTTTACATCGGCTGCTAGAAGGTCATCACTGATTTTAAAAACACAAAACTAGGTTGCAAGACCATAACAGTTGGAAAACAATGCATTAGCTGACCATAATGGAAATATTATGAGTATTGCCACTGGATATACAGTATAACGCTGGTCTCTCAGCTCTAGCAACGCAGACCACCTTGCTAATTTGCATGTATAATTAGCTATGTGCCCAGCTACAACCTCAAAACAACCCTTAAAGGGGTATGACTACATACTATCTACATTTCCTACCACAATACTCCTCCACTACTGCACCTTTACATCATCTTTTCAAAAGATGGGCATAGTCACCAGCCTGCACTGAGGCATTTCAGTTACTAAAGGCTCATCTTATTTCACTGCCTGTGCTGGCACACTTTGACCTCAAAAGCCCCACCCTAGTCACTTGTGACAGATCTGGAACTGCTCTTGGGGCTATACTGTCTCAAATTCAAGAGGGATTGAAAAACCTATTGCATTTGCTTCCACAGCTCTTAGCCCAGGTGAACAAAAATACTCAGTCAGTGAGCAAGTGGCACTGGCATGTTTCTGGGCTTGCGGTGGCACATGTATCTGTTGTAAAATAAACACAGGGACACTGTCAAAGAGTTGGGGATCCTCCCCATAAACTGTAAGACACAGAAAAAAAACAACATCTTTACAGACTGAGTTCAAACAAAAAAAGGAACCGTAGAACAAAAAATGAGGGTGGTATATATAGGTGGGCCTGAAGGAAGTGACTTGTAGGAAGATGTGTGATATCTGTAGGCTTGAAACTGGAAGTGATGTGCAGGAAGAGGCGTGATCTGTAGACTTGGAAGTGGGAGTGTTGTTACTGGGTGGTTTCTTCATTTCTGCCAGGAGAAGGAAAAGAACAGTTAGAGGGTAGCGCCAATCCCCTGTTCGTTGGGAAACTAAACCGTATTTGAGCCCGTAAACTGTCTCCCAAGCGCACGTGTGTGACATTGTCGTGCATTTACTGTAAGAAATCCCCACCAAGGTCTCACTGCATTGCTTGCTACATTCGGTTCATTCCACGGCCACTAATGGTGCACCGCTGGTCTTATTGTTTCCAGCAGTACAATTTTAAACTCCTGTATACTCCTGGGTGCCACAATGTGGTGGGTGACCTACTATCTCGGTTTCAGTTCCTTCTGCCATAACTCCCTGCCCTGATTCTGCTGAGCTTGAATTTGTTCACATATCTCTACAGACTACAGTGCCACTCCAGGAGCTACTACATGCCTCAGAGCAAGATCCTGTGCTCACTCAACTTTGTACTTTAATCAAGCAGGGGTGGCCCACTCAAGTACTGGCTGAGGTGATACCATTCCATCATGTCTGGGAGGATTCTACTTGCTGGAATAACATTTTCATTGCATGTGGTCTTTGCATTGTAGTTCCAAGGTCTCTCCAAGCATGTTTCCTGGCTATGGCACATGAGGGCCATTTAGGTATTGTCCATGTTAAGCAATGATATTGCAACCTTGTGTGGTGGCCAGGGATTGATACTGATATTGAAACTCTGGTCAAGGAATGCCCTACATGCCTTGGTAACAGTAAAATGGGTCCTCCACATACACCCAGCATGAAGCCGTTAAGTGGCCTGTTAAGCCTTGGGAACACATACAGCTAGACATCTATCGTGAGTTACAGTACATGGCTTTCCACATCATCAGTGTTTTCTTATTTTGGCATATGACTTATATTCTATGTGGCTGGAAGTTGCCCCAGTTGGATCAGTCATGACCAGAGCTGTGATTGAGTTTTTGAAGTCCATTTTCACTTGTTGGGGTTGCCAGCAGCTGTTTCAATGAACAATGATCCACAATTTATTTCCAGTGAATTTACAATAAACAAAATAAAAATAAACAAAACTTTAAAAAATGGACTTTGAGCACATTTGGCAGATGGATGCAAATTTCTTTCAGTACTTCTCCAGACACTAATTCACTCCAGAGCTATACGGCACTCAACTACAGGCAGTTTGTTCACCTGTGGCTCTTACGATTGGTCGTGAACTTCAGCTTCCACTGTATTACCTACATACTTGATCAAGCATCTCTGCCTGGTCCAGTGCCTACACACGACAATATGTCCAAAAATGAGAATAAAATGAAGCAACCCTTTAATAGGTCACACCAGGTTAAAAGGACAGACTAACTGTATCAGATTGGGTCAGAATCTTGAGGCCACATCAGGATCAAAAGTTGAAATATGTTTGGTCTCCTTTAAAAGTAATAAGCTGTGACGTTGTGGGTCTGGCTCCATTCTCCCTCTTATCATTTGGGAGCCCTCTTTAACCCGACATTGTCGATAGTCATGACCTGGAAGAGCTGTACAAATGAGGACACCACATGAAGGAAGGGGAAGGTACAAAAGTGTCCAGTGCGTTTATTAAAAACAATCCAAAAGACCATAACAGTTGGAAAACAATGCATTAGCTGACCATAATGGAAATATTATGAGTATTGCCACTGGATATACAGTATAACGCTGGTCTCTCAGCTCTAGCAACGCAGACCACCTTGCTAATTTGCATGTATAATTAGCTATGTGCCCAGCTACAACCTCAAAACATAAGCTGTGACGTTGTGGGTCTGGCTCCATTCTCCCTCTTATCATTTTGGAGCCCTCTTTAACCCGACATTGTCGATAGTCATGACCTGGAAGAGCTATACAAATGAGGACACTACATGAAGGAAGGGGAAGGTACAAAAGTGTCCAGTGCGTTTATTAAAAACAATCCAAAAATTTTCAAAAGTGCTCTCATATCCATAATAAATAAATGACCCATAAAAAGGTGTATCTGTGGAGGTTAAAATAACAATAAATAAATCCATTAAAAATGAGGTTGAAATCAACTGGCAGGAAACTGTCTTTACTAAAAAAAACAAAAAAACGGTGCTTTCTTTCTTACTAGCAGCTCTTCTGCTTATCCCATATGGGCCTTGCAGCCGAGAAGTTGGCCTAACAGCAGACGCAGCTGAACTTCCTCAGGTCTGGGTCCGTGCCATCCCATGCCTATGGAAAGGCTCCCTCTGCAGACCTCGGCTTTACAACATAAGCCACTTAGGACCTGCCACATTTTGTCTAGCTGACAGTTCCCAATGCAAGTTGCCTCCACAGAGTACCTGAGTACCTGCACCACCAGTACCCATATTGTGAGGTTTTACAGCAGGGTGGCTCTATTCAACTGCAGGATCATCTGGCACTATGCTGACTGAGAACCCCGAGGTATTGTAACCTCCAACTGAAACCATCTCCCAACCTGAATGTGTCAGAACTCAGCCAGCCAGATTCAAAGATTTTCTTACAGATTATATACAGTTAAGTAGACTTCAGAATGATATTTGATTTTGAAAGAAGCACACACAGGGCAAAAAAAAAAGACTGCTCTGTACAGTTTCAATTATTTCTATAAAAGTTCAATGCTCAAGTTATATTTTTTCTGGGAGTCAGTGTATTTGGTAGGGGAGTGGGGAAATGTTATGTTTGCAATATGTACATTTTACGACAGTGTGTGCTTGTTTGGCGTAAAGTGTGTGGGGCTAGAGGGAGAGTTTTGGCAGGAATGGGGATTCCAGAATAAATACCTCTTTGAGACAAACTGCATCTGTCCGCTCTCGTATTATATGCAACAGGTTTGCCAAATGTGTGCCCCAAGACTGGAACACAATGATCCATATACAGTATTTTTTATATATTGGTAGTTTGTGACAGTTTTTTGTATTTTGTTGGTGCTATTCATTCTCTTTTGTTGCTTGAGTCACAGTGGTATATGGGATTGCACTGCTGCCTCACAGCTCAGTCACATTTTTGGGCTCAATAATTTCTTCAGCATAATTGGCAGATGCTTCATTAGCCTTCAGGGACATTTATATGACAATTATAATCCACTCATAAACAGTTCAGCTCCTCATTCCCCATTAACTTCAATGCATTTTGCGTAGTTCAGTGAAGTTCCCAAATATTTCATTTCTATTATGACTTAACTTGCTATGTCATTGTACTCTGTTAAGCATCAATCAATTAAGTTGCTTGTTTTCCTGTTGATTTTTTGAGGTATTGTGAAATGTACAGATATCACTTTATGTGACATTTTGTTACATTAAAAAAAACTAGAATGTACAAGCTTGTTCTTGACTGTAACTAATGTGACATTAATTTATAATTATAATTATAATGTCACAATTTTGGTTGGGCCACATGGATCATATTTGCTGCATGCATTTTAAATGGAGTTATATGTTCTGTTCTTTGGATTTTTAACTTGGCAGCTGTACATAACAGTAATTGTAAAAATAGTTAAAATTGTCATTAACGCAACAAAGTTATAAATAATACATTCATTGTACACCTTGTAATCTTCTGATTTGTAGTGTATTTATAATAGATTAATTTTTTTAAAAGTCCAATTTTTATCCATTTAAAAGTGCAACCTTGTAGTTGTTATGGTGTTGGGATTCATGATTCAGAGGCTACAATGTAGGGGTATAAATACAGTGGTGTGAAAAACTATTTGCCCCCTTCCTGATTTCTTATTCTTTTGCATGTTTGTCACACAAAATGTTTCTGATCATCAAACACATTTAACCATTAGTCAAATATAACACAAGTAAACACAAAATGCAGTTTTTAAATGATGGTTTTTATTATTTAGGGAGAAAAAATCCAAACCTACATGGCCCTGTGTGAAAAAGTAATTGCCCCCTGAACCTAATAACTGGTTGGGCCACCCTTAGCAGCAATAACTGCAATCAAGCGTTTGCGATAACTTGCAATGAGTCTTTTACAGCGCTCTGGAGGAATTTTGGCCCACTCGTCTTTGCACAATTGTTGTAATTCAGCTTGATTTGAGGGTTTTCTAGCATGAACCGCCTTTTTAAGGTCATGCCATAGCATCTCGATTGGATTCAGGTCAGGACTTTGACTAGGCCACTCCAAAGTCTTCATTTTGTTTTTCTTCAGCCATTCAGAGGTGGATTTGCTGGTGTGTTTTGGGTCATTGTCCTGTTGCAGCACCCAAGATCGCTTCAGCTTGAGTTGACGAACAGATGGCCGGACATTCTCCTTCAGGATTTTTTGGTAGACAGTAGAATTCATGGTTCCATCTATCACAGCAAGCCTTCCAGGTCCTGAAGCAGCAAACCAACCCCAGACCATCACAATACCACCACCATATTTTACTGTTGGTATGATGTTCTTTTTCTGATATGCTGTGTTCCTTTTACGCCAGATGTAACGGGACATTTGCCTTCCAAAAAGTTCAACTTTTGTCTCATCAGTCCACAAGGTATTTTCCCAAAAGTCTTGGCAATCATTGAGATGTTTCTTAGCAAAATTGAAACGAGCCCTAATGTTCTTTTGCTTAACAGTGGTTTGCGTCTTGGAAATCTGCCATGCAGGCCGTTTTGCCCAGTCTCTTTCTTATGGTGGAGTCGTGAACACTGACCTTAATTGAGGCAAGTGAGGCCTGCAGTTCTTTAGATGTTGTCCTGGGGTCTTTGTGACCTCTCGGATGAGTCGTCTCTGCGCTCTTGGGGTAATTTTGGTCGGCCGGCCACTCCTGGGAAGGTTCACCACTGTTCCATGTTTCTGCCATTTGTGGATAATGGCTCTCACTGTGGTTCACTGGAGTCCCAAAGCTTTAGAAATGGCTTTATAACCTTTGCCAGACGGATAGATCTCAATTACTTCTGTTCTCATTTGTTCCTGAATTTCTTTGGATCTTGGCATGATGTTTAGCTTTTGAGGTGCTTTTGGTCTACTTTTCTGTGTCAGGCAGCTGCTATTGAAGTGATTTCTTGATTGAAACAGGTGTGGCAGTAATCAGGCCTGGGGGTGGCTACGGAAATTGAACTCAGGTGTGATACACCACAGTTAGGTTATTTTTTAACAAGGGGGCAATTACTTTTTCACACAGGGCCATGTAGGTTTGGATTTTTTTCTCCCTAAATAATAAAAACGTGATTTAAAAACTGCATTTTGTGTTTACTTGTGTTATATTTGACTAATGGTTAAATGTGTTTGATGATCAGAAACATTTTGTGTGACAAACATGCAAAAGAATAAGAAATCAGGAAGGGGGCAAATAGTTTTTCACACCACTGTAATCCTGTCCCTAAGAATCTACTAAATAAATGTAAACTTAATTTATCCATTCTTTTATTAGCCTGCTCAATCCATGTTTGATGGCAGAGACCATAGAATGGCCTTGGCAACAACCGGGCCATGAGAAGCACCTGACAGTACCTGGAGGAGGTGCCAGTCCATTTCAGAGCACACTCACACACACCAACACTGCCCAAACTTAGAGTCTCCAGTTGAGGTAATGTGCATATATATGGGATATGGAAGGAAAACCGCAGCAGCAGGGAAAAAGAAAACTTAATCCGACATGTGGAGAATGGTGAAACATTGCAGCCAGTGCCTGGCCTGGGATTTTAACCATAGACTAAGATTTATCAGGCAGCAGCACTGACTACTGTGTTGTCCTATATTATAAATACATTAAATAGAACTTCTCATAAAAATAGATCCAAAATAATACAAATTCAAGTACATGTATTTTTGTGATGAATATTTATTCCTTTTTAGCCACTCACTTTTAAAGGTTAGATCTCATCAAATGTGCTACAGCTAAAAGTCTGAGTGAAACTGCAGTAGAAATTATGTAGCTAAAATAGTTCTGAAATGATCATGGAGACAAAGAGCTGTATTTCATAAGCAGGTTATTACTGCTATTTTCTTTACATAATTCTTTCTTGGGAAGTACTAGTACACCCACAATTGAAATTTATATCAAAAGCCTGAATTTCATTATGGCCAGAGAGCTACCACATATTTTAAATATCATTACAAGAATAGAGGAGTGAGGTTTTTGTCCAGCGTATAAGTCTCATTGGATTGTACCACACATTCATTTGATGACATTTCATGATCGGATTACCCACACACTGTGGCGGATGGCCGGGGTGCATGCCCCACGTCCCTTCACTATATGTTCAGGAGGAGCAGCCATGGACTGTGCAATACCTCCCCCTGGACACTAGATGGCCTCCCCCCTGGGTTGGAGCAGTGCCTCAGTTTCCCGCAGGGCTCCATCAGAATTGGAGTTGGGTGCAGCCCTGTTGGGTCCCACAGGCACCACCAGGGGGTGCTGCAGCTGGGACTCCTGAACCCGTATGGGCAGTGTATTCGCCTCACCCAGAAGTGCAGCCAGAACTTGGCAGTCAACCACATGGAGCACTTCCGGGTGGACTATAAAAGGGGCCAACAGCCACCACTCAATGGCCAGAGTCGGGAGGAGGATGACGAAGCTTGGAGGACGAGTGGTGGTGCCAGAGAAGAGTGCTTGTGCTTGTGCTTGTCTACTTGTGGGGGTCATGGGGAAGACGTGCCTCACAGGTAAAGAAAAATAAGAAGTTTCTTTGTTTTATACATGCCTCCGGTGTGAGTCTATGTCGGGTCAGGCACCTAGACGGCGCCTTTTACAACACAAATAATTATTTAAAACTGAATGATCTTTCTATTAGTGTACAGTATGTGGCAATGAAGTTCAATGATTATTCAATATATCACTGCGGCCTGTGTTTTTAATGGGAATTCCATCCGTAAGTATAGGTTCCTTATGAATTATTCTATACAGTGGTGTTTTTGGAATGAAAATTTTAGTTGGGCCACATGGATCATATTTGCTGCATGCATTTTAAATGGAGTCATATTAAAATAATTTATTCTAGTGTTCAAGCACTATAAGAATTAAAATAAAAACAACATACACTTAAATGAAATGAAATAATGATTAAAAAAAATGTGTTCCAGTCCTACATGTAAAAGTATTACAATCACCAGTGATGACAAAATGTCAACTGAATAATAATGTCTTAAATAAATGCTACAAAATGAAGATCTATCAACAGTACAACTACCAAAACACACTTTTAAAGTAATTTTCAGCATTAATGTGAAATACTTAACTCTGAAAACAAATATGCACATTAATATTCTTAGATTTCTAATTTTTGTCCAATGTTTAATTTTCTAAATCATTTTGGACAAATGCTATTGACACAATTCATACTGATAATATCTACTTCGAAACAGCAAGATATGCAAGGTTACACACCCTACAAATTGCATCACAAAAATCAATCAATGGGTCACTTACCAGAGCTCTAACCTTTAGGTTCTGAGGAGGATCTGAACAGTTCATCCTGCACATGCACACACATGAGAAAAGGTCAAGTATTCCTACAAAGCTGCACCACTAATAGTTTAGATTTCATCCTTTAGATTGCATGGTCCACAAAATTCATCACTTGCTGCTTCAGATTTAAATTAAATTACCTTACTTTTTAGTTAATAAGAGCTGCTAAATACCTAGAGAAAATGTTGACTCTAAGACCATTTCTGGAGAAAAATGTTATCCATCCTTAAACTGGGAAAGCTGAGGAAGAAATTAATTATCATAACAGTTCAAACACCAAATGTCAGATCTTTTTCTACCTCAGCTTGGTTAGCAGGAGCAAACAATTCATAATTAATTGTTATCTTGAGCTCTGTGAACTGAATAAAGGAAGAAATATATCCTAGTAAAGTTCAGAGAAATGCTTAATCTGATAAAGTATTTGAAATAATCCCTCTGCCATTAACCTGTGCTGCCCACTCCAGATTGTTGGATTACTAACTGATGCATCATAATGTGATTTTGGGGACTTGAATCAGTTTATTGCATATACCATATAAATCATAAACTCTTGTTGTGATTTTAAAATTATCTGCAATAGAAAGAGAATTCTTTACTTTAAGTGGACATTTACTGCAAGTATAACTTGATGGGATGTAACTTTATTTTGGAGACAGACCACTAGTCATTAACCTGGATTGGATGCACAAAGCATTCAAATGCCATAACCGAATGACAGTTATTGAATTCACTTTAAAGGATTTACAGGTCTAAGACATAAAATTATACTGCAGATTTTCTTTCACAGATGCCAGGAGAGATGTCTGCAGAAGGAGAAAAATGGTATTCAGTAATCTTGGAAGCACATAGAAACAGATGCAGCACATGTAAAATGTGTAGCTGCTGGCATCAAATGCCGGATTTTATGGACTGAGATACAAATTGGCACAATTTTCTCTGATAGTTCTGCTTTGACTGAAAGTATAATTTTAATTTATGACTAAATACTTTTCTGTAGGGCAGCACGGTGGCGCACTGCAGCACTGCTGCCTTACAGTAAGGAGACCTGGATTCTCTTCCCGGGTTCTCCCTGCGTGGAGTTTGCATGTTCTCCCCTTGTCTGCGTGGGTTTCCTCCGGGTGCTCCAGTTTCCTCCCACAGTCCAAAGACATTCAGGTTAGGTGCATTGGTGATCCTAAATTGTCCCTAGTGTGTGCTGGGTGTGTGGGTGTGTGTGTCCTGTGGTGGGCTGACACCCTGCCTGGGATTTGTCCCTGCCTTGCACCCTGTGTTATCTGGGATTGGCTCCATCAAACCCTGTGACCCTGTGTTAGGATATAATGAGTTGGAAAATGACTGACTGACTGACTTTTCTGTAGCACGTGTAACTACTCTACTCACCTCTGATCTCTACTGGCAACAAGAAACAAGGTGGTGGTATTGGAGTGGGTGCTGCTGCTGTTTCACAGATCATGTGTTCTGGGTTTAAATACCACTTACATGGGTTTTTCAGCCACTTCATTTGGCGCTGTGTGTGTGGGTCTTCCAATGGACTAGCACCCTGCTCAGGGTTGTTTCCTGCATTGTGCTGGCAAGATAAGGTAAACTCTTGTCACCTGCAGCACTGAACTGACAGCATTTGAGAATGTACAGTATATACAGTTTGTCAACTATAATGTTTAGCCTTGCACATTATTGTATTATATATTTTTAAAAATACAAATTTCTACTTTTACAATAGGCTTCTAGAAATGGCTGGTTAACTGGCTCACCACAGTGACACACCCGTTTTAAAAATCTCTATTATCAAAATTTTTTTTTGGAAGGAAATGTTTAAACAATAATTCAGAGCATCCTGAATTGAAAAAAGAATGTAATCAAGCAATAGTGGTTAAAATATTACATGTTAAAACCTGCAGGGGTATAAAGGATATATCACAACACTAAACAAAAAAAAAGGCATCACCAATGTAACTTGGACCAAAGCTCTGAAAATCAGTTTAAAAAAATGGTGCTCCTCATTGGGCAGTGTGTGCTATTATTCACAGGTGAAATGGCCTGTTATTAACCTTATGTAAAACAATAAAAAGGAGTGACACAGAAGACAGTTACATATATATACTGCTCAAAAGAATTAAAGGAACACTTTAAGAGTTCAGAGTATAGCATAAAGTCAATGAAACTTATGGGATATTAATCTGGTCAATTAAGTAGCAGAGGGGGTTGTTAATCAGTTTCAGCTGCTGTGGTGTTAATGAAATTAACAACAGATGCACTAGAGGGGCAACAATGAGATGACCCCCAAAACAGGAATGGTTTAACAGGTGGAGGCCACTGACATTTTTCCCTCCTCATCTTTTCTGACTGTTTCTTCACTAGTTTTGCATTTGGCTACAGTCAGTGTCACTACTGGTAGCATGAGGCGATACCTGGACCCTACAGAGGTTGCACAGGTAGTCCAACTTCTCCAGGATGGCACATCAATACATGTCATTGCCAGAAGGTTTGCGGTGTCTCCCTGCACAGTCTCAAGGGCATGGAGGAGATTCTAGGAGACAAGCACTTACTCTAGGAGAGCTGGCGAGGGCCATAGAAGGTCCATAACCCATCGGCAGGACCAGTATCTGCTCCTTTAGGCAAGGAGGAACAGGATGAGCAATGCCAGAGCCCTACAAAGTGACCTCCAGCAGGCCACTGGTGTGAATGTCTCTGACCAAACAACCAGAAAGACTTCATGAGGGTGACCCAAGGGCCCCATGTCCTCTAATGGGCCCTGAGCTCACTGCCCAGCAGCATGCAGCTCGATTGGCATTCACCATAGAATACCAGAATTGGCAGATGCACCACTGGTGCCCTGTGCTTTTTACAGATGAGAGCAGGTTCACCCTGAGCACGTGACAGAAGTGAAAGGGTCTGGAGAAGCCATGGAGAACATTATGCTGCCTCTAACATCATTCAGCATGAGCAGTTTGGTGGTGGGTTAATGATTGTCTGGGGAGGCATATCCATGGAGGGTCACACAGACCGCTACAGGCTTGACAAAGGCACCTTGGCTGCCATTAGGCATCAGGATGAAATCCTTGGACCCATTGTCAGACCCTATGCTGGTACAGTGGCTCCTGGTGCACGACAATTCCTGGCCTCATGTGGTGAGAGTATGCAGGCAGTTCCTGAAGGATGAAGGAATTGATACCATTGACTGGCCACCACACTTTCCTGACCTAAATCCAATAGAACACCTCTGGGACATTATGTTTTGGTCCATCCAATGCCACCAGGTTGCACCTCAGACTGTCCAGGAGCTCAGTGATGCCCTGGTCCAGATCTGGGAGGAGATCCCCACAACACCATCTGTCATCTCATTAGAAGCATGCACCGATGTTGTCAGGCATGTATACAAGAACACAGGGGCCATACAAAGTGCTGCATACAATTTTGAGTTGCTGCAATTAAATTTTGGCAAAATGGACTAGCCTGCCACATCATTTTTTCACTCTGATTTTAGGGGAGTCTTTGAATTCAGGGCTCTGTAGGTTGATCATTTTCATTTCCATCAAATGATGTGGCATCCTTTCGTTCCTAACACATTACCCAGTCTATATCAGTATAGATATCCAGAAGGATTTCTTTTTCCCATTGAGATCTGATGTGTTTTCAAAGTGTTCCTTTAATTTTTTGAGCAGTTTATATATATATATATATATATATATATATATATATATATATATATATATATATATATGGAAACCAAGACATACTGTATTACTTATTTGGGTGGGCTGCTGTAACTATATTGCAGATATGGGATATGTGTCACGGTGCAGAATGGAGTCATATATAGTATCTGGTGCAGTGTAACTGCTAATCTGGATTTTCTCAAGAATGTTCTTCTTTATCCATCTTCAGATCTATCCCCTTGAGTGAGCAATTTGCCCTATAAATAGAAAAGTAATGGTGCTCAGTTATAATAATGACTACTGTGATCCCTATCTCTTCTGGCTCCTTTTCATAAGCCGTGGCATGTGTTGTTCTTGTTTCCCTTGAAGAACAAAAATATATCTGCTTTTAAAGTTAGACAATAATAGAATATTGATTTCCTCTTGATTTAAAAATGAACTCCAAACATGAATTTTCTCTATTTAAAGTTTTCAAAAACTGAATTTATCTGAGTTGCAACCTTTGATTAAATATATTCAAGAGTAATTATTAACTACTATTACAGTGCATGCAAACAAAATTGCTAAAAACAAATGTAAATGTTACAAAAAGGTAAATTTGTTTTAAAAAGAAAAAAACTAATGTATAGATAGATAGATAGCATGATGGCTTGGCATTGGTGCAACAAACACACTCTTGTCGGAGATGTAAGCTTTATAAGGCTTATTTAAAGCATTAATTATGTGAAGAGGACCTCAAATAAACAAATTTTCAGCATACAAAAGTTAGTAGTTTGCTTTCCATTGCCACAATGTGTGATCTTTGTTCTTGCTAATACACATTCTTGAAAGCCCTGAATTAGCTTGGTGGGCGTTATAGGAAGGAAAAGTTTTTAATTAAGCCTTTGCAACTGATGCTTCTTCCAGAGCACAGTGCAGATGGTGCAGCACAGCTGCTTCATATATTTTTTATTTCATTTAATTTAAAGGGAATTTTTAACTAATCTACTTAATGCATATTGCCTGTCAGTTTTACCTCTGTTTTCTCTTATACTTCTTTTAGTTACAGAATGTACATTCTGTTTATTAAGTGTGGTATTTCACAAATATATTAATAAAACTGTCTTTTATACTTGTCTTTTCTAGTGAGAACCATCACAATCTACAAAATATTTTATGAGATTATGTTCATCCCTTCATTTTTTGTAACTCACTTTTTTAATTGAAGGGTTATAAGGAGCTGGGGGTTATTTTAGCAGGTATAGGTGCTGGACCAAAAGCAGCTCTGGATAAGGTGCCATTGTAGGGTGCAACCACACACACTAGTTAAATCGACTTTATCCATTTCTGCATCATTGGAGCTTATTCTGGAAGGACTGGGCACACACCCACTCTGGATGGAACACTAATCAATTGTAGGACAAACTCACATATACTCAAAAAATCGCAACTATCTAATTTTTCATCACCAATACACCTAACATACACATTTTTAGGCATATTCACAGAAAACCTAAGAAAAAAAAAACCCATACAAAGGTGAATAGAATATGCACATGCCATACATACATAGTGATATAGAGTTTAGGACTTAACACTAGGATGCTGGCTCTGTCATAAAATGGTGCTAAACAATTCACCACTGTACCATCCAGCCAATTAATAGTTGCCAATTAATCTAACATATCGTATGTCTTTGGGATATGGAAAGAAAACAGGACAGCTGGAGTAAACCCATTTGGACACAAGGAGAATACAGTATGTAAACTCTAAGGACAGAAACAAGGCTGGAAATTGAGTCCAGGTCCCTCAAGATATGTAGCATTAGTGAAAACCTTTGTGCTTCAATGTTGTCTTGAAAGTACAGTACCATTTATACTAAGCAATGAATATAAATATCACAATGACTAACCCTGGATCAAATTGAAAAAAGGTGATGACTTTTCAGCCATAAATTATAAATCTTGAAAATCTGGAGTATTTTAAAAGTGAAGAGTTCTAAAAATCTTTTATGTGTATCTGAGTCAAATAACATATAATACAGATAAAACATTTTATAGTCACTCAGGAAGAAATTATGCCTGGAAAATGCCAAATTTAGCCATAAATGCTAAATTGATTTTCCTTGAGTCTGCTTTGTTGAATGCATTGGCTTATATAGAAGCATAATGAATTCTTATGATTGTTCTTCTTTTATATGTAATTATGAGCAATACATTAGAGGTATTTGTCTCCTTTGAGCTCAGGAACCAGCTACCTTAAAAATCACATGAGCATCACATGAGCATCTCATACTTCAGCTTAGCCTAGTGTGCAGTACGAGTTTAATGATGTATTCTTAAAATCAGCACCAGTCACTTAGCAAATGCAAACTCTGAGTCCAATTGACAATCATATGTCCAAGTGTTATTTTTGTCCCCACTAGTTCTCAAAAGACCTGGGGCCTCATGTATAAACAGTGCATACGTACAGAAATGTTGCGTAAGAACGTTTCCACGTTCAAATCGCGATGTATAAACCTTAAACTTGCCATAAAGCCACGCACATTTCTACGGTATCTCATACCCTGTCGTACACAAGTTCTCCGCTCGGTTTTGCAGAGTGGTGGCACCCAGCGTCAAAGCAATGCTACTGTTCCTGTGTGGTTTATCTTTCTTTTTCAGGTCCACATCCCTGATGCGGCTTTATAAATACACTGAAATTTACTGTATATTGTTTATTAGTTTAATGCATCTGATTGTAATTAACCTGTAACAATATAATGGTCCACAGAATGGTTAAACTATTCCAAATACCATAACTGCTTTAACGTTGTTACTCTCACTGCACCTTCTTCTTCTTCTTCCCATTAGGGATTGCCACAGAAGATCATCTTTTTCCATATTACTCTCACTGCACCACTCAGAGCAGCTGATCGGAAACAGAATTATCGGTATACATCATCAAGCACATGCAGCCAAAGCCATGCTTCCTTTTTGAACTGCTTCTCACATGGCAAACGCTTCAAACCTTTCCTGGTTGGACTTGGTGGTTCAGAAACAGTTTCATCCCAAGAGCTCTAAAAGCACTCAATCAGTCCATCATTTGCTCCTTGTAGAACTGTTTGTACTTATAAGCAGAATTACCTCACGGTAAACTTGCACTACAGTTATAATATTGCACAGCCTGAGCCACTTTATAAAGCGCATATTTACATATGACGACAATATCATTTTTAAGATGAACTGCAGTAAAATATGTTTATTATATTATACAGATAAAACTTTAACTTTATTTAAATAATTTATTTAATTAAAGGACACTGTGTTGCTACGCTAGCAAGGATCTGGCGCTCCGCTCACGATTGTTCCTGCCTCGCACTGTATGCTTCACTGGGACTGGCGTGAAGGATAGAATAATTAAACATGTACTACTAAGATATTTCAATGATCCTTAAAAGTTTTGAAGAATCAACGTTATAAACTTACAGATGGCGTAATGTCTATTACAGAGCTGATTGTGTGGCGATCGGTTACTTAGAGATAGAAAAGGAAGGACAGGAATTGCAGGTTGGTACGTTTGAAAGAGACAGTACTGCAGGGGTGGCCTTAAGCATGTGCAAACTGTGCACCTGCACAGGGCCGCCAAGCCAGTATATATTGGATATAAAACAGAAAGAGAAAATAACGACACAGCTAAAAAAGCAGCGGCAAATTTCGGCAAAAATTAAACGCTTGTGTCATGAGCACGAGACGGCTATGCAGTGTCCGCAGTGGACGTGACCATCCGCCGTGCATAAGATACCATATTGACATTGGCGGGCGAAGGGGCCACCGATTCTTCCTCTGCCCAGGGCCGCCATGAGCCTAGAGCCACCCCTGAGTACTGCTGCAATAAATTATTTCATCGAAGGTCACGCACAATCACTGCGTCACCGTGAAACCCATGTTTAATAACATGCTTTAACTCCTATCATCATGAAAATTATATCACGTATACATCTCAGTATTTTAGTTATTCAGAGAGCTGTAATATCATGAATGTAATGGATTCTGTTTAAGAAGCAAGTAGTGATTCACACAAAGAGCACATAGAAGAACACATACAAAACAAAGCATTTAATGTGCTACTTTATTTACGATGTGGTTAATTAAACGATTTTAAGATGAAGTTTATGATGTTCTGCTTTAATGACAAAATAAACTACGTGATTAAAGTGGAAATTTCGAGACTGAAGTTGACATTTCGTGCTTTTTCCCCACTGTGTGCCTTTTTTTTCTCTGTACCCTAATAAGCTTTCATATGACACTCAGACGGTGGGCTACGGCTCGCCTTTTCACGGTGACTTTGATATGTGACAACTTCTTTTTTATTTCAGGCACTGTGCGAGTTTGTGAACTTGAGCTTTCAAGTTTCTCCAACACGCTATGTCACTCGATCAACTTCCTTTTGTTGATTATACCACGGTTTAAATCAACAAATAGTATGTTTTTGCTTTGCCCCCACTTGGTATTCTCTGAAATTCTTATATTTTCCCTCTTGCTTTTCCCATTGTCTTTTCACAGAAGGCTGAGCTTAAGGGCTATTTATATTGATTTGCATATTCAAAGAGGTGTAATTCTGGGAGGAATCGGGGCTGGACAGCAGGCGCGTGCATGAGCGTTACTTTTCACGCTGACAGGGATTTATGTAACGGAACAACGTGGAAGTGGGCGAATGCACAGATTCCTGCATCTGGATTTTTCTGTGCATAAGCACATTTCGGCTTCTGTGCTTACGTCATGTTATAGTCCGAATTCTACACACGGCGTTATGCATGAGGCCCCTGGGCTGTGAGACAGCAGTGCTAACTGTTGTACCACTTTGCCCTTCCACAAATAATGTTAAAAGAATTAAATATTAGAACAGTAAAATATCTTAACAGTAGTGAATGGGAAGCGTGAATCAACCAAGGCTTGTCCCTCACAGATTTGACAGAAGGTACTCACCTCTCTTGAAAAGTATAATTATATTTTTTTCCCCTCACGCTTTTGATTGTTCACTGCCACTGCTACCAAATAAACTCAACACTAAAACACATGGATTCTTCTCTCCTTACAGCAACTGCACAGCAAGTTAGATAGATAGATAGATAGATAGATAGATAGATAGATAGATAGATAGATAGATAGATAGATAGATAGATAGATAGATAGATAGATAGATAGATAGATAGATAGATAGATAGATAGATAGATAGATAGATACTTTGGTAATACTATTAGAGGGGTATGGTTTTACACACTGGTCACCATTTAAAAAGACATCACCTTTCAGACATATTTCCAGTTTCCTTCTGTATGCACATTTTGGTTTAATGTATTGTCCAGTAACTTTTATCCCACTATTAGGGTCAGTGTTATGTACTCTTGGGGGATGGGGGAGGGGCTGTTCCATCCAACATTGCCTGTTACATCTCTGTGATGACACACTGGTCTCAAGTATCATGGGGCATTGAACAAAAACTGTTTTTATAAGCCAACAGCAGCACAGCAAATTTCTAGGGAAATATTCGATGAACAAGGTCAGAAGTAAACACAGCACATTCTCTACACAAAGTGCATTGGGGAATTTCAACAACCAATACTACAAGTCACTTACTGACACTAGAAACCATAATTCACTGTGTTTAGCCAATTTATAAAAACTCTCCTAAGAGCCTGCATGATGCTTCATACTAACATGAACTCAGATCAAGAAATGCTCTAAAATTCCTGAAGCTCCATTCTGTGCTGCCTCCGGTCATGAATTTCCTCTCTGCTTTTACTTTTCGGCCTGAACATTCATTGATAGGAATGGCTATCTTTAAAGTAGCAAGGACAGTTTTCTTTCTTTTGTGTTTTATTTGTAACCTACGCAAAATGTGCCTGAATATAGCATCTTGTCAATATCACAAAAAACAGATTATTTTTTACCTTGTGTCCTCAGGAATTCACGTTTAGAGCACAAAGTATACATATTAGAACATCCATCCATTAGTAGACTACCACTGACCATGCAAGATAGGAACAATGATGATCTCCTTTTGGCAGAACTCATATATGGCCCCTAGTTGGCTGCCTTCAGCCTGCTACCTTCTGTATACTGTTTTCCCTCTTAGAAAGTCTAAGAGTACAACAGAGTGAAACACTTTACCACTTGTGAGTCATTGCTAAAAGTTTTTTTTAATCTTATTTCTTTACATTTAAATGTGCTTTATAGCACAGCCCAGTCTGACTCAGTTATTATCGTCACTGATTATATGCTCTGCAAATCAGCCTGTAATACAGTCCTGCTGGTTCCTTCCTTGAGTATCAATAAGAACGCATTACCCACATTATTTGTTCAGATACATGGTCTCAAGAGCCTCTATGGAAGCCTGGCAAGCATGGTGACATTCAAGGGTTAATTTCTACCTCTTATTAAACTTGCCTAGTAAATCATATAAGTTAAGTCTTTCTTTCTTCTAGATCTGATTGATTGAATGCTTGCTGCTTGTGAGAGAGGATGGGCCAATTGCTGGACTTTTTATATTCCTTTCTGTTGGATGATATATACCACAAGCACTATGATTTTTAACACATACTCTGGATTAGAGCTATGGAAATGGGTGTTGTAAATTGGTGTTCACTTGTCAAGAGATGCCAAAGAAGAAGAAGAATTTGCCAAGTGTATATACTACTAGGTGGTTCCAAAGCTGAAAGCAACCAATATGTCAAATAACTCTGTATTTTTGTTTACTTGCTTATACTCTTCAGCTATGAACCAGTCACTATCAGACTAGCAATATATTTTGACCATAATCAATATCAAGAGTCCACAAGCAGGTAGTATAAGTGAATCTACAATAAAGAATTCACAAAAAATTAACAACCACATTTCATAAACATAAATGGTTAAAATATTATAAATACTTAATCAAGGAAAATCAACTAAATCTAATAAGTAAACAATCTTAAAGGAAAAATATCAAGAAACACACAAACTGAAAAGAACAATTAAAACTCTATATAAATTCTGTATTCTCAGAGCCAAAATGGTACACTAAATCTAAATTTTAAAATACTAATTAATTTAAGATCATACATTCTACCCTAGATTCAAAAAGACCAATTTAAACAATAGAAAAATCAAGATCCAGAAAAACAAACATGAAAAGCTGCAAATAACAGACTCAGCTCTAACAAAGGCCCCTCTGGTAAGGCTGATAAAACACACATTGTCTCAAGCAGATAAATAAGGTTCAAGTAAGCTGTTTCAGTAGACCTCAGGTGTTATGATTCCATCCATCCATTTTCTAACCCGCTGAATCTGAATACAGGGTCACGGGGGTCTGCTGGAGCCAATCCCAGCCAACACAGGGCACAAGGCAGGAACCAATCCAGGGCAGGGTGCCAACCCACCGCAGGACACACACAAACACACCAAGCACACAATAGGGCCAACTTAGAATCGCCAATCCACCTAACCTGCATGTCTTTGGATTGTGGAAGGAAACCGGAGCACCCGGAGGAAACCCACGCAGACACGGGGAGAACATGCAAACTCCACGCAGGGAGGACCCGGGAAGCGAACCCAGGTCTCCTAACTGCGAGGCAGCAGCGCTGCCCGGTGTTATGATTCAATTTACTTAATTTTGTGCTTTAAAATTTTTATTTAAGGTCTGATTATTTTTTATTATAGCTTTGAAATAAAAAGAACTCATATTTACTTTTGTTTTTGAAGGATACATTTTTTAACTCAGTTATTTCTTCTCAATCATGGTAGATTTATAATTTGCTACGTAAAATTGTGTTTTAAAGTGAAGTATTTTTTATAAATAAAAAAAAATTCTTTCAAATTACAATGGGGCTGAAGAGTACACACGTCCATAGATGAATGAAAAAGTTTTAAAACTTGCCAAAAACATCCACTTTGAATCAGCAAAGTTTTCTACTTAAGAAAAGATGCCTTCTGTATTTATGAGACATCCTTGTGATAACAAAAGGAATCTAAAAATAATTGTTTTAGTGCAAATTTTTGATATAAGAATATATTTCCTGATTGCTTGTCTGCTCATGGCTGCTTTCATGAGTGGAGTTATGATGAACCCTCCCACACCCCCCAGCCCCCCTTTGCCAAGCTATATTTTGCTTAATATCCTACTTTTGCTTCTGCAAATTTATTTCTTCAGTGGGTGTGTTCTGCCATGGCGTCTAACAGCAGATATATGTGCACCTAAATCATATGATTATTTTTTCCTTAATAGCAGTGACTTTTCTCCCATTACATTCTGTATTGCTATTTTACATAGCAAGGGATTCTGGTACCCTATAGCTCCAAGATATAAAATGACAGAACATTTGGTTTTGAAATGATCTTGACACCATTTTCTTTTTCTAACAGACACTGCTATTTTGTAGAGTCATTGCCATGATGTTGTGACTTGTTACTAGGGCACATGGTCCTGGAAGTCACAACCTGTGATGTCACTAGTGGAACATCCAATGTCACAGACCTCTAAGGGTCTAAGGTAATGGGTTTTTCAAAACTGTTTCTGTGAGTGTGTGTGTTAGAGAATTTAGGGCTATGATATTTGCTTTGTATTAATAAGATTTTGAATAAATGCTAGTGATAAAGTTTTGGCTAATGACTGGTTGATTTCCTGGTATTGACAAGTCAAGTCAAGTCAAGTTGGGGAGCATGCACTGGTACAGTGCGTTGCCGCATCCACCACACAATGAAACAAATCAGGATCCCAGTTGGCAGCCTCTCCCAGGCAGACACGCGGTCCAGTCCCACCCAACGGAAATGATCCTCTATCTGCCGCAGCCAGGTGTTACGTGGGCAAACCCTTGGCATGGTCCAGCCACTCGGGTCCCCAACAATGGTGATCTTACAAGCTGGATGACCCTCGGAGAAACGCACCACATGGCCATAGTGCCGTAACTGACGCTCCCTCACAATGCAGGTAATGTGCCTCATTCGGGAGTCCATGAGCAACTGCACATTCGACACAAAGTCAAACCAATGGTACTCAAGGATTTTCCAGAGAGACAGTACCAAAGCAGTCCAGTCTTCGTCTCAGGTCACTGGATAGCGTCCATATCTCGCAACCTTATAGCAAGACAGGAACCACCAGGACTCTAAAAACTTGGACCTTCGTCTTTTTGCATAGATATCAGGAGCACCACACACCCATTTCCAGCGACTCCATGACCCCCACCCCCATGCTCTTCCAATCCGTTTACTGACTTCATAGGAAGAGTTAACAGAGACATGAATGTCAAAGCCAAGGTAAGTAAACCCCTCAACAAGGTCAGCACTCTCTCCGCAAACAGACACACTGCTGATGGCTGTGCCCAAGAGGTCATTAAAGGCCTGGATCTTGGTTTTTATCCAGGACACTCGCAAGCCGAGACACTCAGACTCCTCACTCAGTCTCTCGAGCACCACGATCAGAGCCTCCATTGACTCTACGAAGATCACAGCACACAGCATCGTCAGCAAAATCAAGATCCGTGAATCTTTTTTCACTAACAGATGTCCCACAGCTGCTGGACCCCATGGCCTTGCCCAACATCCAGTCCATAAAAGCATTGAACAGAGTAGGAGCAAGAACACACCCCTGATGAACCCCGTAATCAACTGGGAAAAACACAGAAGTCCTGCCTCCACGCTGCACAGCACTCACAGTACCAGTGTACAGGCCTGCCATGATATCCAGCATAGGATCCCGTGGACCCTCAGGATGTCCCACAGGGCAGCTCGATCAACTGAGTCGAACGCTTTGCGAATATCGACAAAGGCTGCAAAGAAACTCTGCCGATATTTGTGTTTGCGCTCCATGAGAACCCTCAGTCCCAGGATGCAATCGATGGTAGACTTCTTAGGCATAAAACCAGACTGTTCCGGTCGCTGGTAGGTGAGCAAGTGATCACGGATCCTGTTGGGGATGACCCTAGCAGGGACCTTACCCAGCATCGAGAGCAGTGTTATCCCCCTGTAGTTGCTGCAATCCAGGCGAACACCCTTCCCTTTCCAGATAGGGATGACGTCCCGTTTTCCAGTCAGTTGGGATGATGCCAGTCTCCCAAATGGAAGCAAAGATTGCTCGCAATGCCAGGAGGACAGCCTTACCACCAGCCTGGAGAAGTTCACCCCAGATGCCACAGATCCCTGCAGCCTTTCCCCCCTCAGCTAGTTCACCACCTGTGCAATCTCAGTGAGATTGTGTGGTTCACAGGTAATCGGAGGATGAGCCTCCAGAACCATGGACCCAGAGATATCCAACGTCCTAACCGGAGGATCAGCTTTGAACAACTGCTCAAAGTAGCCAGCCCAGTGGGTCACAACTGCGGTGTCATCCGTAAAGACCGTTCCATCAGTTGTCCTGACTGCGACTCTCCGAGGACGTGGGTTGGTAGACCACAGATGGTGTGTCACTTGCTCACAGATTCCTTTAACAAACGCCTCTTTATCTGCCCTCAGAGCCCTTGCAGCCGTCCTTCTCAGTTCCTCGTACAGACCAGAGTTGCCATTGAGCCATGTGCTGTGACTCCTCTAGATGATATCTAGGGTGCCCTGCGAGATGAAACACCTGCTTCTGGGAACACCGGTAACACCAACATATCCCTCAGCAACCTTCAGGGTCTTGTCACGGAAGGTCTCCCACATCACATTAGGATCGGCAGTCGTATCCAAATCTGAAAGTTCCTCACACAAACTGCATGCAAACTCATTAGAAACAGCCTGGACTTGGCCAGACTCCAAGACCGGGCTGTTTCTAATGAGTTTGCAAGCAGTTTGTGTGAGGAACTTTCAGATTTAACCTACTGGACCTAAGCTGGATCCTAAGAATAGCAACAAGTCTATGGTCAGAATTCACTATACTGGGCACTTCTGTAGACCCTGCAGTTTTGCAAGAGACTCCAACATCTGCCCACAAAGATGTGATCGATCTCCTTCACTGCACCACCAGTATTGGAGTACCAAGTCCAACGATGCGGATCAGGGCGCTGGAACAAGGATCCAGCGATTCGCTGCCCCTGACCTTTTGCAAAGTCAAGGAATATGGAGCCACTTTCACCACGGTCACCAGACACATGGTGACCGAGACAAACCTCATTGCCAGCCCTGTCAGTGCCAGTGGTTGCATTGAAGTCACCCATGACCAGGGGATTGTCACCCTGTGGATACCCATCAACCACCGAGCGAAGCTGTGAATAAAATGTCTCCGTTGCCGAGACATCACTGACTGCGGTCGGAGCATACACTGAGACAACAGATAAGGCACCCAGGGAGTGCCGTAATCTGAGTCCTATAATATGCTCATTGAAAGGAATGTCAATCTGCTGCAGCAACAGCTACTCCCCAAGTATGACAGCCATCAGACCAACCAGACCAATAAAAGGTGTATCCACCTACAGAGATCTGGCCAGTCCCTGGTCTGCACACATCAGAGAGTGCTGCCACTGAAATGTGAAGTTCACGCAGCTCCTCTGACAGCAGAGGAAGATGATCATCTTGCCGGAGGGACAAGATGTTCCATGTGCCCATCTGTATGGGCCACCTCAAATTGGGACCCAAGTGCTGCTGTGCAGCGTGCGATGCCTCAGCACCACACCAGTTCCGATCCCCAACAGAAACGACCCTCTTGACAGTCCAACGGTTTCGACTCTTCTGGGAATGGGGCTCCCAAGGGCTTTCCCCCATCTCGTTCATGATGCGAGCAGCCTTCCTTTGGGCGGCTGCAGCAGAGCTACTCCCACGGAGAACAAAATGTAGTTCTTTCTGTAGTCTCAGAGCTTTGTGAAGTTTTTTTTTACAGTGGCTGGAGTGCCAATCCTGCCACCAACCCCAATGATTTCCCTTATTATGTGCCAAATTAAAACAGTTTTGGTAAATGAAGCAAATCATCAGGCAGGAAACAACCATTTTAATGCATGTATAAGAGTGATAGGATGATAAAGCTACTTGAGCTAAACTGCAATGTTATTTCACTAATCACGCATCATTTGAAGAAATACCACAAGAAAAAACACATGATGACTTATTTTCATGCCTTACCTGTTTCACTACATTACAATGCAGGCACAGTGATTACATTTCGTATACTGTAAGGTGAATGTGCATGTAAATGCTCAGGACACATTTAGAACTTTCAAACATTACAACAAACTTGATGATAACAAGCTACTGTATAATGTGAACATTACAAAACATCAGATCATATTTCTTCACCGATTCCAGTCCTGGCATCAAGACCTAATTAGTGTAAATATAGTAATTTGCTTTCAAACAGTTCTAAATGATTAGAATATTTAATTTTTAAAAAAATTACCTAGTGATTTATTTGACTGAAATAAGGAGAGTGTTGCATTATTAGAATTCACTGTAATATCACTAGGACCATTCCTGGATTTTCCTGTGCTGTGCATGAAAATCCCACCCAGAGTCCTCTTTACATATTATAATTAGCAAACATGGGTTTGACTTGCCTCCTGCGGCCCCTCTTAAATAACTAGGCAGGCAGTGATCATGACAGCAGCAGAGACAGAAGAAATATCGGTTCACTGGGTATTATAATATTTAAAAGAGAATGATACTATTGCACTATCTACATTTAATACTAGAATTACCAGAGCAAACGAAAAAACTTGTAAATCCGGCCCACCTTAAATCCCTTCACACCACTCACATCTACAGTTATTCCCAGTTTCAGATAAAAAGTATCCGCGTCAGCTCTGGGGTGGGGGATGGGTGTTGTATTGTGATCATGACTGAGAGAATAAAAGTGAAAGAAAAATGCTAATTTTTACAAGTGCTATCAATTTGCACCAGCTGTTACAGACAAAAATCAAATGTATGTTTTTATTGTATAATATTAACAATAAGAGTAGCTCACTACTCAAAACGGTAAATATGCGGGGGGAGATGGTTTCAAACTCGCGACCTCTGTATTATAAGTCGGCAGTTCTAGCCGGTGCACCTTTTGTGAAAGTGTTTATTTGATATTTGGCCATCAGCCGTCACACAATATACGGTTCATGTCTACATTTTGTCATTTATTACTAAAACATGAAAGACGCTTCTGTTTTAACAATGTGTTTCCATAGATTGTTGTAGACACAAAACACACATCAAATTATTTCCCCTTACAATTCTGGGTAGCTCACTCCTAGATAATCAATCAAGGCAGGAACTGGGAGAAATTCTTGCCCGTTCTGAGGCGATGGGGGGGATGGTATAGCAGGCTGCTTGCTGCTTGTGTTGATTTACACATTTACAAGACAAAAGAGGCTGACGGAGAGGCGCGAAGGGATTTAAGGTGGGCCAGAATTATGAGTTTTTTAATTGGCTCTGGTAATTCTAGTGTTAATCATGTAGATGATATCAAAGAAGAAAGGAGGTCTAACTTAATTGTATCACTCACAGAGCAGAACTGTCCAAAAGAACTCACACGCAGCATTTCCAAATTAAAGATTTGTCATGAAATACATTATAGTTTTACCTTTTTTATCACTGCCTTGTGATTCACATTTAACAACTTCCAAAGCTGTTAGCAGTTTTGTGTACAGTTTTATAAACAGCACATGCAGCAAAGACAAAGTATGCTGAAGCTGTGCATTCTCTCTCTGTTTTCTTTGTGTTTCTGAACAAATTTTACCAGTTCCAAGTTTTGATAAATGTTCGATTAGATGTGATCTGGCTTTCACTGAAGGTAGCCACTAGAAATCATATATAGATATGATTTTCAATTTCCAATAGCAAACAGCATGAAAAACATCCAAGAAAGGAAAAAAAAATGTCATGTTGCTCATGCCATAAAATGCACATGCCATGTTCTCACTATATGCAAAACACATGCACTTTTTGCTAAAATATTGTTAAAAAAGTTCTTCTGAAGAAATCATCACACATCATAAACTGGAAACACAAGTTACAAGGGATTGACTTTTTGAATTCAACAGAAAACACTTGGCCTATAAAGGTGAGGATCTCACATGATATTTTCTTATCTTAAAAACACATATGGTAAGTAACATATTAAAAAATGTAATATGTGGGTGGGGTATTCCTTTAAGGCATAAAGAAAGCAATACTGTAGGCCTCTGGACAAAAAGCTTGTGTTTAAATGAATTTAGCAGTTTACCACTACCAGCACAAAGTGAAACTGCCTCTGGTTAAAAATGTGCAGCCTCCCAAGTGGTAAAAATCCAAAAAGTGTAAGTATCAAATGAATTTACTGAACTTCCAATTTTCAGAGAAATTAAATTTAAAGGTTGTACAAACTTAATACAAAAGAATACAAAAGAAAACAAAAGAAATGGTAAAAATCATTTCTGTGAATGACCTCCAGAATAAAAACTATAAGCAAGCTTGAATGGAGGAGGTGAAGAAATAAAATACATTTTTAATGAATTTTAAGTAGACATTCAGTTAAAATGTTACTGAAAACAAGAGAAACCTTTTAAGCATTTTATATAATTTATACAGTGTCACACACATGTGCATTAGGGGCAGCTTAAAAGCTCAGACAATGGTAATTTCCTATAAGAACACAAGAGGCCACTCTTAACTTCCTTGTCTCTTCCTCTCTCTGCAGACCAGAAGACTGATGGCTTTAACATCCTTGACATCACTTCCAGTGTCCGCCTGCTTGGACCTGCCCCTTCCTGCCTGGTCCCTATTTCTGGAAGATATGCCATTTTCAATCAGTCTATTTTGGAGACTCGCATCAACAGCAGTGTTTTTTTTTTTCTCTCTTTTAACATGTTATAAACCCAAGTTTTCTTTATATTATATAGGTTTTTTTCATTGATTGTATGTGTTTTTCCTAACAACAGATATAATTATAATAATGTATTACATTATATAGCTGTTTTCTCACTACTCAAAGCGCTACCACGCAGGGAGTACACAGGATGCAAATCTAACATTATCTTTTGCAGTTTGGCTAACTAAATGTGAGGCAAAGATTGGTTTCCTGCATTTTAGAAGTTATGAGAATTAAAATACTTAATGCTATCAATATATAGCCCTAATCTTACAGAAGCCAATATCAGCAATTACAGTATAAACTTACTGGCTCCTGATCTTGTTTTATTAGAGTGTTGCAGTGTTACTTTAGATGCATTTGTAATTAAAAACTAACTAGACAGCAATTTAGGACAAAGATGCACTGACAAAATAACCAACTGAGTTAAAATATGCTGCATTTAAGTGTTATTTCTTCAAATGGATAGAGTATTCCTAAACCTTTATATATGAATAAATGTATGGACTAATTATTTAAATATCTATGCTGCATTAAAAGAATGAATAGGAAACTCTTTTCTAGTCCATTAGGAATTAAGAATCATATTAGAAGTAGTCAGTAGTGTTCTATATATTTATGGAAATTTAATAAAAAGTTTTAAAGTATGTGCATAAAGAATAGTAATAATAAAATGAAACACAATACAGTACTTCCGCGTTTCTATACTGAGTCAATGAGCTCATACAATGGATGGATGGATAACAAAGTGTGCCATCACCCTGTATAGTACACATCTACTGTAAGTGAAAGCTGCAACAATTTGTTTGCATACAAAACACCTTTTGCATATATTCATTCTTTCTTTTCACAATCATTTATGCTCCTGTCTGATTCAATTTCTTTTTTGACATATAAAGACAAGCTATTATTTGTGACCATTATCAAAAGCAGAATTTTAAAAGAGTACTGAAAAATGTTCAATAACCTTGGGGAATTTGTATGTAATTATGACTCATCTAGAAGTCTCAATCCAATACCATGAATAAATTATCCTTTTAACATTTTTCACAGAACAGATGACATAAATGTGTACAATTTTACGGTCAATGTCTGAGTTACCAATGTTTTACCTCTCCTGTTACTGCAATGTAACATTATTATTAGTAATGCACTGTACCACAACCATAAAATGTAAACATCATTTGATGCACATGTAATATATAATAATCTTTTAGTTCTGGGCCACAGAACTTGCAATGACCAAAGGTACGATCTCATCCTGAATGTAATGTCCCTACTTCAGATGCACACTAACCAGTGCACACCAACATTCACACTAGGGTTTTTCAAAATCACTAAATAACCTGACTTGTGCATTTTGGAAGTGAAAGAACTCCAGGGTCTATAAACTCATACAAACATAAAGAATGTGTAGATTCCATAATGAACACTTCAGTAATAAATTAATTAACATCCTACTTTTATGTGATGTGCAGTTATAATTATCCATTTACATCTTGTCAGTGAACAGAGGCAACAAGATTTAATAGATTGCATTTCAGCTTTAAGCCTTTAATTGAACTTATTTTCTGTATTGTTTGTTTACATGAGAATGGTGAATACTTCATGTATCCTAGTTTCATGTTTTCATATACATATACTGTATACAATGTTATAAATGACACATTATGTTAGTGTATCTGTGCATTTTCATGGCTAACATCTAAAAAAATGATAGTACATGTAAGGTGCATTTATTGAAGATTTTTTTCAGCAATAGCAACCAATCACTGTAAAGAAATCACCTGTTCACTCTTACCTAGCTTTCTTTGGTTACTGCTCTCAGATTCACTCCAGCTCATAACTAGAAAGGAAGCTGCATCCCATCTATGATTCCTAAAAATGGGAAGAGTGGAAAAGCTATCAGATTTAATGTTTCCTTTCATTTGTTGATCAAGATGTAAGTTTCTTAGTATTTTAGGGCTCTTAGCAACTCAATATCTTTAAGCAGAACAGTGTGTTTTAAAGAGGTAGTTAGCAGTGATGCAGAAATACAGTAGATATTCACACAATTAATGATGAGTAGCTCTTGGGTAAAGAAATTTCAGGCAGCCAAAGCTGGCATATTGTAGGGTAAGGCCAACAAGGCTCTAGGAGAGATAAACAAACAGGGAGAGAGAGAGAGAAACATGCACTGGCAGTGAGTTTATATGTTATCATCCGGCACAAGACAGACAGACAGACAGACAGACAGACAGACAGACAGACAGACAGACAGACAGACAGACAGACAGATAGATAGATAGATAGATAGATAGATAGATAGATAGATAGATAGATAGATAGATAGATAGATAGATACTTTATTAATCCCAAGGGGAAATTCACATAATCCAGCAGCAGTATACTGATACAAAGAAACAATATTAAATTAAATAGTAATACTAGTCACATAGTGTGGGGGAGGAACGATCTCCTCAGTCTGTCAGTGAAGCTACTCCTCTGCCTGGAGATGACACTGTTCAGTGGATGCAGTGGATTCTTCATGATTGACAGGAGTTTGCTTAGTGCCCGTCGCTCTGCCACAGATGTTAAACTGTCCAACTTTACTCCTACAATGGAGCCTGCCTTCTTAACAAGTTTGTCCAGGCGTGAGGCGTCTTTCATCTTTATGCTGCCACCCCAGCACACCACCACGTAGAAGAGGGCACTCGCCACAACCGTCTAGTAGAACATCTGCAGCATCTTATTGCAGATGTTGAAGGATGCCAACCTTCTCAGAAAGTATAGTCTGCTCTGACCTTTCTTACATAGAGCATCAGTATTGGCAGTCCAGTCCAATTTGTCATCCAGCTGCACTCCCAGATATTTATAGGTCTGCACCCTCTGCACACAGTCACCTCTGATGATCACAGGGTCCATGAGGGGCCTGGGCCTCCTGAAATCCACCACTAGCTCCTTGGTCTTTCTGGTGCTAAGGTGTAAGTGGTTTGAGTCGCACCATTTAACAAAGTTTTTGATTAGCTTCCTGTACTCCTCCTCCTGCCCACTCCTGATGCAGCCCACAATAGCAGTGTCATCAGCAAACTTTTGCACATGACAGGACTCCGAGTCATATTGGAAGTCTGATGTATATAGATTGAACAGGACCGGAGAAAGTATAGTCCCCTGCGGCGCCCCTGTATTGCTGAACACAATGTCAGACCTGCAGTTCCCAAGACGCACATATTGAGGTCTGTCTGTAAGATAGTCCATGCCACCAGGTATCTACTCCCATCTCAGTCAGCTTGTCTCTAAGGAGCAGAGGTTGGATGGTGTTGAAGACACTAGAGAAGTCCAAAAACATCATTCTTACAGCACCACTGCCTCTGTCCAGGTGGGAGAGGGATCGGTGTAGCATATAGATGATGGCATCCTGCGCTCCCACCTTCTCCTAGTACGCGAACTGCAGAGGGTCGGGGGCGTGGCGGACCTGTGGCCTCAGGTGGTGAAGCAGCAGCCGCTCCATGGTCTTCATCAGATGTGACGTCAGAGCAACAGGCCGGAAGTCATTCAGCTCACTAGGACGTAATACTTTTGGGACAGGGGTGATACAAGATGTTTTCCAAAGCCTTGGGACTCCCCAGTTCCAACGCACAGGCCTTCAGCAGTCGTGGCGATACTCCATCTGGACCTGCTGCTTTGCTGGCACGAAGTCTTTTCAGCTCTCTGCTCACCTGTGCTGCTGTAATTGTGGGTGGGGATGTCTCACCTATGCTGGTATCAGCAGAAGGATGGTTGGAGGATGCAGTACTCGAGGTGAGAGTGGGTTAGAGTGATCAAACCTATTAAAGAAGTTGTTCATTTGGTTTGCTCTCTCCACGTCTGTCTCGATGGCGGCACCCGCTTCGAGCTGCAGCCAGTGATAATCTTCATCCCATCCCACACTTCCTTCATGCTGTTGTTCTGCAACTTCTGCTCCAGCTTTCTCCTGTACTGCTCTTTCGCCGCCCTGAGTTGGACTCGGAGTTCCTTCTGCACGCGCTTGAGCTCATGCTGATCACCACCTTTAAAAGCCCTTTTCTTCTGGTTCAAAAGGCCCTTGATGTCACTTGTAATCCATGGCTTGTTGTTAGCATAGCAGCATACTGTTCTTACTGGAACTACAATGTCCATACAGAAGTTGATGTAATCAGTTGTGCATTCAACAGCCTCTTCAATGTTCTCACTATGTGACCCCAGCAATATATCCCAGTCTGTAGTTCCAAAGCAGTCTCTCAGAGCCTGCTCTGCCTCAGGGGACCACTTCCTGAATGAGCGTGTGGTTGTAGGTAGCGCCCTCACTCTTGGTTTGTATTGAGGCTGAAGCAGAACCAGGTTATGATCTGCTTTCCCAAGCGCAGGCAGCGGGTGGCGCTGTATGCGTCTTTAACGCTTGCATACAGTAGGTCGATAGTCCTGTTTCCCGAGTGTTACAATCCACATACTGGGAGAAGGCAGGTAATGTTTTGTCCAGCGTTACATGGTTAAAGTCTCCAGCGATTAGCACAAGTGCCTCAGGGTGCTGCGTTTGTAACTTAGCAACTGCGGAATGGATGATGTCACTCGCCATCTCCCGTTCGCTTGAGGGGGGATGTAAACAATAACAACAATCACGTGTCCAAACTCTCTGGGCAAGTAATAGGGACGCAGACTTACGGCCAACAGTTCGATGTCCCTGCAGCAAGTGGAGATTTTAACGTTTACATGTCCTGAGTTGCACCACTTTGTATTGACATAGAGAGTGAGTCCTCCTCCTTTCTTCTTCCCGCAGGTACTTGCGTCTCTGTCCACTCTGACTGTGCTAAACCCGGGTAGCTCCACGTTAGCATCTGGGATGGTAGTTGTTAGCCACGTTTCACTAAAACACAGCAAGCTGCATTCTCTGTAGGTTCTGACATTTTTCACCATCACAGCCAGTTCGTCGATCTTATTTGGTAGTGAGTTCACATTTCCCAGGATCACAGAAGGCACAGAAGGTTTATAACGCCATTTTCTCTCAAGTTGTCTTGATTTAATCTTATCTTTTATCTTTGCCGCTCGGCTGCCCGATATCGTCTTCTTACCTTGTCAGGTAAATAAGGAACCACACCAGCATAAGCATTTCTTCTCAGTGCTTTAAGCTGACTACTTGAATAGGCGATTCTCGGAGTGTAAAAATCCATGTCAAGTAGTAAAATAGTAAAAAGTGTCCAGGGAGCAATTCCACATAAAAGAAAGTGGTAGAAGTGATCAGTGAAATAGAGCAATAAGAGCTAAGAAAAGAATAAAAAGACTTCCAGGTAGATAAAGGGCAGCACACACTCACAGGCTGGGAGAATAGGGACTGAGCTGTCCATTTAAAAGGACAAGCAGCTGGACAGCTGTCTTTGAGATGTGTCCCTTTTAAGATGGGATGCAAAGACACCAGTAATCATGAAGCCCCTACAGTTGTCCCGGTAGCCAAAATAAGATTGCACCTGAACCCTGAAGTAATCCTAGGGCTTGACTAGAAGTGACGCTGAGTTTAAAGACAAATCAGGCTAAAAGACCCCTTGAGTCTAGAGCCAGAAGTTGATCTGAGTCAAGAGCTCATTGGCAGGTAGAAGAAAAGTCCAATTTGAGATAAAGGTAAAGAAAATCAAGGCTAGCACCAGGTATGCATTAAATAAATATGATAACTAAAAATGATTTTGGATGTTCAATTCTAAAGAGTTATTTGTCTCTGTCTAGAAAGAGAAAACAAAAGCCTTTGTTTTTAATGTTACTCCATGCATGTTATTTTGCTAATGGAGAATACTTTGGAGTGTTCTGCCGCCTCAAGAAAAAGCAGATATAGTTTTTGAATGAAAGATTTTTATATAAAATGTAGTCAAAAAGCAATGCTAAATTTAATACCAAAGGGTCAATAAATCATGATTTCTAACCCCAAACATCAAAACAAAATTCTTAGGAAAACACATGCAGAAAATCATTAGCCAAAAAATCAAGTTAAAAAAAAAATCTGTGTTGACAAACCTTAGTAAATGGTGCAATTTCCGATAAAAAGCTAGTAAGCGGGGCAAACCAGCCCAACTTGGTTCTAGTCCTAAGCCCAGATAAATAGAGTTAGTGTCAGAAAGGGCATCCATCTTTAAAACGATGATGAAATCAATCGAATCAGCTTCAGTAAAATGCTAGGGCATATCCCATAGGCGACATGCAGGGGTCTTGCCTGACCCCTGTGGGAAGTGAACAAGGGCTAACAGCATAAGGAGGGGCCCAGTTAAAGAAGCTAGTTCAGAAGAAGTAAAGATGAAGACAGTTGAGTGGAAAGAAAGGGTAATTTAAAGTTAAGAGCGGAGACACTGAAGCTAGGGACAATGACTGGGAAAGGATGAAAGTTGCCAGATTTGATGGTAAGGATGAATGTGAGAGTGTTGTGTGTGCAGGAAACTAGATGCAAGAGGAACAAAGCAAGAGAATTATGAGCTGGCTTTAAATTGTTGTACAGTGGAGATAAAGAGCAAAGGAGAAGAGGTGTAGGTATAGTATCCAAAGAACTAAAAGACTTCACTAACGGGCCTCAAACACATCACGAGCATATGACCAAACTTAAAGAATGAAACAAAATATATAAGCCTTCAAAGAACTTTTCTTTATTACCAATTTTTCCGTGAGCTGTTTTACCTTGAAATTTTACTAAAACATTTAAAATGAAGATTTTTAGTTTGTGGAATTATTTGAACATGTGTCACACTGGTGCATGAAGTATCCTAAGAAGCAAACTAAAGGCTGCAGAACTTTGGTAAATTTGGAAAAACACAGCTACAGTCATAAATAGGGAAATTGTGGCAGTGCAGGATAAAGTGCTGATGATAGAATGGGTGATGAGAATCAGCAGTAGAATAAAAGAATGGCTTAAGAAAATGTTTAGGGAGACAACTTTAAATGAAGTACTGTACAGTCATTTGAGAGTGTGGAGGATTGGTGGGAGAAAAATAGCAAAGTTGTATTAAGAGCAGGTGCAGTGGTGGTGGAACAGAGCGGTGTAGGATGTGGTAAAGACTAACAAGGAGGCAAAAAAAAAAATATTGTACCAATCAGGGAAGAAGGAAGTGAGAGAAATGTATAGGCAGACAAACAAGGACACAAAGAAGGCAGTAGCAAGAGCCAAGGCACAAGCTTTAAAGGAATTGTATTAAAAATTGGAGACAAAAGAGAGAGAGGGAATGATTTTCAGAATAGTGAAGGCTAGGAACAACGTTGGAAAGGATTTTAGTCAGAAAAAACAGATGAAAGATGAGCAAGGTGTGGCTTTGAATGAGTGTGATGGGATCAATAATTAAAGGAAGAGCTACTTTGAAAAGCTGCTGAATGAAGAAAATCCTGATTGGTGTACAGCCCGTAGGTGTCAAGTGAAAAAAATCAGTGTGAACAAATAATTAATCCATCCATCCATCCATTTTCTAACCCGCTGAATCCGAATACAGGGTCACGGGGGTCTGCTGGAGCCAATCCCAGCCAACACAGGGCAGGAACCAATCCTGGGCAGGGTACCAACCCACCGCAGGACACACACAAACACCAAGCACACACTGGGGCCAATTTAGAATCGCCAATCCACCTAACCTGCATGTCTTTGGATTGTGGGAGGAAACCGGAGCGCCTGGAGGAAACCCACGCAGACACGGGGAGAACATGCAAACTCCAAGCAGGGCGGACCTGGGAAGCGAACCCAGGTCTCCTAACTGCGAGGCAGCAGCACTACCACTGCGCCACCGTGCCGCCCAATAATTAATCCATTCAAACAAATTATTAACTCGTTCAAATGAAATATTAAATTGTAGATATGAATTATGTAATTTGTTCAAACTGATTATTTTTTATTTTTTCTAGGGAGCCCTGTAGGTGTCAGGCAAAAAAAAAAAAAATCTGCTTGTAATCCATTTGAACAAATTATTAACTCGTTCGAACGTATTACATAATACATTCAAACAGTTAGTTTTTAATTTTTTTCTTATTTCAGTAGCTATTTATTTTTCTTCCAGAACCGGAATAGCATAGCAGCCCATAGTTTCACTCTATTCTACACTGTTCAGTGCCATTACAGATTAGATTTTAAACTTACCTTTTCTTCTATTAACATTTCCACCATTGACTCTGGAATATCGCATTCTCTGAGAAAATTCAATAAATGTATTCTCGTAATTTCTCCTGCATTTGAAACTTGTTTCAGGACTTCCTGTTTCAATCACGGTGGTTTTCCAACTAATTCCTCTTCTGGTTCATTGATGTTAAAACACATGTTACAGTTCACTTATGGGTCACTGAACTGTACGCAGGGAGAATCATACATGGCTCCGTATTAAGAACTGGACTGCAAGAAGGAAAACTTAATAATAATATGTTTGAACAAATTAATATAGAATGGGGCAACATACTACTTAAATCAGAGTCAGGGAAAAGAATAAAAATAATCCGTTCGAGCAAGTTACGCAATGTATTTGAACAGATTTAAAAATTTTTTTGCTTCACACCTACAGAGCTCCATGGATTGGAAGAGGTGCACCAAGATGGTGGAGAAGAAGCTACAGAAGATGTAAGTGGAAGTAGAGTAGGAAATTAAAAAAAGAGTGAAGAATTGGTCTCACCGAAAAGGATGTGCAGGATCACTGACAGCAGAGGGAAAAAGATTTGGAGTAACAGGCTAACCTGGAAAGTTGACATTAAACCAGTGATTATGATGATGAGACAGCACTCCCTAAATGCTTAAAAACATCAGTTCTCGAAACTGCTCCAACTTTGTTTTCAAAATGCACACTAAGAAGCCCTGCAAAGTAATTTGACTTACTGTGCTCTGCGCAAGGTGCAATATAAGATTGATTTATATGGGCAGTTTTTTTTCTTCTTTTAAATGGACATCTAGCTCAAAAGCTTATTTTTACAAATGCTACCAAACTAAAAGACAATAAAATAAAATATTTACAATAAATGTTTAGAATAAACATAAAATAAGCAGTTGTTTAATATATTTTTGTATATTTAAAATAAATAAAGGCAAAAAAGCTACCATTATTTTATATGATTATTTATCACTTTTCAAGCATTCACAATTTGGTAATTTTTTTCATCCATCTGTATGTTTAGTGTAGGTGGCAAAAATTTGCTATGCTGCTATTATACACGGCTAATAAATCAAATATTTGTACAAAAAATAAATATCAATTCAAGCATGTATAAGATTGGTTTCAGTTATTAATCAGACGGTTTGTATCAGCATTTTTTGTTGAAGATAGAAGCCTGCATGATTACAGAATCAATATGAAATTTAAAAAGAAATATTAATGTAACAAGCATCTTGGTAATAAATAAATAAAAGCCCTGAGATTTGTTCACTGACAATCTTGGAGATGCATACAGTGCACTAAATTAAAGAGCATAAATACAATTTTTTTTCTTTTCACACATTTCTCCTAAGTAGCTATTAGCAAATAAGAGCAACAAAGAATCAGGCAATTTCTGACTAGATATTAAAATTACAGGAACATTTTAAGAAATTATATAAAAGAAAAAAGGACATATAACTAACAAGATGTGTTTGCAACATTAAGTAAGACTGATATGTTTTATTTGCAGCAAAGAGACCAAAAAATATTTTTTTTCACAATTTTAGACAATAGAAAATGAAACATGTTGTTAAATGTGGCTTTTTTTGCAGTATTTTTATTTGTAAAGAGAATCCAGCGCCCAATATCTCCAACATACATACAGTAGAGCATGCTCAAAGCAGAGTTAAACCTAATGATAATCGTACATGATACATTTATTTATATAATACACTTCATACATTAAATATAACTCCTTTTTCAAACTGGATTAATCCATTTCAAGGTCATTGGGGGGAGTCAGAATCCTGCATATTTTTATCTGAGGAGTATATCATAGGTCATTATATCTCTGGGGTAGTGGCCACTATTTTTAATTCCTGGCCTAGTCACTATTTATGTCAAGTTGGTATATCTCACCACATTTGCATGGGTTTTCTCCATAGTAGTCTAATTTCCTCTCACATTGTAATAATATTTATATTTAAACCAAGTTGTATCAAGAAAAACTGAAGTGGTGCATTTAGGTGTGTGCATTAATGTGCCCTGCAATGGTCTACAACCTGTCTAAAGGTATTTCTTGTCATTCCACCTGTTTTGCTGGTATAGGGTTTGGCTTCCTCTTACCCTGCAACAGGAAAAAGTGGATTCAGATAATTGCTGCATTGATAAGTAAATAGTTCTGAAAGATACCACTGGCTTTAATTACTACATCAGAACTGTGACTTCTGTTGAACTCTGAAAAAATTCAATCAGATGTCTCATAAGATGGCCATTTAAATAAGTCCTCTAATATTATGGATCTGCAATATTCGACAAGCACCTCTTTATAACTTCCTTTTCATGACTTAAATGAGTATCCTGACTGCATGGTTTGAATACAAATTATGTGATTGTGTGATCATGTGACTGCATGCACAAATAAGGATTCTGAAATAATCTGTTAAGTACATCGATATAAGTAATTACAGTATACCAATCTGTTTTTGTTTAGGTTTCAGTTATCTTCAGTTACATAAACAGAACTCAACGTAATGAGAAGCATTACTCATAAAAAGATATAAAATGAAACCTTATCTCAAGCAGAAGGTAAATATGTTTTTCTTTTAAAGAATAGTGAACATTTTGTTATATGGCAATCAATCAAACAAGTTGACTATTATCTTACAACATGTGACTGTCTCATGGTTCATGTAGAATTCCATATATCTATTACTGTAGATGAAAACTTAGAGTCCATTAGAGGACTGTTCAATGAGATTTAAATGAAGATTCCAATTTAATTCTCACAGTTGACATAATTATTTTTAAAGGACTTACTCTGGCTATGCTAAGACTTACAGTGTAATAACTTACTCATTTTACTTAATTAAGTAAATACACTAATTAGACAATGTGTTAAGATCCTTAATTAATATTGGGTAATGATCCAACTATTGTATTAAACTAGGTAATGCTAGTGTGAGTAGCAGTTCAATGTAAATTAGCAACAAGAATTATGGTGAATTTATATTTTTAGTCTACCTCTTTTTGTCTCCTACACATTTCTTTTCTCATCATATAATTAATTTAATTCAAATTTAATTTAAATATTAATATATGGCATTTAAATTCATTAAAGTAGACTGATTCACTTTGAACAGGTGCTATAAAATGCCAAACAAATTTAAATTTTAATTAATATAAAATTATCAAATTCACTTATACCAAAATAGGTTTATGGAGGGCACTGCCAAGTGTAAAGCAGGTACCAGCTCTGAATGGAGTGCCAGCCAATTGCAGGGCTCACTCAGACACACCCATACTCAGTCATCCTGTGCTAATTCAAAATTGCCAGCAAACCTAACCTAACAAATGTTTGGGATGTGAGAGATGGGGAGAACGTTGACTCTCCACACAGACAGCAATGTGGTGCAGGTTTTTTTTTTATTGATTTTATTTGAAGAAAACAACTTTTCATACAATCAAGTCAAACTTAGCAGTCCAGAATTCAACCCCTGCCCAAAAAAAAAGAGGCGAGCCAAAAGCATGAGCAAACCTTTAAAAAACAATAAAGACAGGATAATGTCCTTTTCCCCAATATAAATGCTTATTCTAGGATTTGATTAATTAGATCTTACCATATTTTAAAAAGTTTTCAATAGATCCTCTAAGTGAGAATTACATTTTTTCCAGTTTCAAATAGTATTTAACATCAGTTACCCACTGACTTAAAGCAGGTGGACTGGGATTCTTCCAGATAGGTCTGCATGCTAGTAGCGTGATATAAGCAATTAAAATACTCTTCTCCACTTTAAGCCCATCTGGAAATACACCAAACAAAGCTGTTAATGGGTTAGGAGTGATTGTCACACTAAGGCTGTCTGATAAGAATTCTAAGAGTTTTGTCCAGAATGATGTTAATTTGGTGTACTTCCAAAACATGTGGCCCAGTGAGTTTAGAACTTGATTGCAGCATTCACAGGTTAAATCTTGACCTGGATACATTTTGGACAATTTTAAACAAAATAAATGTGCTTGATAAAACATTTTAAGTTGAATAATTGAATGCTTTGAATTCATTTTCTAAGATACAGTATTAAGTGAAAGATCGTTTCCCTATTGTACCCTGGGATTTTTGAAAGGAAGAGAGTTTAAAACATGTTATACATTATTGAGATGCTGTCTTAGTCTTCACGACTGATCAATAGTGCCTATGCAACAGAAATGGGTGGGAGGTGAGAAAAATCGGACAGGTTCCTTTTAGTATAGTTCCCGATTTCAAAGTAGTGGAAAAATTGTCTGGATGGGAAGTTAAATTTGAAACATAATTTTTCATAAGATGCAGATATACTATCTATATACAGCTCTTTAAGTGTTTTAATCCCAAACATTTTCCAAACATTAAATACTGCGTAGGTTTGACAGGGTAGAAAAAGGTGATTATCATGTGGCAGCTTCTCTGTCTTAAAGTGCTTCCTGCATTGGTTCTGTATTCTGAGTGATTGATGGACAATTAGATTATTAGTGTATTGATGATAATTTATATTTACTGGTTCACAAAGTAGACCATATAAATAAGTACAGCAATTTTTTTATTTCTATTTCAGACCAGGCTTGTGTATATTAAATCTGAGTCAATTTCCAGGGTTTTTTGTAGCTTATATATTTGCTGCCTAGTAATAAAATTAAACGTTAGGTAGTGCCATGCCATCTTCTGCTTTCGGTCATTGAAGAGTTGCCCTTTGGATTTGTGAATGTTTCAAATTCCAAATAAAGGAGGTTATAATTGATTCCGATTTCTTAAAAAAACAATTGTTAATGCAAATGGGGATGCTCTGAAATAGAAAAAGAAGCTTGGCAAGAATGTTCATCTTGCAGTACTGATTCTTCCTGCTAATGTGAGATGGAGGGTAGACCATCGGTTTACATCTTATTTATTTTTTTACATGCAGATAGCAAAAAAAAATCCTTTTTATATATTTAACTTAATTTTCAGTCCAGATATCTTTTGAATTCTGCACTGAGGACTGCTGGTATAGAAATTTGTGGGCCTAGTATATACAGTACCATATCATCTGCATAAAGTAATACTTTCTATTAATGCGCTTCTTTGGTAATCCCCTTTATATCCGATCATTTCAAAAGTGAATGACCAATGGCTCAAAAGCAACTACAAAGAGCAATGGTGATAGAGGGCATTCTTCTTGAGAACTTCTAGTTTGAAGTAGTCTAAAATAATGTTAAAGACAAACAGAAGCTTCTGGACTGTAGTTTGATCCATGCACACATGTTTGGGCCGAACCCAAATTTGTGCAATGAGATGAATAGGTAGTCCCATTCAACCATGTCAAATGTTTTTTCTGCGTCCAAAGAAAATAGAATCCCTGGCATGTTCAGTTTTATGGGTGTGTATATTACATTAAACAAACATTGAAGATTAGAAGCTGATTGTCTGCCTTTAATAAATCTGGTTTGGTATTGTGATATTACAAAATGAAGCACTTTCTCAATCCTTCTAGCTAGAACTTTGGAGAATATCTTAATATCATTATTCAGAAGTAAAACTGGTCTTCATGATGTACATTATAATAAGTTCTTATCTTTCTTTGGGGAGATGGTAATTAATGCTTGGCAAATTAATGCTTGGCAAAAAGTTTGAAACAGAATTTTGTTGTCTCTAGCTTCTATAAACGCTGCTAATAGTAGTGGAGCTAACTTATTTCAAGCTTTTTTATTAAATGTTTTGCCACACTGGAGTGAGTTTATAATACCTAGTAATTTGGAGGAGTGTCAGATGATAATCCAGTATCTGCACTTAAAGTATCAAACTGTAGTATTTGTAATGCATCAGAAAAACTAGATTGTGTCTTATCTTCTTTAAACCAATTAGAATTTAAGTGTGGGGGTTGTATTTTTATGGTCAATGATTTTATCACCATCTACTGTATGTTGGTAATTTCTTTTATTTTGTTGCAAAATTCCTGCCTATGGATTTGTTGAACTAAGATCTTATTAGCCTTCTCTCTTTGTTCATAGTAATCAAGTTGTGATTTAAAGATGAGCTGTTCCATTTCTTTTGTTTTTAAAAGGTTAAATTCTAATTGCAAAACCTGTCTTTTCCTGTAAAGTGTCTCATATGGAGACCTGTCATATTGTTGATCTATTCTGGCAATTTCGCTGATTAACTCTGACGCCTGCTTAGTTTCTAATTTATTTCTGTGGGAAAGATAGGAGATAATCTGTCCTCTTAAAAAAAAGAGCCTTCAGAGTTTCCACTCTATTCCTGGGAAGAAGTCTGAGGATGCATTTGCTTCTAAAAATAATCATTTGTGGTGCAGGATTTTAACCCAAGACACTTCGATATTTTTTTTTCCAAGTAGTTCTGGGGTAAATTATTTCAGACTTCATGTATACGTTACCATCATATTTTGTATTTTGCTGCTTGTGCTTTTTACCAAATTTTGTGCATGGGAGACAGTTTACAGACTCAAACAGTGTTATTCATCAGCCAGCTTGACCCTCTCTCCTCTTGTTCCTTTGCAATTCAGTGGAAGAACCTGCCTCTCAATGACATCACCATTAGGCCACCCAATGTTGATGTAATTTCCAGGAAATCCTGTTAACATCATTTCTGGTATTCAGAATCCACCTTCATGCCACATAAGTTCCTATTCCAGCCGTCCTGATTCTGCCTCTTCCTTCTATCCATCATATTTATAGCGCAGAGAAGGTTTCTAAATGTTTGTATCTTTTTAGTTACTTACGATAATTAGTCTCCATGAACAGTTTCAACCAATATGTCTACACATCATGGCAAATACATTGCAATTAATAGCAATTTTTAAGGCATTTTGTTCTTTTTCTATACACTGGATTTTTTCTTTCTTCAATGTACAGCTCAGCTATTAAAAGCTCACATTTGGTTTCAGAAACTGTTTTCTTCTGTTTCCCTAGCTAATGGATGATAATGGAACCTTTCATTGAACAAACATGAGCAGTACTAAAATGAGCACAGATAATACTAATAAACAAATAAACCTACAATGAAAGAAATAGCACATTAAAGATAAAAGTGTTTTTATTTATCTAATCTAAAGAACTAGCAGAGGGTCCCAGTTTGAATCAGGGTACAATGACAGTAAATTTCTCCACCCATGCTCTTAACATTTTTCATATTAATCCACTATAAATTACCTCCACAACTTTTCTTTTTAAAGAGTAAAAGTAACTAAGTAACCAAAATAACACACAGCAGAATTAAAATACTAATCTTTTTTTTCTTTTTTTTATGTTGCAGCTTTTAATTGTGTGCTGTTATGACAAATACTTCAAGTTATAATGATCCCCAGGTAAGATTGTATAAAGCCTTCTTCTTTTCTTCTTTCACAGTTGGTCAGTTAAATGGTTTGCCTGCTCTGCACATCAGAAGGTGCCTATGATCTGTCGATCCATCCATATTCTAAACACACTTATCCAGTGTAGAGTCACAGAGAAGCTGAAGTTATTCCAACAAGCATCAGGTGCAAGGCAGTAACAATCCCTGGACAGGGCGCAAGCCCATCACAAGTAAACCCACAATTGGCATTGCCTAAAGCTCATAAATGACAGAGGTCTCCCTTGAAGTGCTAAAGCAAAGGAGTCTTGAACTCTTTCATTTGAAATGTTTTTTCAAACTCGTAAGCACTAGAGATTTGGATAGCGTGACTTATTGTTTAGAAAACATTGGCTGTTGTAAGTTCCTAAGACAGTAACTTGATCACTGCTTGACAATAAAGTACTACATTTAGAATCCTGGGGTGACACAATGCTTCATGCTGCTGCCACAAAGATCCATTATCTGTTTTTGAATGCAACACTTATTCATTGTCTGTGTGGAGTTTGAGCATTCTCCCAGTGTCTGCATTGGGTTTACTCCCACATAAAATAGTAATAATATCAAATCTAATCTAATCGAATCATTTGACTGAATAAAAATATCAATTAAACAGAAAAGTTTTTAATTTCATTTTCAAAGAAAAAAGTGAAGTGCAGTCATGCAAATACTGAGGTAGAGAGTGCCAGATGTGGGAGGCCACTGAATGATCTGTCACTCTAGGAAGTATGTTTCATCTGTGGGACCATTAGGAACCCAGCACCAGAAGATCTAAGGGCACATAGAGGACTATATCTGTGAAGGAGGAGGGCAAGATATGTATTAGCTTTGACATTTGATGTGATGTTACAGGATGCCCTAAGCATGTGCTTATTTTGCTTAATTGTTAATCCATCCCTGGATACCTCCTCTTATATACACTACTTTTACTCATTTGAAAGTGCCATAGATTTTTTAATTAAATTATAACACTGCCTCCTACTTGTAAAATAAGAAAAAGCATATAAGTAACTCTCACTTTCCTCCCTCTTAAATTTGTTGAAGTTACCATTAAATAGTCTGATAAAAAATAAGAGCAATTTACTGTTATAATCAGATTGGTCATAGAGTCTGTAAAAGTAGAAGCTGAGTTTCAAAGAGACCAGAGGTGTACATAGATTTAAGCTCTATTTTTCTATACTTAAAGTATTGATCAGTTCATGAGAAGAAATATAAAAAAATAATACTTGTCCTCACTTTCTTAATGAAGAAAAACAATACCGTAGTTTTAGGAAACACTATAAATAGATGTAAATCAAATTAGTTTCCTGTACAACAGAGAATCATATGACTATAAACAGTAATCAGCATCACCCTGATCATACATTCATGCATTATGGCTTAAAAACTGGTATGCTCGGTGTGTTAATAACTATAGTCACACTGCAGTCAGCCTAGTGAATTTGATCAATTTAGTGCTGTCCATCAGTGTAACAGTAGGCAGCAACACACAAATATGGGAAGAACAAGTTAACTCCAGACAGATAGCATCTCAGCCAGGAACCATGCATGAGCTCAACAAATATGATGCGGCATTATAACACTTGCTTGTTTAACAAATTCAGAGACTCTGTAAAAAATACTACATAGTAAGCATCTAATGTTTTTTATATCATTTGTTTTTGTGCACAACAAACACAGAGAATAATAGTCTCAAATATATATATATAGTCTCATATAGTATTATTACTGTTGAGTAAATGAATGGTACCAAAATAAACAGAAATCACAAATACAGTAAAAGGTGTAGCCATTACTGTGGTTTGGTTTTTCTCATACCATAAAGTAAAGAATGTTACAGTTACTACAGGTTTTATATAAACAAAAAAAGTAATTTTCAGCACGGTGGTGCAGCTGTTATACTGCTGGTGTCTAACAGTTCCTGGTACCTAGGTTGGATTCCAGAATTAGAGACATTATAAGAGGCATCTGAATCTCCAGATGAGATTTCTGCAGGTACTTCAGATTCCTTCATCATCCTCAAGATACACATTACTTTAATTATGTAGCATCTAGTTACAAAATCAACAGCGGATGTTTCATGTATACTGTAGAAAACAAGCTTTGTCTTGTGATCAAAATAAACACACAGTGAATATTTTCATGGTCAATGACAAGAAACTGAGCACGTATGGCAAGACTAAAAATCGAATTAAATGGACTTTTACTGGGATAATATAGCGGAAAATAAGAGTCAATAAATTAATTTGCTTCATCTTGCTTTCATCATAGTGCTGAAAGTGTTCTGAAACAAAAGGTACATTTTCTCATTCTCCTCACTTTAAATTAGCTGCTGCACAATCCCCTATCCTTTGTTCTTTGGCTTGTCCTGGTTCATTTAAACCAACTCCTAAACTGGTGCAATTTCTTTCCAACTCTTTCAGACCTTTGACACACAAGCACTTGAATTTCTTTTATTTCCACACTTTCTTGTTTTATTTCCGCACTTTCTTCGCTCAGTACCAAAATTCCATTATCCATTTCATGCCCTTCAGTCAATTTTCATTCAAACTCACCAGCCTCTCTGCCTTCTATCTGATTTCTTTTTCCTGAATCAAATTTCAATGCAGCACTGGTTAACAGTGGTGAAATGTCTATCTGTGTAGCATGTTCTTAAAATACTGGACAGACCTCAGAATCACCTGGAGATTGTGGTGCAGTGGAGAATAATGGAAGGAAATACCCTTGCTGATTTCCCTTCCTTTCATCCCTCTCCTTTCCCTCACACTCAAATTCCCACTGTTTATCTGAGCACTCATATGTCTCAGTCCGATCTGGTTACTACTTCCCTAAATTTCACCATGGGCGGTTTACATTTATTTTTTCCACTGCTTTCCACTTTAGCAGTGGGTGTTCTATATACTAAAACTTCACATTCTTCACACCAACTGTTGCATCTCTCAAAACTTTCATACCTGTACAACATTCCACAACTTCCACTTTCATCTACTTTGTTATTTTCTTTTTCATACTGATCTTCCTTATTATCAATAATGCAAGTTAGTAAACCTCTTATAACAGCAGCTGTCTTCTTTATTCCAGATCTCTGTTTTCCTGATTTTAATCCTTCCAGCCCCCTTCCATTTTGTGGCATGCTCAACTCAGCTTCTGCATTCTCTACCTGAACTACAGGTTTCCGTTTCCTAGCTTTAGCCTGCTTGCTTCTGCCACTCCACTGGAAGATGGCTGTCTTTAATATGAATTTTTTTAGGCATTTCTGACTCCACAATGCTACTCTAATACAATTTGCCAAATTCGTTATGGGTTGGCCTATTTTTGCCCCTGTAAGCAAACATACACATACATACACAAAGATCCTAAACAAATAAGTGCCGTATGAATGACGCATGCATGTCCCACCACTCTCTAGCACTCCAATTGGGGACTCACTACCACCAGCACTAACAAACATGCAGGTGTCCTCATGACACACATGAAGTTTCTACACTTTGTTGGTTATATTCCATTCAGCAACCAAACAATGTTTTACTTCCACCGTATTTGTACACTGGGTGCCCTAAAATTCACATACATAAACACACACATACATCAAAACAGTATTTGCAAACAGGGTGCAAAACATGGTTACCCAAAATCCTGCCGACTATGCCAATTGTTTTGTCTTGGTAGAGTATTATATTGCTCTACTTTCCCCTTTTGTATTATTAATATGTAACCTTTGTCAGAATGCCTCAAATCTCCCAGACTTACCAATGTTTATAAGGTATTATAGTGTATAACCTCAGGCAATTAGGTACAGTAAAAGACAAGCAGGAGATAAGTTACAATTTAAACAATGTATCATTGATAATATTCATAAATAATAACAATATTTAAAGTACATTTGAATATTGGCAACCATACAACCTGATAAATGTTGATGTGTAGTTTCAGGCGGCACACAGGCTTGTTAGTTACTTAAAATGTCCCTAGTTAAGGCATCATTTGTGGTCAGCTTTCTTCAAAACATCCTCCATGCCCGACTCAATATGGATGCCGGTAAGCAAGCAAATTTATAGGTTTTCTGTCCAACCCCTAGAGCCAATAGGACATCATGGTACTTAAAGGCTTCTGATACAAGCCAGTTCCAAACAATGAGGCGACAGAACATCTTCACACCTGCCCCCAAAACCATATGTTAAGGTAAAGCTTGGCAGTCTGGCTTTTTGTGAGGGTTGACAGAGAGACTTTAGCAGAGAAACACTTGCCAAAATGGTTTGAGGCACTTCCCCCCCAACCCTTATCGTAAAATTCAAAGAGACCCATTCCTAAAAGGGCTTGGGGGGGGGTTAAACATGAATGCTTTTCACTAATGTAACACCAATATTACATTGCTTTGCCTAAGTTACAAACAAAGACATGCAAAATATTTATCAACTTGTATGCAAAATTTCACATCACAACACCTTCTCTACTTAAACACCATACATAATCATATAGTTACTACATATAAACTTCTGAGTATAGCTCTGGAGTTTTAGGTTGGAATTGAGCCTTAGCACTGTCTGCTGGGGTTTGTATGTAAGTGTGACTTGCAATGGGATATGTTCCTGCTGGTACAGAATTTTTTCATAAGCAACCCAGTGCATGGATAAACAAAAATGAAAATTTAATGAATCAATTTTTTCTTTTCACCTTTTCAAAAGCACCCATAAGAAAAAAAAGATGTTTTTTTAGTGGAATGTTATTTTCAACATCGTTTGAAAAGCATGTGACTTCTAGAGGCCAAGGAGTGATTATTAAGTCAGCAGATTTGATAACAGCCACAGTATATAAAGTTTGTATCAGCTCACACTCCTGCTTTCTTAAATAAGTCAACAGAGCCAATACTGTCCACACTGTCCTTTCTCTTCAAATTGAATACCTCTCCAAGTGATCATAAATTGCTCCTCAACTCTTTCTGAACTTCTCCAACTCCCTATTACAAACTTCTCACTTTTTAGCACTAACCCACTCCACACTTTTTGACTGCAGCTGACAACCAGTAATTACCGCATCAACCCTTAATCGATAATAACTGCTTCAAGCGAGAATCTATAAAGGCAAGAAGTTTGAAATAGGGAGTTTAGAAGCAATAACTCATCAATGGAAACTATAAATAAATGAACATTTGATGTTATTTTCAATCCTGGATACATATATTTTAACCTTTTTATCAAAAAGACAATGTTGTGCTAAATAGCTTTAAACACATGCATGGTTTCATGTTGTTTTCATTTCCAATTTACATGAAAACTCCTGATAGAGGTTTTATCGGTAAGGTGTCGGTCTTACTTCCTGCCAAGGGAATACAGTTGCATGCTGGTGGTTGCCGTCTACCTCCTGCCTAGCGCAAATGCTAACCAGGCACTAGCAGAATTCTATGAGATCATCAGCAAACTGCAAACAACGCACCCCAAGGCATTTGTCATTATTGCTGGAGACTTCATTCATACCAACTTGAAGTCAGTTCTCCCAAAATTCTTCCAGAATGTGAACTTTGCTTCTAGAGGGGGAAGCTGTCTGGACAATGTTTACACAAGTGCTCCTGACACCTACAAGGCTCTACCTCGGCTACTCAGACCATATCAGCGTTTTTATGATTCCTGCATACAAGTCTCTGCTGAAGTGCACTAAACCAGCCCACAAGAATATCAGAGTGTGGCAAGTTGGTGCTGTTTCAGCTCTCCAAGACTGCTTTGAATTAAAGACTGGGACATTTTGAGAGAGGCTGCTATGGATGGTGACTCCATCAATCTGGAGGAGCACACAGACTCTGTGACTGTCTACATCTCCAAATGCATAGAGGATGTTATTGTTAACAAGGATGCTACCACAAGAGCCAACCAAAAGCCCTGGATGACGAGAGAAGTGCACAAGCTGCTCAAGATCAGAAATGCAGCCTTCAGATGTGGAGACAAGGCCGCCCTCCGGGAGACCAGAGCCAACCTGTCTCGTGCTATAAGGAGAGCTATGTGGGCATACGCGCAGAGGATTAACAAACAATTCAGCAGTACCAGAGACACACATCATTTACATGGCGTTCAGACAATTACAAACTACAAGCCCAACCCACACAGCAGCGATGGTGATTCCTCTCTTCCGGATGAGCTGAACAACTTTTTCGCACAGTTTGAGGCACAGAACAAAGAGCCTGCGAGAAAAGCAACACCTCCCTCCACTGACCAGGTACTCTGTCTCTCCATAACTGATGTGAAGATGACTCTATCCAGAGTCAATCCATGCAAGGCTGCAGGACCTGACAACATACCTGGTCGTGTGCTCAGGGAATATGCCATTCAACTGGCTGGTGTTCTCACAGACATCTTCAACACATCTCTGAGCTAGTCGTCAGTCCCAGCATGCTTCAAGTCGACCACCATCATACCAGTGCTGAAGAAGTCATCAGTGACATGCTTGAATGACTACCGACCAGTTGCACTCACGCCAATCATAATGAAGTGCTTCGAAAGGTTAGTCATGTCACACATAAAGACTAATCTCCCTGCCTCCCTTGACCCTCTTCAGTTTGCATACCGCTCAAACAGGTCAACTGAGGATGCCATATGCTCTGCCCTTCACCTCTCCCTGACACATCTGGATAAAAAAAGACACATATGTCAGGATGCTATTGATAGACTTTAGCTCTGCCTTCAACACAATCATCCCTCAAAAGCTGGTTGTAAAACTGAGCAGGTTGGGCCTGAACACCACCCTCTGCAATTGGATCCTGGACTTCTTGACAGAGAAGCCCCAGTCAGTTCAGATGGGCTACAACACTTCTAGCAACATCACACTGAGCACTGGAGTGCCTCAGGGCTGTGTGCTTAGTCCACTACTGTTCACCCTGCTGACTTACGACTGCACAGCCACACACAACACCAACCACATCATCAAGTTTGTGGACAATACAACGGTGCTGGGACTGATAAGCAGGGATGATGAAACAGCTTACAGAGAAGAGGTGGAATGGCTGTCTGCATGGTGTGAAGACAACAATCTAGAGAAAATCACACCCTGCCCACATCCCACTCAGCATCAATGGTTTAGATGTGGAGACTGTTAGGAGTACCAAGTTCCTCTGTGTGCACATAACTGATGAACGTACGTGGTCAATAACACTTCATCACTAATCAAGAAAGCCCAGCAGAGACTACACTTCCTGAGGCAGCTGAAGCGAGCAAGTTTTCCCCCTTGCATCTTCACCATGTTCTACAGAGGCACCATTGAGAGTGTTCTGACCAGCTGCATCACTGCCTGGTATGGCCACTGCAACACATCCGACCACAAGTGCCTACAAAGGATAGTGAAGACAGCAGAGAATATTATTGGGGTGCCACTCCCTTCACTACAAGACATATTTTCCAAATGCAGTGTCCGCAAGGCCTGCAGCATTATGTAGGACCCCTTACACCCCTCACATGGACTTTTCTCTTGCCATCAAAGAGAAGATACTGCAGCATCAAAGCCAGATCTGCGAGGCTGCAGGAGAGTTTTTACCCCCAAGCTGTCAGACTCCTTATCACCATGTTGCCCCCTGGGATCTTCCACACTGCTTCAACCACCTCTAAAACAGAACTTTTATACATGCAAGCCACTTTCCTGCAAAGACTAGTGTGCATGTTGAAAAAGAACTGAAAATCTCATACTGACCTTTAAGCATTTTGACACTCTTGACATCCTTCTGCTGTGAAACATCCTGACCTGTCATTGTTTGCACATGTCTTAAACAACTATTATCATACACAGATAATTTCTGTATTATCTATATCTATTATTTATTATTTATTTATTATATTACATATCTATTGACTATATTTATGTATCTGATTGCAAATACCATACATTACATCAATGTTCATATTGCTAACTATGTACTATATTGTAAGCCTGGACTTTAGGGGATTCCGTAGTAATAAGGAGTTATGGGTATTGGAGAGCTAGTAGAGAATAATAATAAGGCTGTGTAACGTGTACTCTGAAATGATCTTAGCAAAAGGACCTGTTAGTTACTACTTTGAACCTGTCTCCGTCTTCTTCCTTTTTATTAGCACAATATTATTACCCATAGATATAACATTGGCGACGTGAATGTTACGGACTTAAAATTGCACCTTGCTTTTTAACGTGTGCAACGTTGCAATGTGTAAAGTAAGTTTTTTTTTCTTTCCGCTGGAAAGGAAAGTGAAAAGCTTTTTTTTTCTATTTATGTGATAAAGTTCCTTTGCCATTCACTGAAGATAAGCAAAAGGGATAAAATGGCAAAGATAACGGGACATTTCGGGCCATTCAATGATTCAGTTGAGCAATGGGGCGCTTATATGGAGTTGAGTTTTTTGTGAAAGCCAACGTCATTGATGATGACCTGAAAGTGTTGACATTTCTTAACGTTATCGGGGCAAAGACAATAAGTTTACTGAGAAGTTTGGTACAGCCAGGAAAACCCGGTGACAAGTCATTTAATGATATTGTAAGGTTCCTGGAATCACATTTTTTGCCTAAGCCATTATGAATATCTGATAGATTTAGGTTTCACAAACAGAATTAGGAAGAAGGCGAGACTATTGCTCAATATGTAGCAGTGCTCAAGAAACTTACAGAACATTGTGAATTTGGTGCTAATTTGGATGACACCTTACGGGACAGGCTAGTGTGTGGATTAAGAAGTGAGGGCATTCAGAAGTATTTACTCACTGAGGCCAACCTCACACTGCAGAAAGCAATTGAGATAGCAGTGTCTATAGAGCTGGCTGCTAAAGAAGCACGGCAATTAGGGGCAGCTGCTAGAGTACACAGAGTTCAAGCAGACCCAAGCAAACAAAAAGGGGGCACCAAACAGTGTTATAGATGTGGAAGGATGGATCAACATACAGCAAATTGCTGGGCAAAAGAACTCAAATGCCATAGCTGTAAAAAAAAAGGACACGTGGAGCGTGCATGTAAAGCAAAGAGAAAGGAAAGCACAGACGGGGGGAAACTAGGAAAGATTAAAAGGCATCCTGGTCTTGTAAAAAGAAAAATTTGCACGTGGTACAGGAAGAAAATCAAACTGACAATAAGACCGAGCTACTAATTAAAATACTGAATAAAAAAAAGAGGTTCAGCAGCATATACTATTACTGCCATGCTGGAAGGGCACCCTGTGAAAATGGAGGTGGATACTGGAGCAGCTGTCTCCCTAATATCAGAGAAACTGTTTAAGGAAAAATTAAATCATCTCCCACTGAAACACCCTAAGACATACACTGGGGAGAGTGTGCCCATGTTGGGTAAAACAAAGGTTCAGGTTGATCTAAATGGGCAAAGAACAAATTTGCCTATATATATAGTAAAAGGGGATTATCCAGCTCTGATGGGCAGGTCATTCCTTAAAAAAGTACAGTTGGATTGGACAAAGGTGAATGCTGTGTCTAGGAGTCTTAGGAGTCCTAGACCCTGTTTCTCAATTTGAGTGGGCCACACCTGTGGTTCCGGTGGTCAAGTCTGATGGATCTGTACATTTATGTGGGGACTTTAAAGTAACAGTTAACACTGTACTCATAGCTCAGTAATACCCCCTTCCTGTGACTGGAGATATTTTTGCTGGATTAGCTGGGGGAAACAAATTTAGTAAAACAGACCTCAGCCAAGCATACTTGCAAATGCATGTAGATGAGGACTTACAAAAGTACCTCACCATAGCAACACATAAAGGGCTCTACCGTTATCGTCGCTTACTTTTTGGAATTACTTCAGCACCAGCGTTATTCCAGCATGCAATGGACCAGATCCTTAGTGGATTACCAGGGATACAGTGTTACTTGGATGACATCCTGGTCACAGGAAAAGATGACAAGGAGCACATGGCCAATCTGGATAAAACCTTAAGCAGACTAGAAAAGTATGGGCTACATGTAAACAAGGACAAATGTGACTTTTTCAAAATGTCCATGGAGTACCTAGGGCATGTTATTGATTCTGATGGGTTGCACACAGCTCCTTCAAAAGTGAAGGTGATTTTAGATGCCCCTGCTCCAAGTAATGTCAGCCAATTGAGATCATTCTTGGGTCTCGTGAACTATTATAGCCTTTTTATTCCACAGCTAGCAACATTGTTGAAACCACTCCTTGAGCTGCTGCGTGAGAGTAGACCCTGGAAATGGTCACAGGAGTGTGAAATGGCATTTAGCAAAGCCAAGGCTGCGCTGGCTGATAAAAGAGTGTTAACACATTTTGACCCATCCTTACCAATTCAGTTAGCTTGCGATGCATCCCCTTATGGTGTTGGAGCTGTTGTGTCACATATTATGTCAACAGGTGAGGAGCGACCAATTGCATTTGCATCAAGAACATTGAGTAAAACTGAAACAAAATATCCTCAAATTGAAAAAGAGGCTTTAAGCATAATTTTTGGAATAAAAAAATTGCACACTTACTTGTTTGGTCGAAAATGTACCCTGTTAACAGACCACCGACCTCTCACATCTATTTTTGACTCACATACTGGTGTGCCATCTATGGCAGCAAGCAGACTTCAGCGCTGGGCATTGCTCCTTGGGGTTCACAATTATGAGATCAAATACAGGCGTTTGGAGGCACATGAAAATGCAGATGGTCTGTCAAGACTTCCCTTACCTGAATAACCCAGAGAACAAGAGCATAAGATTTATTACTTTAAGATGGTGGAAAATGCACCTACAACCGCCCACCAGATTAAGCAGGAAACTAAGGGTGATTACACACTTTCAAAACTACTCGACTGCATTCTTAGAGGGCAGGATGTTAGCACCATCAATGCACTGCCTGATGTTCAGCCTTACCTTTCACAGGGGAAGGAGCTATCTGTGACATTAGGGTGCCTCATGTGGGGCATGTGAATAATTATACCACAAAGATTGCGGAAACCCATTCTGGATGAGTTACATCTTGGATACTGTGGCATAGTCTGAATGAAAGAGCTAGCCCGGAGTTACTTTTGGTGGCCTGGACTTGATCGTGATATTGAGGAAATGCAACTTCATGTTCATCATGTCAAGGCCTCAGAAAATGCCAAGTCCAGCACCATTGCATTCATGGGAATGGCCTACCATTCCTTGGCAATGCGTTCATTTAGACTTTGCAGGACCTGTAGAGGGTGTTACGCTTCTGGTCGCAGTGAATGCACATTCTAAGTGGCCTGAGGTCATTATCATGCCCGCCATTACATTAGAAAAGACGATCCAAACCTTAAGAGAGATGTTTGCATGTTTTGGACTGCTAGAGCAGATCGGACGGATGACAGATAATGGGCCTTCTTTTATGTCCCAAGAAATGGAAGTAAAAAGTAATGGTATTAAACATCTCCTATCCAGCCATTATCATCCTTCTACTAATGGCCTGGCTGAAAGAATTGTGCAAACCCTTAAACATGCTCTTAAAGCATCCAAAAGTGAAGCACCTTTCAAGCAACGTCTTCAAGCATTTCTTCTTAAATATCGTAACATACCCCATGCAACAACAGGTATGTCACCAGCTGATCTGTTTCTAAAAAGGCAGCTGATAACACGTCTTGATTTGTTGAGACGAGCTACCACTCAAATGAGAGTTTATGATAAGCAGCACGATCAAGTAAAACAACGTGCCAAGCGGTCTAAAGATCGTGAGTTTTTCAGTGGAGATACGGTCCTTGCTCATAACTATTCCACCACTGAGAAATGGGTACCAGCAACCATTCTTCAAAGACTGGACCTGTCTCTTATAAGGTATGCACACAAGACCACCAGACATGGAGACGACATGTTGAACAGTTGTTACCCGCTATACCTGATGAAGCAGCTGGTAGCACAGAAACGTCTGAGGAACCAATTTCTAGTGAGTTGACCCAAAGCCAGCCGGGGATACCACCTGACTCTCCTGTTTCAATTCCTGCTGATGCTGTTGTGCCACGGTTACCTGAGGCTGCCTTAGGGGATGAACACACATCAGCTGTATGACGTAACCCTCTCAGAAGCAGGAAGCCTCCTGACCGTCTTAACTTATAAAAACTAACTGTGTGTGTGTGTGTGTATATATATATATATATATATATATATATATATATTGTGGTCCCCCAGGAGGGCGTGAGGAGGGCTTGTGCCTCCTCCAGACCGCGAGGAGGCGTCCGTCCTGGTACTATTGGGAGCCACGGGTCGAGGGCATGGAAGCCCTACCCTGTAGGGGCCCGTGGTTACCGCCAGGCGGCGCCCCGATGCCGGTTCATCCCGTGTGGCCCTCGGCCGGGGATGGAGCCCGGCCGGGACGCCTTAGAGGACCGGAGGAGGGCGTGTGCCTCCTCCAGAACGAGTGGGGGCGTCCGTCCTGGTTAGATAGGGGGCCTCGGGTACAGGGCTTTGAAGCCCAACCCTGTAGGGACCCGTGGCCACCGCCAGGCGGCGTCCCGGTGCCTAATTATCCCGGGAGCCCGGCACTTCCGCCACACCAGGAAGTGCCGGGGAAGACTTTGTGTGGCCACCGCAGAGCTGCCAGGAAGACAGCCGACACTTCCGCCACGCTTGGCGTGGCTAAGGACGGAACACCTGGGGCTCATCCGGGAGCCTTATTTAGGCCGCCTCCCTCCAGTCATGGGTGGAAGTCGGGAGGAAGCGGACTGAGCTGGAGAGCGAGGACAGGAGGCGCCAGGAAGCAAGGCACAGAACTGTGGGCCCTGGACTTTGGGGAAATCGGTGCAGAGGCACTGGGGTTGCGTGAGTGCACTAAACTTGTACATAGTGTAAATAAAGTGTGTGGGTGCAAAATATGATGTCCGTCTGTCTGTGCCGGGACCAGCGTTCACATATATATATATATATATATATATATATATATATATATATATATATATATATATATATATATATATATATACACAGTGGTGTGAAAAACTATTTGCCCCTTCCTGATTTCTTATTCTTTTGCATGTTTGTCACACAAAATGTTTCTGATCATCAAACACATTTAACCATTAGTCAAATATAACACAAGTAAACACAAAATGCAGTTTTTAAATGATGGTTTTTATTATTTAGGGAGAAAAAAATCCAAACCTACATGGCCCCTGTGTGAAAAAGTAATTGCCCCCTTTTTAAAAAATAACCTAACTTTGGTGTATCACACCTGAGTTCAATTTCTGTAGCCACCCCCAGGCCTGATTACTGCCACACCTGTTTCAATCAAGAAATCACTTAAATAGGAGCTGCCTGACACAGAGACGTAGACCAAAAGCGCCTCAAAAGCTAGACATCATGCCAAGATCCAAAGAAATTCAGGAACAAATGAGAACAGAAGTAATTGAGATCTATCAGTCTGGTAAAGGTTATAAAGCCATTTCTAAAGCTTTGGGACTCCAGCGAACCACAGTGAGAGCCATTATCCACAAATGGCAAAAACATGGAACAGTGGTGAACCTTCCCAGGAGTGGCGGCCGACCAAAATTACCCCAAGAGCGCAGAGGCGACTCATCCGAGAGGTCACAAAGACCCCAGGACAACGTCTAAAGAACTGCAGGCCTCACTTGCCTCAATTAAGGTCAGTGTTCACGACTCCACCATAAGAAAGAGACTGGGCAAAAGCGGCCTGCATGGCAGATTTCCAAGACGCAAACCACTGTTAAGCAAAAAGAACATTAGGGCTCGTCTCAATTTTGCTAAGAAACATCTCAATGATTGCCAAGACGTTTGGGAAAATACCTTGTGGACTGATGAGACAAAAGTTGAAGTTTTTGGAAGGCAAATGTCCCGTTACATCTGGCGTAAAAGGAACACAGCATTTCAGAAAAGAACATCATACCAACAGTAAAATATGGTGGTGATAGTGTGATGGTCTGGGGTTGTTTTGCTGCTTCAGGACCTGGAAGGCTTGCTGTGATAGATGGAACCATGAATTCTACTGTCTACCAAAAAATCCTGAAGGAGAATGTCCGGCCATCTGTTCGTCAACTCAAGCTGGGTGCTGCAACAGTACAATGACCCAAAACACACCAGCAAAATGAATGGCTGAAGAAAAACAAAATGAAGACTTTGGAGTGGCCTAGTCAAAGTCCTGACCTGAATCCAATTGAGATGCTATGGCATGACCTTAAAAAGGCGGTTCATGCTAGAAAACCCTCAAATAAAGCTGAATTACAACAATTCTGTAAAGATGATTGGGCCAAAATTCCTCCAGAGCGCTGTAAAAGACTCATTGCAAGTTATCGCAAACGTTTGATTGCAGTTGTTGCTGCTAAGGGTGGCCCAACCAGTTATTAGGTTCAGGAGGCAATTACTTTTTCACACAGGGCCATGTAGGTTTGGATTTTTTTTCTCCCTAAATAATAAAACCATCATTTAAAAACTGCATTTTGTGTTTACTTGTGTTATATTTGACTAATGGTTAAATGTGTTTGATGATCAGAAACATTTTGTGTGACAAACATGCAAAAGAATAAGAAATCAGGAAGGGGGCAAATAGTTTTTCACACCACTGTATATATATATATATATATGTACAGTATATGGAGATATAAAGGTACAGAATTATACCTTACTAGCCAACCCGCGGCGTAGCATACGCCACATAATCAGGCCACTGTTTAAATGATTTTTAAGCACAGAGGAAAAAATAAACATTTGAAAAATCCGTAATTGAATAAACCACCAAGAAAAGCAACATTGTAACAATGCACGCTACGAACCAACATACAATTGTCCGTGACTGAAAACCGGAGGAGCGCCGTCGCGCCTTCTCCTTCCAAAGCGAAGGACGGGGTTGAACGGCGCTCGTTCAGTACGCACTGCCCGCTTATGTGCCCGCCCCAACTCCCTACCTGAGTCGCTGTCTGTGTACAGTCCACACGCACCTGTGAGTCACGTTGACTGTTAATTTTCCAAACACCGCCTCAGTCGGTTTCCACGTTGATTTTTCATTGTTCTTTGCGGTTCCGGCTGCTTTTTTATATATAATCCACCAAGTCACCCAACCGGGGGGGGTTTACAAAGGGTAGGGACATAATCAGTGTGAGCGTATGACCCGCACGTACTTGGAATTTCTCGTTCGTGGAGAACAATTGCAAGCCACGGTCTCCATCACGAATGGGGTTCAATGGCTTACGCACGGCTCCCCGCGCCAGGTAGACACATGTTGATCCATTCAGTGTATCGCACGTGCAGTACCGGACATTCAAGTGCATCACAGACCTGTTAATGCTCAATCTCACGTGGCTGAAAGCCACTTGGCCTTCTAAGAATTTGGACGCCAACCGCTGTTGGGTTGTGTAACTATTTGGCAGGTGGGTGTCTCGTTCGTTTTTGGAAATAAGCAGCCAAATCGCTCCACCAACTAAGAACTGCCATGCACCACCACCCACAGAATCGAGAAAGAGCTATCAATCTGTCAATCCTCTCCGTGTCCGGGCCGGGTGAGGTTTCCTGTGTTGAGTCAAATGAATCGAAAGGCTTCACACCTGGTGGTGCCCTTCCGTCAATTCCTTTAAGTTTCAGCTTTGTAACTATACTCCTCCCTGAACCCAAAGACTTTGGTTACCCGGTTGGCTGCCCTGTTGCGGGGCCTGCATTGGTGAAGCAGGTGAGACGGTAATGAAACAGAGGCACAGGGCTTATTGGTTTTTAAAGACTGTTTCCTTCATTGGGTTTTAACCAATGCACGGAACGAACCAAGACACAATCGTCCGTGTGGCGCGGAGAGTGGAACGGGAGGAGAGGAGAAGGACATCCACTCAGCTCCCTCCGTCATGCTAGTCTGCTGATTTCTCGTTCAGTATTCACTGCTTGCTCATGTGCCCACCTTCAACTCGTCACTCGAGTCGTCGTCTTTGTACAGTCCAGATGCACCTGTGACTCACATAGACTTTTCATTGCTCTGTGCGGTTCTGGCTGCCTTTCTATATATAATCCACCAAGACACCCGACCACGGTAGCAGCGAGGTGGGAGGGGGGTGTGTACAAAGTGCAGGAGCATCTAAGAAGACGCATGTTTGTCGCGGATGCGAATTGCTGTATGTAGCGTGTAAAACAGTTTGCCAGGGTGCACGCGGTCGTGCGTTGTAACCAAAAACTCGTTTTTTAAAGACTGCTTACTTTATTGTGTTTTAACCTCAGTTGAAAAGGAATGTTTTAAGGATCACATGGGATACCCCTCGCAAATAGTTTTACACGCTGCATATGGCGATTCACCTCCGCAAGAAACATGCCTCTATTAACAGTCAGAGTGGGTTGGAGCTGCATGTTGCCTCTACGACAGACGAACATAAATGACGTCATTTTTTCTGTGTTGTCGCATCTGAGTTGGTGGGCGTGGCTCTGCGAGCTGTCGTCGTATCCAATGGTCTTGGAGTTGGTGGCCGTGGCTCCTTCCTGCGTGCGCCATAGGTGTCTAACTTGTCGGAGGCTTAGTGAATCCACGCCCCTTCCGGCGTGCTTTCCATGGTCGTCTTGCCTTAGTGAATTATATATATAGATATTAGCAGGATGTACAGGTCATTTATCCTCTCTTCTTTGTTAGAATGTAATTGCATTGACAACAGTATGTGTTCTGTTTCATGTTAATATTCTTGTTTCTAATAGCAGATGTTGTTTGTTATGTTAGCCGCGTTTACAATTTTAAGGGGGTAGGAATATGTAGTGTATTGTAAGTCTGGACTTTTGGGGATTCCGTAGTAATAAGGAATTATGGGTATTGGAGAGCTATATGGAAATAGAGAATAATAATAAGGCTGTGTAACGTGTACTCTGAAACAATCTTAGTAAAATGACCTGTTGTAAAATGACTAATTTGAACCTGTCTCTGTCTTCTTCCTTTTTCTTAGTACAATATTATTGCCCATAGATATAACAAACTACACGTCAATATTGCTGCTACTTCTTTGTCTTGTCTTTGCACAATGTCTTGTCTTGTTTGTGTTTTAATTTAAAATTTAAATTTTAATTCTATTTTTAATTGGTTATTTGCACATCATGTTGTTACACTGTGGACCCTGAGTTTCGCAATTTCGTCTATCTGTATACTTGCATATGGTTGAGATGACAATAAAGTTCACTTTGACTTTGACCAAGGACAGTTGCAATGAACAGACAAGTGAACAGGAACATAATCTTTACCACAGGAAAAATAGTACCCAGAATAAAATGTATTACTTCCAATTTCCATTTTTGGTCATATCCATACCCTCAGAAGTACAGAAGATAGTTCTGAAATTGAAATCGTATCTACTCCAAAGTGGACACATTTAGTAAGTTTAAAGGCTTTTTGCTTTCATGTTTGAACCAGTTCCTCATAGACTCAATTTCAAGCTGCAAGAACAGGCATGGTATTTTTAAAATTTAAAAAGAGCACGACATCTTGGGGTGAATTAATGAATATTATGGCTCTGAAAAAATAACTTTGACTTAAAAATAGTGAACTTATTCTTTGAGTCAAATAAGGTTACCTCAGATCTTGTTCTTAACTTTGCAGTCTTTACAAACCTCTCCATATAAACTGTTATGTTAAAGATAACATGATCTTACAGTAGAATAGACACATTTTCATGTATTGCCAAAAGTCAAAAACTCTTAGCAAATGAAGACTCGTTCTGCTTCTGTCTTTCACTAGTTAATATCATGTTTGCTTTTCTCTGAATGACCAATGTTATGCTTTCAACCTCTCCTTCTGCATTCCTATTAATGTGTTGTCCTTAGCAACCTCTAGCTTGGCAGGCATTTCTTATATTATTAATCATTATGTTATTGATCTTTGACATCTCACCTCTGCGATTCAAGAATTCTGTTATGCTCAGAAGACAGTTTGTCATTCTCTAGAGATAATTTGTATTGCATGGTTTCTTTAAATTTAATATTTTAAGCGCTGCATCCTTCTTAAATTAGGTGAATTTCTTTAAGGTTTGCATTACTAACATGCAGGCTGCTGTACTCAATGTGTACTTGTACATTAATGTCTTCACTGTTCTGACGATGAGTTTCTGTACAGTGTGTCTGCAATAAGTGTGCTCATATGTATCCTTTATTTGACAATACCCACTCCCCACTCCATTCCAAGTGCATCTTTCTTACTAAACCTGCTCTGTTTGTAAATTCTGTGAAGACCTCAGTTTGATAGCAATCATCCTTTAAATCTCTTACAATAGAGAATTTCTCTTTTCCAAGTTATGTTTCAGTTGAGAATTAAGTTATTTATTTATTTCTCAAGCTTTGGTCCTAGTTTTTTTCTAAATTCCACTAGACTAATCCCAATTATCTCTGACCACAGGAGCTTAAATTCTTTCATTATAGCTCATTCTAGCAGATCAAGATCCAATACATTGCTCTAAAATAAAAAAAAATATATGTTCTTACGAAATGAATGTTTGGAGATAAATATTAGTTCTGTGAAGAATTCAGAAATCCTCTGGGAGGTCATTAAAGGCAGCATCTAAGACATTTCAAGCTTTTCTTGTTTCATCAAACCTTAATAAAAAAAAAAGATAGTTTGGTTCTTGGTTTTTTGTGTTAGAGAAGTCTTACCCCACTTTAGCAGGTAAAAATTATGTAGTTATTATATCAGCATTTACGGCTCAGGAAAATATACATCTAATTTCAGATCCATCTCACCATCTGTGTTTCTGGAGCTAAGCCAAGTAAGATTTTTGCACTCTGTCTCTACTGTAATGAGTTGCTTGGAACCATTTCTTATATTAAGACGCGAGTCTGGTGCAATAAACCAAGCTAATAAATAAACAGCTTTTCAATTACTATTCCAATTTATCTTCTGTGTTGTCCAAGTTCTCGGTTTCTTCATCTTTCCTTAATTCATTCAATTTGTCTGCTTTTCAGAGTATGTATGATACTGTTTTGATGTTGTTCTGGATGAGATGAAGGAACTTCTGGGCTACATAAGTAAAGGGAAAACCCCTGGCATTCAACCAGAATTAGTTTAAATCTTCTGGGAAAGACTTTCTTTATCTCTCTTTCAAATTCTGAATGCAATAAATAACTTAAGAGTATTTAAATCCTATACTCAAAATTAGTACTGCCATCATCACTAGTAATTAAAAAGAGGCACAGGCCCAACTCAATGGCAAAAATGTAGCACATTATTCCTAATGAACAAAAATATCAAACTTGCCAAACTCCTATCTTGTGGACTTCAATCTGTTATTCATAAACTGATTCAACATTAACTTATTTTTTTATGCCGATGACATCTTCCTGTATCTGTAATAAGGATCTCAACTTGTTTTACACCTTTTCAAATAAAAATGTATTTGCTGAAGCCATTTCTACTGCCACTTAATATCTCTGCTCATTCTGCTAATTTTCATTTACCTATCCACATTATTCATGAGGTCAAGTATTTGGGCATTGACATATTCTACTCTGTACATGAAATTTTTGTCTTTATAAATGTTATGTCCCTAATCCAGTCATGTTCAATCGTCCTGATGTCCTTTCAGTCCCAGCTGGCCACCTTAAACATAAACGTTGAGCCACGACTCAGCATTGTAAACTTGTAAACTCCATGACTGCTACATCACTAATTAGTCAGTAATTTGTTCTGTACTCTTCAATATTACAACCCACAATTCCAAGAAACTTGGGACAGTATGGGAACTGCTAACAAAAACAAAAAGGAGTGACTTGTAAAATTTCTTTGACTTGTATTCAGGCAAAAACAGTATAAAAACAAAGCATTTCATGTGTTAACTAATCAAAAGTATTATTTTTTGAAGATATACATTTATTCCAAAAATGATGCTTGCAACATGTTCCAAAAAAGTTGGTACGGGTTAGTTTAAAACTAATACCAATGTGACAACTTAAATTAGCAAGGTGATGTAAAACAGGTGATGTCATCATTTTATAGTATACTAGCTGCACCCTGTGACTCCGCCCACATAGTAGTGAAACAGAACAAACTTTAAAAATCAATTTAAAAAAAAAATGTAATTCTGGCCAAGTGGACGGTAGAGATACTCCAACGTAAAACGTTGGCACTGCATCTAATCATGTTCAGCTCTGATGGGAGAGCGTCCCCTGCGTGGGGAGAAAAGCACGTGGCCATGATAGCTCTGGCAATCAGCAGGTACCCTCTAAAACACATGAAGCTCTGATTTCGCTCTCAAAAACGTCAAACCTTAATCCTTAACAATCTGTAGATGATAATGTCTGTTGAACAAACAGGTATCTCTTGCTAAGCGGAGTCAAAGTATGTTCCAACATGTGGCAAGAGGTAGACCAACTCAAACAGAGTCTGGTGTATGAGTCTCTCTCTGATTCGTGCAAATAAATCAGTATCGCAAGCAAACTATGATACTTAGTGCGATGAGAGAAATCGCAAAATCAACCAGAATGTTCAATCAAATTATAGAAAAAAAAAACGATCTAAATCCGTTAAGTAGTTCTCTCGTGAAAAGTGGACAGACAGACAGACAGACGTTGGATTTTATATAGCGAGATAAGGAGCCAAAAAAAAAGACCTAGTCCTTCAAAAGCAAGGATGGGTCGAAGTTCACCAATTTGCCAACAGAAGTGTCAGGTGTCAGAGAATAATCCAGCACTATGAGAACAAAATTGAACAAAGATAAATTCATAGGATTTTCAGCATTTCGCCTTACACAATATACAATATACTTAAAGGAATTCGGGCAACTTTTGGTGTGTAAAGGGCAAGGCCGAAAATCACTTCTGAATGTGTATAATCTCAAAGGTCTCAGTCTTAAGAACTGTCATGCATCTGTAATAGATATCATAATATGGGTTTGGGAGTACTTTGCTTGACCTTTGTCAGTCAACACCATTTGCCAGCTGCATTCACCGATGCAAGTTAAGATTTTAGTATGTGAAGCAGAAGCCATACATCCACACTGTGCAGAAGGAATGCTTATATCTCTGGAATTGCTCTCATCTGAGATGGAAAGCGGCACAGTGTAATTGTGTTTTGTGGTCCAAAAAATCAACATTACAAAACGTTTTTGGGAAAAAAAAGCAGCCATCCTCTTTGTTATTGATGCCAAATAGGAAAGGGACCATCTAAGCTGTTTCATCATCAGGTCCAATAGGAGTGTGTCAGTGTCAATGGTATAGGCAACTTGAACATCTGTGAGGGTACCAAAAATACAGGAAGATATATACAAATTTTAGAGCAACATACACAAATATTTTCCAGCAGGACAATGCCGAACCACATTCTGCCTGGATCAAAGGTGCATGGCTGCATAAGCAGAGAGTGCGGGAGTTAGACTGGCATGTCTGTACTCCTGACCTGTCTCCAACTAAGAGTGTGTGTTGCATTATGAAGTGCAAAACACAACAACAAGGGCACTGTACAATTGCACAGCTGCAGACCTGTAAAATGGATGAATGAGAGAAAATGTTGCTTGATAAACTTAACCAATTTGTGTCTTCAGTGCTCAAAGATTTAATAAGTGCTATTAAAAGAAATGGTGTTGTTACATAGTGATAAACACTCAATTGTAACAAATGTTTGCAGTATGTTGCAGCCATCAGATTTGACATGAGTGAATACTTAAAAAAACAATCAAATTATGTGTTTACAATATAGTACAGGGTGAACTGAATTCAAATCACTTCTTTCTGTTTTTATTAGCACTTTGAATACTATCCCAACTTTTTTCTTTTTTTGGAATTGGAGTTGCATTTGTAATGTCAGGAGACTTTCACTAAAAATAATGTCTTAATCCGGGATATTTATGATGCAAGTGTTTCATTTCTGGACTAACAATTGTATCATTGGACTTATGTGTTATATAAACTTTCATAATGGATATGCCTTTCATTACTTTTAGCTTTGCTTGCCATCAAGTCTTCAATTGCATTCCCATATAAATTAAAATCAATTGTATGTAACAATTTAAATCTCAAGACTTTCAGACTCTGCTGAGTGCTATTAAAACCGTATTTATCCAAATTTGGCGTAAAAATGAAAAGCAACATATCTAAATGGCACTTGCAGTTGATCACTTTTAATAAACAATAATTAATATGTAACAATTTATTTAGACTTTCAATATACCTTTGATACATGTCTACAATATTGATTAATTATGAAACTAGAAGGTACTGGCATCAGAGGTAACTCACAAGACTGGATTTTAAGTTAGTTAGCTGCCAGTAGACATAAAGTTAACTTAATTTAAACCAACTTTTTGCATGTCAAGAAAGAAAGAAAGAAAGAAAGAGAAAATGTAGCACACATACTGTATACAGTATTCTGTTAAGTGCAGATGAGATATATATAACATTCTTAACTAGGAACAGAGTCAGAGTGCTTGCACAAATTTACATATATAATGCATTAAGTGTACTTTACTAATCCTCACAACATCTACATGCACAAACACTGGAAAATATCAGCTAGGCATAATTTACTTACACAAATAATGAGAATAACATCTCACCACAGTCATGTTCACACAAAGGGCCAAATTCTAAAATAAATAAACTGCTAAGATGCTAGGTGTAGAAAAATAGATGACAGAATTTTTAAAATAGTTTTAAAAAAATGACAAATTTGACATCACCATAACAGAATTGAAATGCTTGTTCTTTCAAAAATGAAGTTAAACAACACGAGTAGAAATTTAAATTAGCAGAGTTTAGTTTCAAGATTTATTTTTTCACAGGAAGTTTCTTAGATATCCTTTTATCCCTATACCCCTGATGGATATTCCTTTTGAATGGAGGCTATAAACATATTCCTGTCCTCATCGACAATGCCACCTGGTATCCCAAAACCATCCCATTGACACAGCTAAAAGCAAAAATATTATACAGGAACATGGGAAAGGAACTATTTAAACAAAATTTATTATTATTATTATTATTATTAAAGAAGTCCTCATGGACCAGGGAATGCCTTTAACCTCAGACATATTCAGGGAGGTCACCAAATTACTCCATATCAACACTTAATGACATCAGAATACCATTTTCAAAGCAGTGATTTAGTGGGGTGATTCAATGAGATGCATAAACAAATGCAAATACAAAAGTGAATACCTGTTAGTCAAGACAAAAGAGACTGAGATCAGTTCCTTTCCCTCATTCCCTTTGCATATTGGGAGGTACCACAAGCCTCTGCAGGTTTCTCTTCTTTTGAGTTACTAGGGGGCTCTGCCCCCTGCTAGCCCACCCCCGTGTTTGGTTTACCGGATATACAATTTAAAAAGATTGTTATTTTCATGGGAATTGTTACATATGCATTATTTTCACTTTTACTTTAAAAACTTTTGTAAAAAAAATACTTGTCCTTTATTTCTGGCCCCGGGCATGGTTTAATCTCTTTCTTGCATGACGTATAATGCTGCTCGCATTGTGAAGGGGGGGGCGGCTGAACGCACACTAAGGAGATGCCGTCGGATCATCTACTGTCTTTCTGCTGCTGGCGAGCTGCTTGTTCTGCTTGTTGCATGTCATTGTTTTAAGAGCTGGGAGCACATGATGCGTGTCTGCCAAAAGCAATCCAACAACTGCTAGGATAGATGTCCGTGGACTTGTTTTAAATGATGGCTCACTGCCTTGTATCGCGTGACGTTGCAAAAACAATACTTGTCCTTTATTTCCGGCCCCGGGCATGGTTAAATCTCTTTCTCGCAGGACGTATAACGCTGCTTGCATTGTGAAGGGGAGGCAGCTGCTGTTGCACTGCCCGTCGATCATTTTAAGCCTGTACAGCCGCTGTCCTTTTTGCCACTTCATGCCTCTGCTGCTCGCGTTGTGAAGGGGGGGGGGTGGCTGAATGCACGCAAGGAAAAGTGGTCGGATCATCTGCTGTGAGCTGCGTGTTTTGCTTGCCGCTTGTCATTGTTTTAAGAGCTGGGAGCAAGTTAAAGTGTCTCTCGCGGGTAATCAGATATACAATTTTAAAAACTTTTTTTTTCCTTGGAATTGTTTCAATTTCATTATTTGCACTTTTACTTTAAAGCTTCATTAAGAACAATATTTTGAATTACCTTTTCTTCAAGATCACATTGAATTTTAATTACGTTTTTGGAGACATATTGTGACAACGCAACGTATAACTGCCCGTGAGAGAATATTGTTTCTATTTCTCTAATAAATAATCTGACTTTTTCTAATATTTGTCCCTGTGATTTGTTAATTGTCATAGCAAAAGCTATTCTCACTGGAAACTGTAAACATTTTAATACAAATGGCATATCAAGATCTCCTTTGGTGTCTAATGTTATTTGTGTAATATATATATATTACCTTCCTTGTTGTCTGTTAAAATTTGCATCGCTTCTCCGTGATCATAAATATACACCTGACTGAATTGTGTTTTCTTTGAAATTAAACTTGTCGTTGCTTTAACTGTTGCGGGACCACAGATTCTCATAGCGTATGGTCCATTATTGTGTATATATACGTTTTGTGCACTGAAAAGACTTTGTATTCTGCTCTTTGCCTATTTCTGACCTCGCTTTGTCCTGAGATTTTTTCAATTACACCTGGTCCTGATGATTAATTTCCTTGTGTTTGTGCTAGTGCGATCTTAACGATCTTTTTTTTTTTTGATACTGTAGCGACTGATGTAATAGTGTCACAAACATTTTACTTGAACAATCGCCGACTTCATAACCCCAAACACAACTTTCTAGCACCCTCTCCAACCCCTCATCCCCCGGGTATCATCCCCCCACTTCAATACATAAAGAACACATTATACAGTTTTAAAGAGTGCAAAGCCTGTATGAGTAATTTTGGCTCACTTGTGAGAATTCAATTTGTGAGATGATGTCATTGTCATGTCAGGGTTCATGGTTTCTCTTTCTCAGATCGCTTTTCGGAAGGCTTCAAAGTTTTTATGAACAGTTCGAAAGTGCCTTTCCACATTTTCCTTCTTTGGAATAGCAATGATAGATTGACAGATCAGACAAACACACTTCGATTGTGACATTGTGAGAAAAAAAATCCTCTTCCAATTCCACATCCAGCCCATACCCTTCCCAAACAATTTTTTTTTTTAAATCTCTTCTTTAGTCGATATAAATTGGAAGGCTAACAAGATCACAGCCAGAGTTTTGCAGTAGCTCGTGCGTTTGATTGTGCGTGTGGGATGACCAGTGTGTTAAAAGAAAAGAGATCTCAAAATGGCCGCCCTGTATGTCAATCAAGTGGCAAATGCCATAGGGAGGATATATGATAGACTAACGTTTAAAAAAAATGTTTTTGAATGCAACACGATCTACCTGCACTTCCTTTGCAATCTACCAGTCTATCACAATCGACACATTGGGCACCCCGATCTAGGGGCTCACACAGTTCCTGGGGTTCACTTTGAATGCCCTAGGGAATTGGTGAGTTTGTTGTGGTTTTGTTGTGCTTTTGGTATTTTTCATTTTTTGGATTTTTTTTACCTTATTTCTCAGTCTTTTGACCACTCTTTGGATACTGTATTGGAACTTCATTTGCTTCAGGATTTTCATTTAGCAGGCATTGTATGCCTTTTGTGCTCTTTGGAGCTTCACAATATTACCGTGCATTTTTCTTGTGAAGAATACATATTTTTATATATAAAGAGTCTTTCTTTGCACTTGCTACTAGTTGGGTTTGACAGTGTGGTCACCAGGAGGTGCTATAGTTCTCCAACCAGAGAAGAGGCATTCCCAAATCCCACAGCTTCTCCTGGCAGCCCCCATGGGACCCAACAGAGCTGTTCCCGAGACTAAAATTCCTGGCATGTCTTGTGGACGCCAATGCATGGATCCAACCCTCGGTTTGCTGCAATCTAGTGTCCTGGGAGAGACAAAGCCCTGTGTAAGCGGTCTTCCCTGTCCTCGCACATTGAGGGTATCCTAGCTGAGTAATGATGCCAGCTGTCCCTCATAGTGCCCCTCACTCAGCTGATCCTTGTAGGGTGAGGCATCCCATCCCACTAGGGCTGTCCATTGGTCCATCCTGTAATACAAAAACATGAAGGTGATAGGGAGATGCTGCACCGACATTGCCTTCCGGCTTCTGTCCAGTGTGGACAGCTTCTCCAGCCATGTCCTGGCCAACGGCACCCATAGCACCACCACCCCCCACCTGGAGTCTGTGACCCATGAAAGCAGGATGGGAATCCACTCCTGCTCAGCCAAGGTCAGCTCATCCTTCTGCATCAGCAGAGTGGGGCCATCGGATGTACACGAGTACATGGGCTCATGTACCACAATGGTAGGAAGCCTGTTCCTTCTTTTGTGGATCTCCTTCTTGCTTTGGGACGTAGCGACAGTCTGGGTCTCCTTGTGAGATACAGCAAGACCCCGCATTGTCTGCACCTGTACTGCTGAATTCACCTGGGAAGGGAGTCCGTTGCCTAACTGCTCTAGGTACTCTTCTGCCCATTTCAGGGGCTTCTTGGGAATTCCCTTCAGCCTTGTGATCATATGTTTCAGACTGTCCAGTATCTGTAATAAAGCTTGTATGCGCTGGAGCACCCATTCCAACTCCTGTACATCAAAGTCACCATTAGTTACGTCGGTCGGTGGTGAGCTTGAATATTGACTCATCCCATCCACTGACCGTTAGCCATATAACAAGGACCTCTCTGGTGCATGCTCAGTCGGTTTTCCCAGAGGCTCCTGGGATGATGGAGTTCCTAGAGTATCATTTTATTGGTGGACCAGCCAGTCACCCCCAAACTTCCTTACCTTCATTGTAGGTGGCTTGTCTGCTGCTCATCTCCGTCTTCCCTTTTGCAAGCTTGCGTATATCAGGTTGGGCTCCAGGCAGCACAAATGCCATCCATTGCACCTCTAATCTCACGATCCCTAGGGGCAGGTCACTTGTCTGTTTTTAGAAAACGTCAGGGTGAGGTCCTTATCATTCAGACTGTTTCTGTGGTCATCATCTTGATTGGATTCATGGCTCGCTTCCAGACAGGCCTCCGGACATTTTCCCTCTAGCAGGTATGAATATGGGAAACACATTAAATATTCCCGGGACACATCGATCCTGGACCAGGCACATACCTCTTTCTGGAACCCATTGTCCAGAGTTCCCTTCTCCAGGCTGGTGTGAACACTCCCTGTATCAGCTCTGACACAGATGGTGTTGAGTGCCTGGCTCCACCCTGCATTCCCGATTTGACTGCTCCTTCTCCCCATTTTGGTTGGGTAAAGGCTTCCCAGCAAACTTACTCGTGCTGCAGCACTGTTGTGCTAGAGTTTTCCTCAAGAAATTTTTTGAAACAGGTCCCTGATAGAAGACAACCACAAATCCTACCGACTATGCCACTTGTGGCCACCAGGGGGCACTCCAGTTCCCCAACCACCCAACACAAGCAGACTCGGACACAAGTATAAAAGCACAATAGAGTTTATTTATAGGAAACTCTTGCAATAAGCATTTCCCACCAGAGCCACAAGTACAGTTAAACACAATAGCAAACACACGGTAATACTTTTGTCTTCTGTCTCACTCTGTCCTTTCCTTGGTCACTGCCTCCACTCCTCCTCGTAAGCTTTGTCCTCTTTCCTACTGACTCTGGCTAATCCATGAGTGGCAGGCAGCTCTTTTTACCTCATCCCGGGAGTTTTTCCGATGATATGAAGCTGTGGTCCTACCGAGCAGGGACTCCCAAATCCCACAGATTCCTCTGGCTACACCCACGGGACCCAACATGGCTGTCCCCCAGAACTAAAAAACATGGCATGGCTGGGTTTGATGCCACCTAGCGTCCTGAGGGAAACAAAGCCCTGTGTAAGCTGTCTCCCCCTGTCCTTTCACCTCAAGGGTGTCCAGGCTGAGTAAGTATGCCAGCTGTACCCCACAACAGTTTCCTCCTCTAGTGGGCATTTATTGGAAGTATGTCCTTTGGAACTCTTTAGTGATTGGGACCTAGTCATAACACGAAGAAAGTTTAGATTTTGTCATATGTCTGAGAAAATAAAGGTATTGCTAAGACTTCCTGACAAAAGCTAAAATATGTTGTACCCACTTTAGTTTATCAGTGATAGTAAAAGTTGATAACCTTTCTCAACAGCATCCCTTCCAGTGCTGATGAGAACATGGTCTGCATTTTGATTTATGAGGTCTATCACAGCAACTTAATTTTGCTGACATGGTGAGACTGCCGTCATGTTCTCTGTAACATGTCTCCTTATTTCATCGATCAGGCCCATAATGCTGTATGAGTAAGTACATTTCATTTTGGAGTTGGAGGTTTGTTTTGCCATATAATCATAGGTGATTAAGAAGTACTGAAGAAGTTCTCAGCTCACTAAAGTGTAGAGTGCCTGTGTTGATAGGTCCACGTACAAGATGTGATGCTGCTAATCCACACATGCTTTAGGTCTGCTAGTTAGGGCATCTTAAATACAGCTATAAATAGTAGCACTAAGTACCAAGTTGAGAAGTTCTGGTGGTCAGCTCTACTTGTTGCAACAGCACTAAATGCTGAGCTATAATCTGTACACAAGACTCTAGCAGTGTAGTTAGTAATTTACAGATGTTTCACAATGATATTAAGTGCTAGGGATATGTCATTGTCCAATGGTCAGTTGTAAAAATATGAAACTAGAGGTGATCATGACTTGAATATTTTGCTTAATGTGCTTCAGTAACAGGCTGTAAGAACCTCACCACATCTGAAATGAGTGCTACTGGTATGTAGCAATTCAGACAGTCCATGTTTAGTTTCATAGGCACAATGATAATTGTTCTTTTGAAAGAGGCAGCAACCACAAATTCTCTCAACAAAATATTAAAGATGTCACTAAAGACATCAGTTAATTGGTTGATACAGGTTTTCAAAATACTTGTAATTATACCAAGACCTAATGCCTTATGATCATTAACTTGTTTAAAAGTTCTCATTATGTCATGCACAAAAATGAATAAGGATGAATTATTTTTTGCTGAAGGCAATAAAGTGGCAGGTTGTTTGTTATCACAGCCACAGTGTCAACAGAGGCCATTAAGTTCATTAAAAGACTGAGAGACTGTGAATGTGGATGAGATTAGATAAGGTTTTACTTTTGTGACAGATTGGGGGTGCTATCGCTCCCTTGAACCCCTGTCCAAGACTCCAGACACCAGATAAAAGTCCAAATGTTGACTTTATTTACACAGCACAATTCACAAAGCACCCTCTCCTCCACAATACTCATATAATAAACCAATACAATAACAATAAACTCTCCACCACTCCCAGATGCGTTGCCCTCCTACCACCCAGCTCAGCTCACCATCTGGGAGCTGTCACAGTCCTTTTATAGTCCCTGACCCGGAAATGTTCCAATCCCCAGTTCATGTGATCCTTATCACTTCTGGGTCAGATAAAAAGTCCTTTTCTTCATCCCGGAAGTACGTCACTTCTGCTGTCGCTTTGCCCATGACACACATCCGGGTTATAAGGCACATATGACTCTTTGCTCCTCCCTGCAGCTCCCTCTAGCGGCCCCTGTGGTATCCAGCAGGGCTGTGGATGAAAACTCCATTGTCCATGATTCCCTGCTGGTCTTCGGGGCACCTCCGTGCTGCAGGGAGGGCTCCATCTGGTGGTCTGGGGGTATTGGCCAGGATGGCAAGCCGACCATAGACCACACTTTGTAATCTGTAAGGATTTCTAAACATTGTCAAACTTTGTGCACAAATGCTGCTGCTGTACTCTGGTGTTCACTAACAATGCCTTGGACAGCCATAGAAGCAAATAGGAAACATAGAAATTGTTTTGGATTTTAGTAAAAATGTGTAAGTAAGTGGTATAACAACAATACATAAAAGGATAACCTCAGACAAAATAAGCAGTAAGCAAACATGTCAAACGAGAGCCTGTTGTTTCCAAAGAAGAGTGGAAGAGTTGGCAAACAGAACTGTTTCCCTAGGCCTCCTTTAAAAATGAAAAAGTCCACTATAATGTCACATTATTACATTTATGTGTAATAAGATACTCAACAACATTTTAGCATGGTATCAGTATGGCACACTGTTTCTGGACACAACCCTGTGCTTAATTATCTGCATATTCATTTAAATTCATTTTTGCATTAATTACCTATTTCAAGTTATTATTTGTAACATTATGACCAAATTTTTTACTTTGAGGACACAAATTAAAAACTTGGTATCGTACTAGAACTCAAGAAGAAGATTATTATCATAGTGACAACAGAGTCATAAAGAGCCAAATAACAATGGCCATATAAAAAAGTAAATGCTTTTGTTTCTTTTCAGGCACATTTTCACACACAAATATTCCCAAAACAGAAAATGGGAGAGTAATGTACTTTTAAAACAATACTCTGTGGATCCATATTTCAAACTTGCTTATTCACAGTAGGGTCATGGAGCAGCTGGAGACTTATCACCGCAATTATAGGTTGCAAGGCAGGGAAAATCCACAGACAGAATGCTTCCCCATCACAGGGTGAAGACACACACAATCACACACCCACCACCTACACACACACACACGCACAAAGACTACAGCTAATTCAGTAACACCAATCCATCTAAACTGTCTGTTTTGGGAATCTGGAAGGAAGTCAGGACAAAAGGAAGAAACCAACTTGGTCAAAAGGAAGAAACCAACTTGAACATGGGGAGAAAATGCAAACTCCACACGCAGCACCTACACTTTGAACCTAAAACAATTATTATCATTCAAAACAGGAGCGGTATTCTGAGATGTTTCACTGCCAGTGCAAATTCTTTGTTTTAGCTTAGTTAAGAAGAGAGAAAGAATTTTTTGGGCTGTGGTGTGAGGATATGCTGATTTTTGAAAGCATGATATGAAAGGTTACTTAACTTTGCCATTTGACTTATGGTGGCAATTACAGAATTAAAAAATGAATAAATCAATGTAGCTTATTTACTTTGTCTTAAACATCATTAAAAAATGACATTTTTCAACTGAGCTCCACCATTTATAATATATTTTTCTAAATGAGTTTGCAACATATGCCAGATTACATTTAACCATTAACTAAAGAAAAAAATTAGCTAAATTATTCTTAAAAATACTAGGGGGCTTTGCCCCTGCTCACTTCATTCGCCAACCTCCCAAGCCTGCGCTACGTGACAGCCACTTTGCGTCTCTGCCACTTGCGTATGTGGATTTCACTTTCACCAAACAAGAAATCTTTTAATTCTCACGGATACGCCTTCTACATTGGGAAGAAACACTAATTTTTCCTGATGAATTAGACGATCTACAAGTCTCTGACTTAAAGTTTAAATCCAAACAATATATTCAATCTCTTTTCGCTGTTCAGTTATTTCACCGAGTAATAATTTCCATTTGTTTGCGTAATGCGATCTTTATTATAATTTTTTTGAGACTTTTGAATTTTAGTACTTTATCTCTAACCTGCTCTGCATGTCTATCGCGTCAATGTTTTTTAATTCTTTACGATGTTCTACTTTCTTGTCTACTCTTTGTCTTTTAATTCCGGGTCTGGGTGTGGTTAAAAATCTTGGTCTCGTCTAGCGGGAAATGAAAGTATCTCTCTGAAAAAGTCATGTCAACCCAGGCTAAAAAGTCTTGTCTCCTTCCAGGATTTTCTTATTATAAAAGAGAGATATAAACTCTGTGTACCTTATAAAGGTGATAGGATAAATCTTGCTGCATAATTTAGTAAACAGTACATTTTGAAATGTTTGATTTTATTGACTACTGCCATGCTGAATATCTACTGCTTGTCTTACCCTGTTGATATTTTCTGTTGTTCTTACAGTTCTCAGTGGTCTATCAAACATGTCTTTCATAATATAAGTAGATTGATATTTATCAAGCTACTTTAAAATCGTGTGACAAGAAGGAATTCTACTTCACAAAGACAAGGTAAACTTGATACAAAGTCTTCTTTGCACCTCAGTTTCAGATTTAGATTCAATGTATGATATAAAAGCGAACGTGTAATGAGGAACCAACAAGTTGTCTGTGACTAGTGAATCTTTATTTAGTATAAAATGCTGCCACAGCACAATATATACCCTCACTCTATTGACTCACCCCTAAGAAAACAAAGAAATCATCACATCCTTTGCCGCACCTTACATTTTCATTTTGACTTTTCAGACTAGAGCTGTGGACTCTTCACTTCACAAGCTTGTCTGTATTTTCCTTTCATCTCCCCTTTTCTTATGTATGTCAGTATTTTAAGTTTGATTGTTTTACTAGTTATGAGACTGAAGGAGGCAATACTTGTTATATTCTAATGCCACAAAAACGAAAGCTCTTCATGATGCATCAACAGCATTGTTTCACATGCAGCACTGCCGCAAATAGTTTGCTAAACAGCAGGTGGTTTATCATTTAATACAGATTTTGCGCTTGGACAAATGTTATTAATTTTACCACTCAATAAGATGGTGACCAATCAATTCTGATTAGGCATTCATTGTGGGCAGTGCCACTGTACACTTGTTATTGGTTATAGCAAAGATTTCCATTGCCAGATACAAGATCTACAATGCTGTTTTAGATGCCAGGGTGGCAACCTCATTTTTGTATAATATACACAAATTTATAGTTTCTTCTATCTACAGATTCCACTTAGTTACTTTATTCTGCTAGTTTTCCACTTTTTGTACTGACTCTGACCACTGATGTTTTCTTTCAGTTTTGTACTTTGTTACTAAATTTTTGATTTATGATTTTGATCTATTACCTGTTCTTTGACTATGTTTTTGTCTGTTCCTAGAAAAAAACAGTCATTTTTCATCTCCTGGATTTCTAAAATTAATTTTCTGCCTTTGTGGACACTTTCTGTCATATTGATCCAATACAAAGCATAATGATTAAATAATTACACTGTCACATCTCATTATACTTTGTCCTTTGCATACAGATGTATATCTTTTAAACACCAAAAAAAGCCATGGAGGAGAACATATGCTTTAATGCAGTTACAGGGGTGAGAAAAACTATTTGCCCCCTTCCTGATTTCTTATTCTTTTGCATGTTTGTCACACAAAATGTTTCTGATCATCAAACACATTTAACCATTAGTCAAATATAACACAAGCAAACACAAAATGCAGTTTTTAAATGATGGTTTTATTATTTAGGGAGAAAAAAAATCCAAACCTACATGGCCCTGTGTGAAAAAGTAATTGCCCCCTGAGCCTAATAACTGGTTGGGCCACACTTAGCAGCAATAACTGCAATCAAGCGTTTGCGATAACTTGCAATGAGTCTTTTACAGCGCTCTGGAGGAATTTTGGCCCACTCATCTTTGCAGAATTGTTGTAATTCAGCTTTATTTGAGGGGTTTCTAGCATGAACTGCCTTTTTAAGGTCATGCCATAGCATCCTAATTGGATTCAGGTCAGGACTTTGACTAGGCCACTCCAAAGTCTTCATTCTGTTTTTCTTCAGCCATTCAGAGGTGGATTTGCTGGTGTGTTTTGGGTCATTGTCCTGTTGCAGCACCCAAGATCGCTTCAGCTTGAGTTGACGAACAGATGGCCGGACATTCTCCTTCAGGATTTCTTGGTAGACAGTAGAATTCATGGTTCCATCTATCACAGCAAGCCTTCCAGGTCCTGAAGCAGCAAAACAACCCCAGACCATCACACTACCACCACCATATTTTACTGTTGCTATGATGTTCTTTTTCTGAAATGCTGTGTTCCTTTTACGCCAGATGTAATGGGACATTTGCCTTCCAAAAAGTTCAACTTTTGTCTCATCAGTCCACAAGGTATTTTCTCAAAAGTCTTGGCAATCATTGAGATGTTTCTTAGCAAAATTGAGACTAGCCCTAGTGTTCTTTTTGCTTAAGAGTGGTTTGCATCTTGGAAATCTGCTATGCAGGCCGTTTTTGCCCAGTCTCTTTCTTATGGTGGAGTCGTGAACACTGACCTTAATTGAGGCAAGTGAGGCCTGTAGTTCTTTAGACGTTGTCCTGGGGTCTTTTGTGACGTCTCGGATGAGTCGTCTCTGCGCTCTTGGGGTAATTTTGGTCGGCCGGCCACTCCTGGGAATGTTCACCACTGTTCCATGTTTTTGCCATTTGTGGATAATGGCTCTCACTGTGGTTCGCTGGAGTCCCAAAGCTTTAGAAATGGCTTTATAACCTTTACCAGACTGATAGATCTCAATTACTTCTGTTCTCATTTGTTCCTGAATTTCTTTGGATCTTGGCATGATGTCTAGCTTTTGAGGTGTTTTTGGTCTACTTCTCTGTGTCAGGCAGCTCCTATTTAAGTGATTTCTTGATTGAAACAGGTGTGGCAGTAATCAGGCCTGGGGGTGGCTACGGAAATTGAACTCAGGTGTGATACACCACAGTTAGGTTATTTTTTAACAAGGGGGCAATTACTTTTTCACACAGGGCCATGTAGGTTTGGACATTTAAAAACTGCATTTTAAAGTAATATATTTACTTGTGTTATATTTGACTAATGGTTAAATGTGTTTGACGATCAGAAACATTTTGTGTGACAAACATGCAAAAGAATAAGAAATCAGGAAGGGGGCAAATAGTTTTTCACACCACTGTATAGGCACATAACCTTTTATTAACTTGTATAAGTTGTGCCCTCTTAATAGATTTTAATAGTGAGGATAAAAAATACATAGTGTACATTTTAAAATGATTTTGGTAAATCCTGTGATTAAAACAAGGTCTATAAGTAATTTCCTAAACAGGATATTTATTTGTGTAATACTGGAATATTTTATACTATTGCTTAAAATTTTTAATTTATATTTTAAAATAAAAAAGCAATAGCACCTGAATTTTATTTTTAAAAAAAATCTAACAAAAATTAGGAATCTTCCCCAAGAGAAAAAGACCACTAAAGCACAGAAGTCAATATGTAGGTCTATAAATAAAGGCATTTTTAGAATTCTGAAACTGCAGCAAAAACCTCTAAAAAATACAAAATCTTATTCTCTTTGAATGTGCAACAGCAGTGTGCCATATTTACTGTTCTTACATTTTTACTTGTAAACTTTTTATTCACTTATTTGAACTAAACACCATTCAAAGACTAAAGATCAATATAAGTATGCATGATGCTTTCCTTAGATTACAATACCTATAAATATTTTGTACAGTAGCATAAATCCATGCTTTTAAATGTTTTCTGCATGATGTTATATTTTAATCTAATAGCCTTTAACTTTATAAGTAAAACGTAGACGTTTTGTAGACGATTGTCGCGAATTCGCATCAAACCACTTGCAGGCTGAATGCTGTCGAGGTGGCACATGTATCCCGCTAATGCCGGTTGAAGCGTATTCGATACGTTCCAAGGATTGTATTGAAAGTGGAAACTACAACCGGCCTGATGGAAGCGAAATGTTGCCGTTTCCATGCGCATGAATTTTGGGTGCTTACGTCGAGAAATTCTCCACATTTGAGATAAATTGCGCTAAGATAAAAATACATATAAGCTTATTGTTTTCTTCTATTGCTGATATTTCAGAATAAACTACATGTGGCGAAAATTCTGGAAGTTATACGCCGTTTTCGCTATGTCGCTTTTTTCGCTACATTCGGCAATAATGGCTGCATATGAATAGTATTGTATTTAGGTGCAATATCGTAGAAATTCAAATTCCTGTGCATAGATTTCAAATGCTTTGCATTTTGATCCTAGTTATTTTCTAGAATTAATGTAAAAATAGCATACTGAGATATAAATGCGATTTCTGCCCTTTATTTTGAGGCAGAACTAAATCAGCTTTCTACAGGAAGCGAGCTGGTTGACTTCAAATCAGGGTTCCACCAGTTGAAAGTCATGACAGCTGCCTCAGTGACAGTGAGAATAGCGATGAAGACTACATGCCTACACCATTATCACAAGGTGATGTTTCTGAAGATGAAAGCAGCAGTGATGACAGTAGGCTACTGACAATGAAAGCAGCAGTGATGAAGACTCTGATAGCAATCATGATGCACCGGCTAGAACCAGTGCTACTGGTGCAAGAAGGTGACCAGCTGCTACTGCAAGAACACAGCAAAAGGTAGTGTGGAAGACAGTGCAACAACAGAACTCTGCAAAAGACATTCCAATTGGGCAAGCTGCTCTTCCTGATGCTGATGAAATCAGACTGCCTATTCAGTACTTCCAAGACTTTTTTAATGCTGATCTTTTGGATAGTATTGCAGAACAAAGTAATCTGTATTGCATGCAAAAAAATCCAAATAGTGCCCTCAAATTGGATCGAAATGAATTGGATCAAATGTTCAAAGTACAATGTTCACCTGTGCCTCAACAAGAACAACAACTACTTTCCAGAATTCCATGAGTAAGACTGGTTCTCCTCATGTGACTTGTTAATTTCATGACATTCTACTGATTTTTGGAAAATGTTTGTAATTTGGATTGTTGACTGGAGGAACTGATCGATAACAGCATCAATAAAATAATCTACATACCAGAGAGTGGAAAATTAGTTTAATTACTATTATACCCAATTATGCCTAATGTCGCTAATTTGCATCATACCTAAATTTATATCTAATATATGTGCTATATTCAAATTAACAATCTCCACTTAATTTAGCATCTATTTGACAGTACAAACACAAATCATTTATTTTTTTATATAATTGTAAATAAATTCAGGCAACAAGGGGTTAATAACCTAATTACCTGCCATTATATAACTTCTTCGCATTGAAGATTTAAGAAGTATTTGTATATTGCCCTTAGTAAGCACAGAATTTTCTCTAATCGCTTTGTAGTTACATCTGGATTAAATGATTGTGGAAAAAAATTACCTAGTAAACTACTCTTCAAATTGCTCTGCTGTATACACATTATAGTCCTTTCTCCCCAGTGAATTGCTAATTTGTCAGCATTACTATCTTCCCATTCATATCCTTCATTTTTATAATACACAGCTTCAGTCTTGTGTGAAAATTCGTAATAGTTTCTGCTTATTACTTGTGTCTCACTGCAGTACATTGGAAGCAATACTGACCTTCTCTGCAGCTTGAAACTGTTGCCAGGCTTTCAGATGAAACACCTCACCTTGAGCAGTTTGTATTGAAAGACAGATACAGCAAAGAGAAGTAAAGCAAATGAGTTGGACCGCACAAAATAACGGCAGTGTTGATTTGCAGATCTGAATAAGTGAGACAGGTAAGATGCATTAGAAATAAAAGGAGCACGTGAGCTTACAGTCAAAGCAAGACAAAAATACTGAGGCTAAAATAGCAATAAACAGTACAGAGTGTGATCAGCTGCAGGGTAGCATTCAGAACAAAGCATGGAGAAATATTGGAATGCCACCCCAGTAACCCTGTTTAATTAAACAGAAAATAAAAAGGCAAAAATGGGCCTTAAACACCCAACTAATAAGACATCAATATAATGTCAGTCTTGTAGGCTTTGTCTGTCTCTCCCTCTCTCTCATATGCATCTCTGACTCTTAGCAGACTGACATCCAGGTCTGCTCAAAGACACCACCTTTCTGTGCAGTCAGGTTGTATTACGGATCAGATGGAAAGGGAGGGAATTGTTCTGAAAATTGGGGTGGGATTGAGTGTCCTCACTGGGCGTCTTCTCTGGGCTGTGGAGAAAGGGCAGGATACCATTAGCTACAGCGCCCCCTCTCATCCCAGAGTAGAATTTCTTACGAGTCAAGCTTGTCTGGGGACCACCAGATGTGCATATGTGACAATGGTTAAAATACAAGGTTGAAAACACAGCATTCAACATATCAAAAATGCACAAAGAGAAAAGAAATTCAAGTGACAAGAATAGGCCATGGATAAGAGATATAAATAATTAAACAGTCCAAAGTGTTGCACCATATATGCCTTTGCAGTATAATCATAATGGTAGCTGGCAATTACAGGCATGACTAAGTGCCTGGATGGAAAGCATGACAGCCTGGAAAAAGATAATGTGGCATTAATAAACCTCCTAAACCTTTCTCATAATTTGCTTTCTATAGCTCCAAATTAAGGTTCACATGTGAAGGATGTACTGTATTGTAGCAATGAATTGGATTTTCTAGTCTTTAGTCAGAGAGATTGTAGATTCACATTTTCACATAATTCAGATTTTCACATAATTCAGCAGTCTTTAGTATGTGTCACCTATTGTACCTGTTTTGCTGTTACATTTCCCACAAGTTAGGATGTCTTACACCTGAAAGTCTAAGTTCTAGTCACTAGAAAAAAAATTCTATTTATGTTGGTGTTAATCAGTGAATCGGAGGCCATTTGACAGCTGACATTTTACTTAATGACAAAGCAGCATACTGAACAGCAAGAGTATAAGGAATGACAAGAAATTAGAAAAGTGAGATAAAAGTGATACATATTGAAAGGGTGTTGTTTTTTCTTAACTACATTAAGTACTGAGGTTTTAGTTCTAATTTGGGGCTTTGAATATGGGGTTTATAGATGGTTAACTTGGCAGTTGTCTCTAGTTTCTCCTGTTGTATATGATGTGAGCTTGGCAGGAAGTAATATCTTCAAACTCTTACGCTGTGTGGTAATTCTGTGCTGTGAAAGAGTACACTGAATTCTGCTTAATTAATGCAGAGGTAACTGGCAAGATGGACTTTGGTGGACCAATTAAGATCTTTCTAACACTACCAGATATAACATGGCATGGGAATATTGTATCTGGAAATCCTTAGTCTAATGAGTAACTTTATCAACAAATCTCAGTGAAACTTATAATTGACGCAAGCTCTGAGGTAACCCATGTTTCCTAATATTTTTATCTAAAAGCAACCATATAGCATAACATATGGTTCTCAAACTCACTTGATTCAATTCAGAGTGGCAGAAGGTCAGTCCATCACAGGCCTAGTACCCACACACACCTGAGCTTATACAGGGCTAATTTAGAATCTGGAAAGTCACATAACAATATACTGTACTGTACATCTTTGGGAATAAGTATGTATAATATCTTGACGTCACATCATTCACTGGTGTTCATCCTTGCCTAACTAGCAGATCATCATCACATATGAGTTTGCACATCAGTATGTGTTTATTTAGATATATTATAAAGGCTTACCAAAACACACTTTTCATCAGTTCATTATTAGAACAGCATGATATTTCATTTATTCAAAGTTTTAATCATTAAAATATATTTTTATTGTCCATATAGCTTGAAATTATGTTGGACAGTGATGGCTTGTGATCTGTAATGATATTTATTAGATGTTCAAAAAACTAACAATGAAAATAGCAGATTGACCCTGTAATGGCCCATAACTTTTAGTCAGAGATGCTGAAGAATGTTTCTTACCATGTGCAGGAGCATGAGTGCCATGAGCTGTCACAACACATTCAAAACCAATATACAGTTCATTTGTAATCTGCTATGCACTTGTAATATTTTGCACTATTGCATTGTATTGTGGATTACTTGTGTTCTGTTCTGTTCTGTGTATTGTATTGTATTTACCCTCTTTTCTGACACCCACTGCACACCCAAACTACCTGGAAAGGGGTCTCTCCTTGAACTGCCTTTCCCAAGGTTTCTTCCATTTTTTCCCTACAACGGGTTTTTTTGGGAGTTTTTCCGTGTCTTCTTAGAGAGTTAAGGCTGGGGGGCTGTCAAAATGAAGGGCCCGTTAAAGCCCATTGCAGCACTCCTTGTGTGATTTTGGGCTATACAAAAATAAATTGTATTGTATTGTAAATGAATTGTATTTGTTTATAATAAAACCCTAATCCTAACAACAGTATAAGCCATATTTCGTACATGTGTTAGTAACTAATTTAGTCCATTCAAAAACTAAAGCAAACTTGTTTCCTAATTCCAGCTATGTAAAACACGCTTCATAAAATATTTATACAACAGAATTGCATTTGGCAGAGAAGGACAGCAGCAGAAACTATAACTGAAAAGCTAAAGAGCTGTGATATTTCATCTATTCATCCAGTTTTGTTCTGAACCTGCTTAGGCAGTACTGGGTGGTAAAGGCCTAAAAACAGCAGCACTGGACAGAAAACAAGGGATAAGTCCTGGACAGGGTAAGACATTCTGACACATGCTTACTGATGCATCATATGCAGCCATTTTGGAGTTGCCAGTATGACCTCAATGTTATTAGGATATGGAAATACAACAGATTATCAGTAAAAGCAAATGTTTGCATGCTTGAATTTGGTCACATTACAAGTGCTCACTTGCCATGTTTATTGCTGTAGAGTAAGACGAGATTTTATTTATGGAGCATGACATGCCAAAGTATAAACCCATTTCCAGATGAAACTCATGTGCTATAGCAATCACCAGGTGATATTTCAGGAAAAATGTAAAATGTTCTCTACAGGGATAGGAAATTCATAAAAATAACCTGCATGACTGTAATTTCTGCACTACCCTTTAAAGGTGCTCTTCTCCTACACTGGAAGTCATCAGTTGTTTACTGATACTAGCAGAGTACTTGAAGAAATTACCTCCTTTGTTTCAACCTGAACTTTAAGACGTTTTCATTTAAGCTCTATTTGAGTACTGTAGCTTAAACTGTTCTCATTGTTTTTCCTTTGTAAATTACATTTCACACTTTTCAAAGACTTAGTCTTTTATTATCGTCTTTACTCTTGCAGTTTTTGCTCCTCATACATAACAAGGTAAGGGCAGTAAAATGTAACCCTTTATTAAAGGAATACTCCATCCAAAAATATTTTTTTATATCTTACTTACTCCATGTAGTTTACAATGACAGTTGAGAATTTGTTTAATATCATGTTTTAATGCATAACATAGAGAAAAAGGTTTATGATATAAAAGGACCCAATGGTGACAAAAGCCGTTCAATACAAACAATGTAAAAAAGGTCCATGGAAAAAAGAAAAAAAAAAAATCGCATGTAACTCATGTCTACATAATCTACATGCCAGTTATCCAGTTGTATGAACAAACCATGCAAAACATATTTTTTTAATAAAATAATGTTAAATAAATCCTCCGGGAATAATCAGTGGACATCATAAACAGAAAATGCATTCCTATTATGCATTTTTAAATTGAAGACAGGACTAAAGAATAAAGGGATAGACAGAACTTCAGTTCAACAATTTGCTTTTATAGGCTATAGGTTTGTAGGTTTGTCTCTTTCAAAGGTACTTAACAAGAAATGGAGTGTCACATTCATGAGTTCTGGCAGGAGTGTGATTCTTGAAGGAGCTATTGGCCTTTTCTAATGTAGTTTGTAGTCTAATGTAGTTTGTAGATTCAGAAAGTCCCAACAGGAGTGCGGTTTGAGAGCAGAGCAACATCTGGCCCATGCTACGGTTTTAAAGTTGAGGACACCATCCTTGGCCACATCACTCTGTTTGACTTGTACAAAGTCTAAGATTGCTTTATATTTGCAGGCACTTGGTCACCGCTGTGTTCAAAGCATTAGTGATGAGTGAATGTAACACAGGTACGTACTGTGTGGTGTACATTTAAATAAAGGCTAACAATTCAGGCATTTCCAGTATTAACTTATCCACCAGTATAAAAAGAACGTCCGAGGTTAAAATACCTTTCATGAACAATTTTACACAATAAAACAGCACTGACGTGAGAAGAACAGAAAACAGAGAGTTTTGAAAATGCAGACTCTAATTATACTCCGATTAGTTTATGTTTATTATGTGGTGCTTTCCCTGATTGGATTTTGCTTAATACGTTTTCTCAGCTGATTTGCTCACCTTATGCTCATGTGTCAGTCTCAATTACAATTCCACCTAATTGTTAGTCCAAACTAAGCAATCTGCTGTTTTTGTTTTTGTATTTGCCAATACTGCTCTCTATATGTGAATGAAAGCTGCAAGTAAACGTCTAGCACATAAGACATTTTCTCTTACTATTCCTGCCAATGTGCACAGGCCCAGTATAGGCAAATGGCCATGTTATACATATTTTTGGCTGTTTTGGTGTATGTGGAGATACTTCCATAAACGATGTGAAAACACTGGTGTGGATGAAGATTGTTTTTGTTTAAAAAGACCTTTTAATAAAAACGTAGTAGTGTGGGCAAAGTCTCTGTCATGATAGCTACTTCCTTTGAATACTCTCATAGTAGCAGTGTCTTAACTCTGATTTCTCAGTGGCAAGCAATGATGATCATAGATTTTATTTGTTGAGCAGGAAGATAGCTTGTATTTCAATTTATGCACCTACTCAATACAAAGTAACATTTGTTCTAGGTAATGACCAACTAATTCTTCTTTTCTCTGAATATCAGCTTGTAGTTTGTATGAATATTAATGCCTTTATACAAACATCTCTAGGTAAATCCTCCATGATAAATCTGCAGATTTCTCTTTTTCCTTGTGCTTTTGTGTGATTTAAGGATGACGTTAATTTGCTTGAATCCTGTTTTTTTTTTTTTTAAACACTTTGCAGGGATTCTTTTCTCTTCTTACTATAAATCATTATCAAGGTTTGACTATATTTGCATATCTCAATTTCTTACATCCTTTTGTGTCAGCTTCACTTTCATTTACTCCTTTTAACTTCAAAGTTTCAGGTGCTATCCTCTGCTATAGCCTTCTCACAGCCTCCATAAACTCTGCCTAGATTTCTCTACTACTAAAGCAAGGAATGGAATTTCTCTTTCTTTGATAAGCACAGATGTGATGTTGCTGGCAAATTGTTAGCTCATCATTTGTAAATTGTGATTGCTAATCTTTTTGATCTAAACCAGACTTTTTATCCCTTCACACCATATATCATTAACAATGATTATCTGCAAGTCATTCTTGCTTTTGACAGGCTCATTTGCCATAACCTGAGGAGGGTTTTGAACAACATAGGCTTTATGGCATTCTTTCGTTGGCATGATTAAAACACTAAACTCACCCCCACCTAATTTTTACTCACTAACACAAATATGTTTTTTTATGTACAGGGAATGTGGTAGGGATGTCTGTTATTTCCTTGCCCTTTTTGTTCTCTCTCTCAAGCTGCTAGCAATTGCTTTATGCTTTGTTAGCCCCTATTGTTGCATCTACTGAAATACCTCTCATAGGATCTCTTTATATTTTCTTCTATACTTAGGAATTGTATCTTCTGATTTTGCAAATATTAAGGTCTTTATGGTTACAATAAATCGGAGCAACTCAACATTTTTCTCTTAAAATTCTGAGTTTAATGCTCTTAACCTCCTTCTGTTTATTCTAACTGTTCTTTCCTTTAAGTGTTTAAGCATCAAAATATCATTCTACAATTAAACATTATTTCTTCTGATTTCTATTGTATGATTAATGATGTTAAGCAGTCTAACCAGCATTTCTATGCACTGTGAGAGAAAAGCCACAGAACCCACAAAAGTGCCATGCAACTTTCTGTATTTTGTAATTAAATGAATATTATGATTGTTGATGTTTAGCTCTGAACTATTTAAAAAAACTAAACTACACCTCAGAACTCTAGGTTTACTAAGTGACATGGTATACTATAGATTTTTTAAAACCAAATAAATCTGTGATAATCGTTTAATTATTATTACACACTAATTACAATCAAACATACAGTAATCCAGAAAACAAAGGAACTTGACTAGGTTATTAAACATTTATAAAATAATTAAATGCTGATAATGTTTATGGATCATTAGGGGAAAGTGCAAAGTAGAAGTGCAATACAGGCAATGACTTTGCAAAGGATGACAGTCCCTCACATTAAAGATTCATGCAAGATCATAGTCACTTATAACAATTTAGAAAAATTAAGATTTTAAGATATAAAAGTAAAAAAAAAGTTAAAATATATGGTCATTGGGATCTGTGAAAAAAAATCAGGAAAATTAGGGAAAATCCAAAAGAATACCAGGAGAACATGTCCACACAGACAGGTTTGAATGAGAACTGAACCCAGGTCTATGGAGCTATAAGGCATGAGTGCTAATCAACATGCAACAACAGTGTCACACACATAAATATCTACAATAATGAAACTACAATTACTATGATCAACACAATTTTGCTTGCTTATTCATCCCACCTCATATTTTCTTTGTTTTTCTGGTCACAGTATCTGTATGTCTCTTCTCAACAAAGTGGGGCACAAAAATACCTTATTATTTTTTTGTACTGAAAGGGGCTAGGTGGCTGTGAGGGTACCAGTGGATGTGGTGTTGTTGCACCAAATAGATTACTTAATTTTTACTTTTTTGATATCATATATTACCTTTTTTGTTCCTTATCAATTAGATATCTCTGTATCTCTTTCAAAATTCAATAAATAATTACTCACAAAAAATACAGACTACAATGAAAATGGGAAAAGAGACATGCAGATATCATATACTAAATATGCAACACTACTCTACTCAATATTTCCTTTATTTAAAGATTTTGTAACTCTCTGTTGAACTTCTTTCGCTGATATTTTAATCAATGAAAACTATCAAGACAGTTCTACATTTGTATCTAACTAAACTTAAATGTTCTTACCATTTTATGGTTAAGTTTCTGACACATATATCTTAAAGCAGCATTCTTTGTTCCTACTCTCTCCTCCCACACAACCTGAAACAAAAGATAGCTAATTCAAATTAGGCAACTTCAGTGAGTCATTTTATAAACTGATCAAAGCAGCGACACCTATTTCAAAAAAGAGCCATCTGTTCAAGAGGTTACAGTATAAGCACTGAACTAATTAAATACTATGTGGGGTACAGCCCGGACACAGACAGGTAGACCTGATGTTTTGCACCAACACACGTTTATTTATACTATATATACACAATAAAGTGAGCACAACCCAGTGCCGCAGCACCAATCACCCCTTCAAGTCCAGGCCTTCACACAATGCCTTCCTGTCTCTGATCCGCCTCCACTCCTCTCCACTCCTCTCCACTCCTCCGAGCTCTGTCCTCTTCCACCCATCGTATGAAGGGAGGCGGCCCCTTTTATATCCACCCGGATGTGCTCCAGGTGTCTTCCAGTGACCTCCTGCCGACACGCCCTTGTGTGGCGGAAGCACCGGCTGTGTACCTGGAAGCACTCTGGGTGTCCCCGTTCCTCTTCCCACCACACCCGGAAGTGCTGAGGTCCAGGGCTCCGAAGGCAGCGGGCGCCCCCTGGCGGTGACCATGGGCCCCTACAGGGTTGAGCTTCCAAGCTCCCTACTCGTGGTCCCCAAAACAACCAGGGCAGTCGCCCCCACATGGTCTGGGGAAGGCGCAGGCCCTCCTCAGGTGCTCCTGGGTGTCCCGGCCGGGTCGCCTCCTCAGCCATCTCCGACAACTATATACTCTTTATATTTTAAACGTAAAAAAGTTTCCCTCATGTTGGCTAGTATATATAATTAGACATTGTATAGTCACTCAGAAAATATTTAGAATCATTATGAATAAATGAAAACTGCAATATCAGCAATATCATCAACATTCAAGTGTCACTCCAGGCAAGAGCAAGAAGGATATTAATTTCATTATATTTATTAAGTTTCATTAATGTTTATCAATAACATCAAGGTGATAAAAGGTCTTTGGAAAATTAGTGGCTTGGAGGCACTGTCACTTTGCAGTTTATTATTCGTCAGTCACAGTAAAATTCCATTTCATTAACATCTTACGAAGTAACACAGTAGACTGGCACTAATTCTCCTAATCCCCACCTACCAGAATGTATCCCTCAAATTAGAAGAGCTTGCAGCCTTTTTCTGTACTTCTACATCATATATATGGTAATCAAAGGAAGTAATTGTTAGAGTTGAATATCCACCTATAAAAAGTTATGGACATGGTTCTCCTTATATGTGTACACGAACAGAACATTATGTAGATCTGTGCCCAACACACAGTACTTTCAAAGCCCTTTCTGTAACGAATGATAAAGCATTTGGCTTGTGTGCCTTCATCAAATCTGTAGAATGTTGCTTGAAATCTCAAGAGTAAATGTACATGATGAGAATGACTTCTTTAAACCAGCATTCATAGTTCTCTTTTAGGAAACATAGTAAAAAGGAATTGCTCTTTTTATATGAATTGGGACAGCTGCTTAGAGTGGAGTTACATTTAGATATAAAAACAGAGCTGAGCAAGAGATTGATTCAGCATCTGTTGGTACTGTGTAAATCTGTGATGATAATCAAAGGGCAGTTTCTCATTGTATAAGTTAATCTTCCAATCTCAAATATAGGTATGCTTATGAGCTGCATTCAATGACAAAAAAAATAAAATAAAATGGATGCAGAAACTTTTTCAATTGGGTTTGCTATTTGTGTTCCAGCTAGGACATTGAGTCAGATAGATAGATAGATAGATAGATAGATAGATAGATAGATAGATAGATAGATAGATAGATAGATAGATAGATAGATAGATAGATAGATAGATAGATAGATAGATAGATAGATAGATAGATAGATAGATAGATAGATAGATAGATAGATACTTTATTAATCCCAAGGGGAAATTCACATAATCCAGCAGCAGTATACTGATACAAAGAAACAATATTAAATTAAATAGTAATAAAATGAAAAAAATTAAAATAAAATTAATGTTCGCATTTACTCCCCCGGGTGGAATTGAAGAGTCGCATAGTGTGGGGGAGGACCGATCTCCTCAGTCTGTCAGTGGAGCAGGACAGTGAAAAAGTCTGTCACTGAAGCTACTCCTCTGCCTGGAGATGACACTGTTAAGTGGATGCAGTGGATTATTCATGATTGACAGGAGTTTGCTTAGTGCCCGTCGCTCTGCCACAGATGTTAAACTGTCCAACTTAAAAACTGTTAAACAGTTGACAAAGTTCAGGAGTTTCATAAGGATTCTCCATATTGATATCATATTGATATTGATCTAACTTGATTAAAAGAATCTGAAGTATGCTTTCTGTGAACAAGAGTGTCTAATGCACTACTATGTGAATGTACAGACTGAAAAATGACTAAAAGGAAGAGGAAGTAATGAGTAGGAATTGCATTAACCTTGAGTAAGTGCTCTGTATATAAAGAATATTTGTAGAAAGTCCTATCATGATATAGAGAAAGAGGGTGACAGGAATCAGAAGCTGTATGGGGGAGGGAACAGATGCAAGGTGCTAGAGAGAAATATAACAGCAATATAAGAGAAATCTCTGTGAGAGACATCACCAACAATGACAGAGAGACAAAGACAAAGAGCGAAAAACAGTGTGCTTCGGGTGAGCCCTGTTAGGAGAGAGCCGACTTCTAAAGGGCCAATTCACAAGATATGTCAAAGGTTGGCTAAGATTTAAGAGATTGGCGCAGGAGTTGCCTTTGTCTTATTAGCACTGGCATGGATTTTTGAGTTGTGAGAGATGTGCATGAGTTGTGAAAGTATTTGTTTGTGCAAACAAGGCAACATCGTGCACTTAGCAAAAGTTTAGGAGTCAATACCAAACTAACAAAAAGACCTGATGAAATACATGGGAAAAACATTGTCTGCATTATAAGAACTGCAAACCTGCAATTACCTACAATACATTCATCATGTCACCACAGAAACAGAAAGCTTTCATGTTTATACAGTGCATAGCTGGACATAGCAGCAAATGACATCTAGCTAGCAGTAACTGGATGCTCTAATGAGACGATAATAACCAATGTCATTGATGAGATGGACTTCACAGAAGATTCTGAAGAGAGAATGAGCCCTCAAAATATGATAAACATGAATGAATGCACCTATCATCCACAACATTACACTTACAGGTGAAGTGAATAACAATGATCTTGTTATAAAGGGCCCTGTCAAGGGCTGGGATGTATTAGGCAGCAAGTAACCATCCAGTTCTTGAAAGAGATGTGTTGGAAGCTAGAAAAATGAGTATACATAAGGAATCAAATGGCTTTGACAATGGCCAAATTGTGATGGCTAGGTGACTGAGTCGGAGCATTCTCAAAATGGCAGGTCTTGTGGGGTGTTCCCAGTAGGTAATAGTTAGTACCCTATCAAAAGTGGTCCAAGGAAGGACAAGCAGTGAACCCGTAACAGAGTTATGGATGCTCAAGCCCCACTGATTTGCGTGGGGAGTAAGCCTAGTATGTCTAGTCTGATCCCACAGACACAGACACGCAGAGTACAGATGCTGTTCCCTATCTACCGCTAAAGGAGAATACAGTGGGCACATGAATGTCAGAACTGGACCATGGAAAAGTGGAAGAAGGTGGCCTGTTAAGATGAATCACATTTTCTTTTAGATTATGGATGTCTAGGTGTGTGTATATTGTTTACCTGGGGGAGGGATGGCAGCAAGTGCACTATGGAAAGAAGGCAAGCTGGTGGAAGCAGTGTGATGCTCTGGGCAATGTTCTGCTGGGAAACCTTGGGTCCTGGCATTCATGTGGGTGGTACTTTAATACATACCACCTATCTAAAGATCATTTTAGACCACGTACACCCCTTCATGGCAACCGTATGGCCTGATGGCAGTGGCCTCTTTCAGCAGAATAATGCATCCTGTCACACAACAAAAACTGTTCAGGAATGGTTTGAATAACATGAAAAAAAACTCAAGTTGTTGACTTGACCTCCAAATTTTCCAAATCCGATTGAGCATCTGTGGGATTTGCTGGAAAAATCCCAATCCATTGAAGCCCCACCTTGCAACTTACAGGATTTAAAGCATCTGTTGCTGAGGTATTGGTGCCAGATACAACAAGACACCTTCGGAGGTCTTGTGGAGTTGATGCCTTAATGGGTCAGAGCTGCTTTGGCCGCACAAGGGGAACGTACACAATAACAGGCAGGTGGTTTTAATGTCATGGCTGATCAGTATATATACATTTCTTTATTTTGCAGTGTGTTTTGCTTTTACTTGTGCTGAAAAAGTGAAGAGGATAGTTTATGTTATTTTATAGGTCACAACAAACTCAAATAATGTATCAGGCCTGCAAGGATTTTGGACATTTGCCGATTTTCTTAATATATTTCTATGGATAGCTAATAAGTGTAAATAGTTTTTTGACTTTTTATTTTTCTTCAGTATTTACATGATACCTTGTATATTGGATATTTTGCTAACAACTATAGTTTCTTTTAAATATGTACAGTATATCTATCTATACATTGTTGCTAAGCATTCAGTAAGGTTGTGTCATAGCGGTTCGGTGAGGGTCAGATTCACACCATCTAAGGGACAGTGATTTGTTTATTATTTTTAGGTGGAGATCCCAGGAACGCACCCAGCCTTGGCTCAACTCGCACCACTCATACACAGAGACTCAACTTAACAACAACTTAAATAAATAACTAACTAATAAATAACTGTGATATATTGAATGAAACACAAACAACAAATAAACAGCTAACCCTCCCTTTTCCCCATGACAATGTTAATTACTAACACAACAATAAACATATAACAATAAACACTAATGACCCAGTCCATAAACAGTCCAAATGCAACAGCAGCGGATGAAGTGGAACGGTGGAAAAGATGATGAACCAGGGAACAGCTTTCTGTAATTAATGTATTAAACTGTCCTACTGGTAGTCCAGATGCTATGGGGGTTAAGTGATCTAGGGTGTACTCCCTCCGATGAAATACGATGACCAATCCTACACTACTTACACGTCAGGCAGTCATGAGACAGTCCATACATCTTTACAGGTTCAACAATCCAGGTTAGAAATGATATTCCACAGGAGGTATCGGAGACAAGACAGAGTGGTGAATATGAACATAAAACAACAGGGTGTGTTTGCTGCTTAGCCGGCTCCCTTTTAAAGTTCCCGCCAGTCCTTCTTTTCCCCAGCAGGCCCTGTGACTGTTGCAGATGTCCAATTAGGGAAATACCATCATGGCAGTCTGGGAAAGGGAGACTATTAATCCTTTGTACTGCTACAGTGTACTGCAACAAAATGGCCGCAAAGGTAAAAAAAGCTGAGTCAAAAGATGAAACATGAGTAAAATAATTGAAAGTTAAACCTGAAAACCAATCCTGTTTTTTCAGATAGAATCAGAATGCAAACCAAAAGTCAAAAACGTGGTTCCTAGTTCATTTGCGTTGAATTAAGAACCCGAAACACAGAGAAAGCTAAGTTAGATTCTAAAAACTTGCATGACTACCAGATCCATACTGATGCCACCAAACAAAACCTTTGTAAGCCATGCCCCAAGCAACCACATAACACATCACAGCAACAAGAAACAAAAATAGTGGTGCCGTAACCATGACAAAAATGGCATTGTGGCGATTCCTAAAACAAATAATACTTAATTTAATAATCAACACAACAATAACTAACTGTTGTAATAATCAAATATTCAGAACCCTAAAGTTCAAAAACACTTTACATCTGATTATACAAAATTGTAATTTTCTAAAGTGAGGAAAAATATTTGGAATTAAAAACAGGAACAGGCCTAGTCAAAACCAATAAATCAAGGCTGTCTATTGCCAAAACCAAAACATGAACCGAAGTCAAAGTAAAAAACAAGACTGCCAAGTTGATTACCACAGATGTTTCAAATGTCATGAATAAGGAGATCATATGCACAATAATCCTATACTGTAAGTGGAAGGATATGTCAACCTTTGGCTAGAGAGCTTTCCATAACCAGATTGTCACAAAGATAGGGAGATCATTCAGAATCAGTATGTTAATACTGTATAATAATAAAAAATAAAGGATCCTCCAGTCCCCTTGAAAGCACGATCAGTACTGGCCCAGAGCATCACACATACTATAGCCAGATTTCAGAGGACTGGGTGAGAACCCCATTCAACTTGCCCTTGACCACCATTTGTCAAACTGCTCCTTTCCTTCGTCAGCCTCCTTCTGCCTTCACTTCTCCCTGACATCAATCAGCAGATCCAGACTTCTCTCTGTTTCTTTCTTTGCTCTATGGGACCCCATACAACAACAAGAACAACATCAATTATTTATATTTGTATAGCCCAAAATCATACAAATAATACCTCAATGGGCTTTTACAGGTTCTGTTTAATCGACAGCCTACCGCCTTCTTTGCAGGAAAAAATTAAAGAAATCTTGGGAAGGGCAATTCAAACAGAGACCTCCATCCTGTTAGGTTGGGTGTCGACAAACAGGGTAAATACAACAATCCACAATTATGATGTCACACTGATGACATCATACAGCATGGCTTCTGGGAGATGTCACCAGCCAACCTGCAAATGAATATCTAACCACAGTTGGTCACAATGGTGGTGCCCATAATGAAAACAGACTGACAAATCTAAACCAAACAATTATTAATTACTTAAATGCCAAAACAATAATTAATGTTGAAAATAATCAAATACTAAGATCACAATATTCCTCACTGTACACAAAAATTCAGAAATTTACTAAGAAAAGTTTATAATGACGGAGAAAAAAATGATTAACAGTTTGATGCTGGTTTTGGACACAATGATTTTTAAAATTACTTTCTCATGCTAAGTTGTTTATATTAATGGCTTATAACAGTTTTAGCATATAAGGATGCTACTGATTCAATTATTTTTTAAAATAAGGCATTGCTAATTGTATTAAATAGTATGCACATGTTCCACCTGAAAAAATACAGAGTTTATCACTTTATCACAGAAAGAGTTAAGCACAACCTTGAGAGTGACAACAACATGACACACTAGTATGATGCAAGTGCAGACAGAGAAAATTGGCCCTACATTGCATGTTCCTAGGTCAGTTGACTATATTTTACTTACAGTACCTGCAAGAAAACCATTAAAAAAATTACTGTAAAGAGGCCTGAAAGAGAACTGAGGTGGCAAATTCAGGCCATGTGCAAGCAATAAGGTTGCTCAGTAAATTGATCATTTACAAAGAAAATGCAATAAGCTGCAGCAAAAAGTATGCAAAAGACAAAAATTAGTAAAAAGTAACAATGTTATAAATAACAGTAAGTATAAATAAGATCATTTCACTCAGGATACTGTTAACTACTGCAGGCATGTCAAACACGCGGCGTGTGGCCCGCATGACAGATCCTAGTTAGCACAACTTGTACAAAATGATTACTATCGTTTGTGATTGAATCACTCTGCATCTTCCACGTTACTTTTTGACTTTTCTTACTTCCGCCTTCTGACAAAAAGGGCGTTTTCCCATGGCATTACGGAACCGGAAATGTCTTCTGCTAGCATAGTTGCAGCTGCGGCATCAGCTCCTTGATACCCTAGGCATGACACAATCCCCTAACCCCCCAAATAATGAGCCTTGACCAAAGTTAATGAGCCGCGACGTCGCAACTGAAGTGCTAGGCTGCAGCAGCCTGGCAGGCTACACTACTGGCTGGGCTGCTGAGACTTGGCCACTGGGCAGAACTAACCATCACGAGTAGTAATAGCTCACATATTTTCACGTAATGGAACATCAGATCAAGAGACGGATCGGTGCAGCGTCCGCGGTGATGCGGGCTCTGCATTGGTCTGTCGTGGTGAAAAAAGAGCTGAGCCGTGAGGCAAAGTTCTCAATTTACCGGTCAATCTACATTCCTACCCTCACCTATGGTCATAAGCTGTGGGTAGTGACCGAAAGAAAGAGATTGCGAATACAAGCAACTAAAATGCCTAGTCAAAACCAATAAATCAAGGCTGTCTATTGCCAAAACCAAAACATGAACCGAAGTCAAAGTAAGAAACAAGACTGCCAAGTTGATTACCACAGATGTTTCAAATGTCATGAATTAGGAGATCATATGCACAATAATCCTATACTGTAAGTGGAAGGATATGTCAACCTTTGGCTAGAGAGCTTTCCATAACCAGATTGTCACAAAGATAGGGAGATCATTCAGAATCAGTATGTTAATACTGTATAATAATAAAAAATAAAGGATCCTCCAGTCCCCTTGAAAGCACGATCAGTACTGGCCCAGGGCATCACACATACTATAGCCAGATTTCAGAGGACTGGGTGAGAACCCCATTCAACTTGCCCTTGACCGAAATGAGTTTCCTCCGCAGAGTGTCTGGGCTTTCCCTTAAAGACAGTGTGAGAAGCTCCGTCATCTGGGAGGAACTCAGAGTAGAGCCGCTGCTCCTCAGCATCGAGAGGAGTCAGATGAGGTGGCTTGGACATCTGATCAGGATGCCATCTGGAAGAATCCCTAGTGAGGTGTTCCGGGCATGTCTAACCGGGAGGAGGCCCCGGGGAAGACCCAGGACACACTGGAGGGACTATGTCTCTCGGCTGGCCTGGGAACGCCTTGGGATTCCCCCGGAAGAGCTAGTAGAAGTGGCCAGGGAGAGGGAAATCTGGACATCTCTGCTCAAGCTGCTGCCCCTGCGACCCGATCTCAGATAAGCGGAAGAGGATGGATGGATGGATGGATGGTTGGATATTTTCACGTTTTTTTGCTCTAGCTGTATTTAATTTTGTGCTAGTATTGTAACAAACAGTTAGTGCAGACTACAGCTGAAGATCTGAAGTGGTTGCGAGAAGTTGGTGAGTTGTTTATTAACAAATTTTTGTGATTTAGAGTTTGTAAAATTAGTGTGGGTCAGGGGGCTTTTTGCATATCGGCTTATTTTACAATATAAACTTTGAAGCAAACTTAATAAAGTAAAATGTGATTTTTGGAGGATTTGTTTTCCAACTTGAAATGAGAAATTAATTCAGTGAGCGTTTTCATGATTTCAGTTCACACGAACAGGACTTTACGCTGTTTAAGTCACCATACCCTTACAACATTGAGAATGCGCCTGAGAATATTCAAATGGAATTGATTGAACTGCAGTCAGATTCTATTCTGAAGGTAAATACAATGAAGTTAGTGTGCCAGGCTTGTATGATTACCTGTCACCCTCGTATGTACAGATCCGTAAGCTGGCATCGAGAGTACTGTCTATGTTTGGAAGCACTTACCTTTGTGAGCAATTGTTTTTGTTAATGAAAGCTACCAAAACCCCACAACGCTTAAGACTTACTGTCGAGCACCTTTCATCGCTCATAAAAGTTGCAGCATTGCAAGATTTCAAGCCTGATATTGACAAACTGGTTACTAACAAGAGATGCCAAGTGTCGGGACAAAAGAAATGGATCTCAGACTGTAAGACTCCTATATAAGGACCTAGCTAAGAGGCTAAGACTCTAAGTGTACGCTGTTGTACAGAAATTGTATGGAAATAAATTGCTTTTCTTTAAACTTTAAGTGTTACATTTTTTAAAGTTTTCAGTATTGGAAAGAAAGCTACAGTAACTTTGTATAATAGTATAATAGTATTTGTTACAGTGCGGCCCGCCGATGCACGTATGGCAGTCGAAGCGGTCCACCAATGGTAGTGAGTTTGACATGCCTGGACTACAGCATCAACAATTGGCAGGCACAACCATCACAGTGTAAATGCTAGAGGGTACTTTACAAAACGTAGATAATCTGGCAATTGTGGAACTTTCAGATTATGACAAAATAAAAAGAAATCAAAAGATGTGGCAAAATACACCATAATATGCTAAGATTTTTCATTATTTTGCCTTAAAAAAAATCAGATGTACTGTATTCTTAGTGCATGTCTTTATTATGACTATGAGAAATAATATATTTTGTTAAAAATGCTAAACAGAATTTTAGATTGTCACAGATTAACCTTTAAGAATAAAAATCTGCATGCATTTTTCAGCTGTAGAAGAATCCAGCAATATATATCTTTATTCCCTAGTTGCAAAAATTAGTACAGTAAGTGTGTAAAACTTGACTCTCTCTGGCTTTTTTTCTAAATTCCACCATCACTTTGAATAAATGTTGTGATTTCTGCAAAATTTGCCTGTTTGAGAGACAATGGCTGGGAAAAATGCAATGCATATCACAATTCAAATGGCATTTTCCTCTTAACTAATTTTAGGATTATTTCTCATTATAATCCATCCATCTAAAACCATCTTATCCCAATACATGCATAAAAATGAAAAAGAATAAGTTCATTAAGCAAGACATTGCAAAACATTTACAAAGATAACTAGGTCCAAAGTGAAGGTTAAACCCTAATATTTAAAATGTACGCAGTAGATGAAGCAAAATATTCATTTATCCATTTCCAAGCCTGGCTAATCCAATTCAGAATTGTGGGACCTAGTGTCATACCTGGCAGTGTATGGAGCAAGACAAAAGTTAAGTCTTAACAGGACGCCAATCCATCACAAGAAATGCTTACTTACACTTCACAATTATTCACATAAGGACAAAGATATTGACTATGGGGCTTTCCTCAGAAAGCTGTCAATCCTGTCTACATGTGCTTTGTTGATTTGGAAAACTATGTATTCAATAATATACTGTAAGAGTTGCTTCAAGAATTTTGGGTTCAGAGAAAGCTGCTGTGTACCATCCAGTCCCTGCATTCATAAATATTTGGGTCTGTTGAGTGTGAATATTAGACTGTGCAGGGTACATCTCATTTCTTCCTCTTTTCAAAATTTTCACTGAGAGAATATCCAGCCCAACTGAGATTTGAATAGTTTTCAGCTTAGAAAACTAATTGCATCTCTGTAAATGATGCTCTCCTCTTGGCTTCATCAACTGTGATCTCATGGATGAACTAGAATGGTTTGCAGCGGAGTGTGATCCAGCTAGGAAAAGAGTGGCTTATGCTTTCCAGTGTAAAGTGTGAACATCTGCCTCTAGTGGATAAATTAAATTATTTTAGGGTCTTGTTCACAAATAAGAGAAGTGCTGATTATTAAATTGATCAAGAATCAGCAGAGCAGTAGCAGGTTTTCATTCATTTCACCATACCATGGTGGCAAACTAAGTTAAGGCCACAGAGGAAGCTTTTGATTTACAAGTGGTCTGTTTCTACACCCTCATCTCTGGTCAACAAGCTGTGTTATTTATTAAATGAAATAGATCATAAATAGAGGTAAACAATATGAGGTCCCTGTATGAGGCTTCCAGGCTAAAACTCTGTGGCAGAGTTAGGATCCCAACAATATACTGTAGAAGGATGTTGAAGTAGAATTGCTGTCTCTCTAGATAAAAAGAAGCCAGTTGAAGTGGTTTGGGCACGTAGTTAGAAAGCTCCCATTGCACTTCCTAGGGAAAGTATACACGAGAAGGCTCCTTGAGAAAAGATAAAGAAGCATACTTAGGACAAAAACTAAAATGACTGTATCTCTCCCAGGTGACCTCACAATATCTGGAATTTCAATTCCCCAGGAGGTAAAAGTAATTCCACGCCTGAGCATGGGGTGGCGAAGTGCACTGATTCGCTCTCTCAATTCCTTGCAGACAATTCTCGAGAAGTACCACCCGGTTCTGGGGCAACCAATGATGTCACTGCCGGTTCCGGGCCTGATGACATCACTTCCTCTACTTGCATTTAAAGGCCATCATTTTAAGGCAGCAAGTCAGTTCTGTTTTGGAATCAGTTGTGTCTGTTCTTTTTGATAGATTTTGCAGCCGGGAAATATTATACAAGTGGCTGCCCCAAACCTTTCCAATGTCTCTTTATCGTTCTTGTGACATATTGTGACGATGTGGGTTCTGCTCCATGCTCCAATCTTAAGCCCTCGAACCCCTCGAACCCGACACCGTCGGTAATGTCACTGATGAGCTAGGCAGTGAAGACATCAACCATGAAGCAAGGGGATGGTGCAAAAAGTGCAAAGTGCTTTTATTAAAAACAGCAAAATCAAAAACAAAGTGTTCAAATAGATAAGTGCAGTGTCTCAAATCTTCAAATAAATAATCCAATAAAAACAGGTGAATCCGTGGAGGTTAAAATCACAATAGAAAAAAAAAACCTTAAAAACCGAGGTTAAAATAACAGCTGGAAACAGTCTTTCTTTTAAAACTAAAGCCAGGTGTGTTCTTCTACTGGCGGATCCCCTGCTTCTCCCATTCGGGCACCGTAACGGGGGAGTCGTCCTACCAGCAAAATGCAGCTCCCTTCAATTCTGGTCCAGTAGCCCCCTGATCCCTGGCTACGTCAGGCTCCAGCCGGACTGAGACTTGGGTTCCTTCCCCAGCGGCCAGGGCGCTCGCGCTAGGGCTCAACACACCCAAAGCCTCCTCGACTCTGATTACTTCAATGGCCAGCTGACCCCTCTGCCGGTCACTCCAGCTCCTCAAAACTGCTCAGCTGGAGCGACCTCTTCAATCTGCCCCCTCCAAACGCTCATTTGGGGCTCTCCTACCAGCTGCATTCCACCTTCATGAGCCAGCTCTCGCTCTCACTCTCACTCTCCTGCACCGGCTTTCTCCTTCTCACTTTTAATCTCTCGTTCCCTTTTTCTTCTCTCCTCTATTTTTCTCTTTCTTTCCTGTCCACTTCATGCTTTTATTATATGCTCCAGGGACGTGGATCAGGTGTGGCAATCAGCAGCTACCGGCAACAATTACTGATGCGGACGACTCCTCACCCATGCACTTAAGCGAGGACTGTCCGCATCACAAATTCACCCAGGAACTGCTCCGGCCACACTACCATGCCCCCTCTCTAAGCCACGAGTGCAGCGATTATTCATTTAAAAAGTGGCCCTTAATCTGAGCTGTGGACCCGCTATACCACACATGTTATGTTAGCTCTATCTACTAATTTATAAATCAGCAATAGTATGCCATCAACTTGTTTGAAATTCAGAAAGATGAATACTGATACCATGAAATTTAGTGCAGAATAGTTTAGTTTATTATTTTTTGGACTTGATTGTAATTTTCTTCTTTATTTATTTTTTTCTGTATCAGCTGGTACTTAATAATGACACACAGATATCAAAATAGTCAAAAGACAGCTGATTTGGTTATTATCTTTCACCTGTGTGGTGTCATCAGAATAAAAAATAAAAAAAAAAAATCTCTTATTATTCTGAAACAAGCACTGGACACTGGAGGTGGCTATGTGGGTAAAACACATGTTGCTCAAAAAATCCATACCGGCTCACTAACTGCAGGCAACTTCTTCAAAGCCACACAGTTTAAAAACTTACTGAAATATAGTTATTAAAATTGTTGTGTGTCCTCACAAGGATGAACGTTTGAGAGGAAGCCAGCTAAAATAATAGACAAAGGTTCCTTGCTGTCTGGCACACTAGACTTGAGTTCAACTGATCTACTGTTATAGTTCTTTGATCAATAATAAAGAACTAAATAAAACACTCAAATAGTGAGGATAGTCCCCAGACATGAAAGGACACATAAAATAATGGTTAATCAGCTCTGAAGAGTGTGTGTAACCTTTGAGTGACCAACAATAATAGAGATGTGTGCTGCCTGCAGCATCAAGGTGCTGGAAGCCAATGGAACAAATTACAGGATTGAAGGTTTGAGGTATGTTATCTAAAAGAAGGCCTCATTTTTGTGCTTCACATAATGAATTCTCCAGCGATACACAAGCAAAAAAGATTCAAGAGATTTTTCTGTGGAGCTGCTTTCAAATGGTCTTGCTAGAGTGTATTCTTTCAGATTTTAAAGCCTGCTCAAAAACAGATCACACAATTAAACTAAAGGAGGCAGGAGGGCACATGTCTAGCCTGCTAAATCAACTTCTTCTATGCTAGTAATCAAAGAAATTAAACGATGGATGTCACAGCAAGATATTAAGCATGTTAAGTAAACATAATGATGGATGGATTTTAAAATCGGCACCTTTTCCAATAATATTAAACTTAGGGCAGAATGAACTGTGTGGGCAGCATGGTGGTGCAGTGGCAGCGCTGCTGCCTCGCAGTAAGTTGACCTGGGTTCGGGTCCTCCCTGCGTAGAGTTTGCATGTTCTCCCCGTGTCTGCGTGGGTTTCCTCCCACAGTTTAAAGACATGCAGGTTAAGTGCATTGGCCATCCTAAATTGTCCCTAATGTGTGCTTGGTGTGTGCCCTGCGGTGGGCTGGTGCCCTGCCCGGGATTTGTTCCTGCCTTGCGCCCTGTGTTGGCTGGGTTTGGCTCCAGCAGACCCCCGTGACCCTGTGTTAGGATAAAGCAGGTTGGACAATGACATGACATGACAGGAACAACTGATGGATATATTTAAGGAACAAATGATTGTTTTATCTTTAATCTCTTACTTACCTACAGTTGAAAGCAAGTGTTATGAACTGAAAAGATAACTAACATTTGTTAAAATGACGGTTTGGATTGCAGAATTACCTCAACCTAACATGCAAACTGGAACTTATTTTCAACAAAAAACAAGATGTGCATATGTGACTGTTTCCATTATAGCATCTTAACTCACAATATAATTCTGAAAAATTATCCATAATTTTTAATTAGAAGACATAACTACTCTTATGTCTTTTATGAAAGTCAAGCATTTTGTTTAAATCTAATTTTATAACTGGGAAAGAGATGACAAGGAAATAGATTTGTGTCAAAGTATACTCTATACCAAATCATATTCCTTGGTTTAGCCAATGTTTCTATAATTTTCAGGATTTTGTTAACAAAGAAATTTAAAAATATTTTCTAAATGTATATGGATGTTTAAGATATTCTAATGGTCTCTAACAATGAGTTAAATTTAATTCATTGTATATGTGATGCACTTACAGATGTAGAAGTTTCTGCGCAAAATTAGACAAGTGCAACTTTTATGTCTTATTTAAAAAAAAGAAAGAAATTGGCACAAGAAAATCAGATCTTTCAAGCAGGTGCAATATCTTATAATATTTGAAATGTATGATAAGAACAGAATTTTTATAATTTATTATAATTATAGAGAAGTAACCACAATCTGAAAAAATAAAAAATTAAATATCTGTTTGGTGACTAAGTCAGTATTTTATTTCTTAAGTGACATAGTTTACTAAACAATCTCATGGTCAAGTATCTTTCCAAAAATTGCAGCCAATAAATCTTTTCAAAACAAAACTTAACGAGTGAAAAAACTAAGCTCAAATTGAATAAAGAAAGATCAAATCTGAAAAGTAAAGTTTTCATACTGTTAACCAAGATCCTTCCCACAGACTAGAGACAACATTTCCATTTGTTTTCCTTTACATTACATTCTCCAAACACTAGATTATCTTTAGTTTCTAAATATGAGATTTTATTTGTTTTCTGACACTAGATCCTTTCTAAACATTATTTTTGTACATTTTAAAGAGTGGACAAATCTGTCTTAAATCCAGTACAAATCTACTTTGGTTTTGTTTATTTTTAGTCCCTAAATTTGCCAGAAACAGACTTAGTGCAGCCATTTTGTGATGTTTTGGTGCTGGTCGTGGCCATATTGTCTGTGGCTGGTCACACGGATTGTGTCTTGATATAAGTATAAGATGTGGTTGCATGGTGTGGTCAGCATCTAAGCTTTTAAATACCACCTAAAATTATAAATTATTAAAATAGTAAAATAATGTATGGAACATATTCTAGTCCAGTTTTTAATTTTTGTTTTGGTCTTTTTGCCTTCCTGGCTAATTATTTGACTATGTATTCATTTATGCCCTTTCATTATATCCATATCCTGCTCCTATTTCTTACAAAAAACAATTAATTCTTTAGCCTTTGTCCTGTTTCCAACCAGGCACAATAATTGGTACATGATATCTCAGATGCCAGAACATTTATTCCGCATTTATCCTGCATTGTGTTATACAGGGCATAGTGGTAGGAAGAACACTATGAAACTCTTCAAAACTACTTGCTATAATAATTCAATTATTATAGATTTGTTAATGGGTGAAAATCTCTCTTTAGGAAATAATCAAGTTTTAGGGGTTTTCTAGAATGTTTGTGCAATCTGTTTTGAAATGCATACCTAAATTTCTATTGAATCTGTTACATGACTTATAGTAATATTTTAAAACATACAGGAGACCTGGGTTCGCTTCCCAGTTCCTCCCTGTGTGGAGTTTGCATGTTCTCCCTGTGTCTGCGTGGGTTTCCTTCCACAGTCCAAAGACATGCTGGTTAGGTGCATTGGCAATCCTAAATTGTCCCTAGTGTGTGCTTGGAGTGTGTGTGTGCCATGCGGTGGGCTGGCACCCTGCCCGGGATATGTTCCTGTCTTGCACCTTGTGCTGGCTGGGATTGGCTCCAGCAGACCCCTGTGACCCTGTGTTAGGATATAGCGGGTTGGAAAATGACTGATGACTGACTGACTGACTGACATTTGCTCAATGTTTTCCTGTTTGGAGTGCCATAGACAGCTTCTATTTCATTTAGAAATGAATGCACCTTAACATCATACCGACACCAACTGGCCTGAATGCTGTATTGTATCAAGTACAGAAAAAAAAAATCATCTTTGCTACATTTAGGCAAGTAACATTATCCCAATTTAGATTGTAAATCAATCACATGAATCAGTTGTATTATGTGATATTCCACATTGAAGATCTTCTCCTGCTATACAGGAATACATCTGTTTTTTTCCTTTAATGCTTCTTTAGTGCCATATTGAACTTTGTGGCTACAATATTCAAATCATCATGAAATATTTTGCAGTTCAAAGCTACATCATGTGCAACCATTTCTAACTTTTGTAGTTTTTTCCAAAGCTTTGACCATCTTTGTTTGCATAAAGGTATAATAAAAGATAAAATAAAAGGTATCTTTGGCTAACCACTACTACATTGTTACTTTCTAACGGTTTCACTTTTCATGTATCGCCCATCTATGTCTTTTCAACAGAAACAAACATACAAATATGTACTATACTAAGGCAGTAAAATAATTTTGTATTTTTTTACTGGCACGGCACTTTCAAAGTTCAAACTCTTCCATTCTTTTTTAATTGTTTGACCTTTATTCTTATGAATGGCCTAAAGCATAATGCATAAGTGTCCTTATATAAATTTAATCTGACCCTGTGAGGGTGGTGTTGTTATTCAGAACTCTGGATCTTCACTTTGACAATACATAAATGTATAAGACATGCAAGGTCAGACTTAATGTTCTCTAATGCGTACAGTTTAATATGTTTCTCTATGGTACATTTGCATCAGCATGCAGCTTTGCTGCACCCACCACATGACGAAACAGCCCAGGGTCCCGGTTGGTAACCCCCAGGCAGATACATGGTCCAGTCCCACCCATCAAAAATGACCATCTATTTGCCACAGTCAGGTATTACATGGGTGTGCCCTTGGCCTGGTCCAGCTATTCGGGTCTTCAACAATTAGGACCATGCGAGTTGGATCACTCTCTGGGAATCACACCATAATACAGGGAATGTTTCTCATTTAGAACTCTGTGACCTACCGCTTGTTCGACACAAAGTCAAACCAACGGTACCCAAGGATTCACCTAAGAGACACACTACTGAAGGAGTCTAATCTTCACCTCAGGTCAGTGGATAGCATCCATGTCTCACAAGTGAATCTTTCTTCAGCAACAGATATCCTACAGCCGCTGGACCACACAACCCTGCCCAATACTGAGTGCATGCAAGCATTGAACAGGGTAGGAGCAAGAAACACCCCTGACGAACCCCGGAATCAACTGGGAAAAACACTTCCTCCACTCTGCACAGCACTCACAGTAACAATGTAAAAGGCAGCCATAATTTTCAGCAACTTCAGGGGGAAGTCTAAGGATATCCCACAGGGCACCTCCATCAATTGAGTCAACTGAGTATTAGTTCTCAGAAAAAAATCATAAAATGGCGGTTTTCTTTGTGAATACTGCTTTGCTATTTCAAATGTTGATATTAATTGTGTTTGAAACATTTAAATATACTGTCATGTCTACACTTTAAAGATCTGTAAATACATTAAATCTCTGTGTAAGGACTTCTGACTTTAAGAAAATACAAATTTATGTCTGACCTTTAATCTCCAGGGGTATCTCCATGCCTTGCAACTGGAATTCAGAAATGGATTACTCCTCAGTAATGGAAGGTTTTGAATGGATTGTGCTTGGTGAATGAGTGAAGAATAGAATGAGTTTTAACTGTACGGAAAATATCAATATATTAACATGTACACCTTTTGCATTCTAAGGACAGGACAGGTCTTACAGTTGAGAATTTAAACTAAAGGTGAGGTACATAGAAAGGATATTAATTGGGAAGAATGTGATTCTGTTACAGAGCTCAACTCTAATTACTAACTTTACAAGAGCACTCTCTATTATACACATACCAGTCAGAAAACACAAAAGACACATGCTGAGTAATGCAAAATATGAGGCTGCTAAGAACTGAAAGCAGACCTATTTTGAAACATTTCTACTCATGAATTTTCCATCACTATAGTTAAGTCTTTCATTTTTAAATACCATCGCAACTAAAACATGAGTAAAATTACTATATTGTCTTCAAAGATATCTGAAATATAAAAGGCTTTTTTTCTTTTAAAGTATACTGAATGTTTCTTCCAAATCATGTATAGTCTTCTCACAGTCATTGATTAGCTGTAATAAATATTGTAATTAAGCATTTTGCAGTCACCCAGCAGTTTTGTCTGTTAAAGCAACGTCTATGTTTAAGTGCTGCAGTATTTTTTGTTGTAGAAAAAAAAATAGATTTGTAATGTTGTACAATAAACAATGATCCCAAAAATGAACGGTTTATTACATTCATGTTTAATAATCTGCATACCAGCAGTAGAAGTTTGCCAGAGAGCATATATAAATAATAAAAGAAGGACAGACACTGATAATTGATCATTTACTTGATTAAGTTCCACTTGTCAAAGTCAAGTTTGTGACTGCGGAACAGCGAGTTAAAGGAGGCATGTCACCTTTTCTTCAGCTTCTGAGGCAGTCTTATGGAGCTAATAGGTATGATTATCATTCACAAAATAAAACATAGTGATCAATACAAAACTCTTCAGGTTGTATCAGCCAGTCAAAGAATTCCTAGTTCATTATCAAAAATTCTGACTCAGAAACTGCATTCCAGTGTTTACTTTAAGACATTAAAAAGATGTGAAAACCCATTTGAATTTTTCAGATAAATGTATTACATTCTCTGTAATTTTAAGTATAATTTAAAAGACTTGATCAAATAAAGGAAGTGATGTGTTTCTCACAAAGCTGATACAATGGTATTGCAGCACTGCATTTGGATCTTAGATTTATTGCTTGCTGTCTTACCAGTACTTGCATGTTTTTCCATTTGTCATGCTCTTCCTGATTTTTCCACTGTGTTGCTAAGCAACAATTTATCAGATGAAACCTTTTTGCTTAGTAGCTGACTTGTTTACAGGTACTAGATGTTGCCTTAATTACTAGTTGCTCACATTGCCAGTTTTTTTTTAACCCTACACATATGTCTTACTGCATTATAGTAAAATCACTAATATAGATTTAACTGCGACCAGTCACTATGATTGTATGATTTTTCTATCAAATACCATTGTGGTAATGTGCTAAGAAACTAAAAGATAGTAAATAACACAGGATCAATCACAACACTTTTCTAGACAGGTATGTTTCCTGGGAGTCCATGTAGAACATTTTTATACCATTCAAATAACAGAGGTGTTACTTTCTAGTGAGAGATAGTTTTTTTTTTCCAGAGTAGATACTTTTAGTACTCAATCCTGGCAGTAAAAGTGAAAAAAAAAATCTGAAAGCAACCAAGCAGCTTGTAAATTAAAGTTTTAGTAATTTTTATTTTACACTATTTGTATTATTTAATTTAAATTATTTTTCTTTTTCTCAGACAGTCCAAAGTAGAATATACTACTTGCTGACCTGGAGTGTATCAATAAGAGATACTTTCTGGTAAAAGGACGATCAACTGTTCTGTACAGATCTTGCAGAGTTTTTAGATCAATTCAGATCAGTCTTTTTCAACTTTGGAAGAGCAGTTGTAACCTCTAACTGAATTCAGCATTCTTGCTACATGTATTTAAAAATACATTAGAATTTCACACATACACAGATGAACTAAAGTATTAATATCACTTTATAAGAATGATTTGTCTGAAGATGTTGTAGATGAGTTAATTTATAGTGCAGAGGAGTTTAATGTAAGCTTTATTAACTGGGAGGTCATTTTCAAGGATAGTGAGGGAAGATCACCAGTGGAGGTGCGTCTCATAAGATACCGGATATCCAGATTCAATGTATGCACCTTTAGCTTGTTGTTCTGTGGGTCATTTTATCAGTTACATCAGGGGTGTCCACACTTTTTCGATTGTAAAATGACCAGGTCGAAATGATCTACCTACATTAAAAATGCTATATTATATATTTGAATTTAATAATCGTCATGTGGGAAAAGGCTGACTTGCATAAATAAGTACAGCCGAATAATACAGACAAGGAGCTTTTGAATTCAGCCGAGTGAAAAATGACGGCTGTCTGATTAACTGCGATTTTAGTTCCCTCTCCTTTCTCTTTCTCAGATCGCTTTTTGGAAGGAAGTCAGTTTTGTAGTTTTAATGAACAGGTTCGAAAATGCCTTTCCACATTTTCCTTGTTTGGAATAGCAATGACAGATTGACAGATCAGACAAATGCACTTCGATTGTGTCATTGTGAGAAAAAAATCCTCTTCCAATTACACATCCAGCCCATATCCTCCCCAAACATTTTTTTTTTAAATCCCTTCTTTAGTCGATATAAATTGGAAAACTAACTAGATCACAGTTGGAGTTTTGCGCGTTTGATCGTGAGTGCATGGTGGCCAGTGTGTTAGAAGAAAAGAGATGTCAAACTGGCCGTCCTGTATGTCAATCAAGTGGCAAATGCCATAGGGAGGATATATGATAGATTGACGTTTAAAAAAAAATTTTTTTTGAATGCAACGCGATCTACCTGCACTGCCTTTGCGATCTACCGGTCGATCGCGATCGACGCATTGGGCATCCCTGAGTTACATGAACCTTGTCTTGATGCTCTGAATTGATTTTGGTGGAAAACATCGCCTGCTTAATAACTACTTTGAGCTAGTAAAAAAAACTAAAAATGCAAATGCAACATTTATATTAAGCCTCCATCCATCCATTTTCCAGTCCCAGCCAACACAGGGCACAAGGCAGGAACCAATCCTGGGCAGGGTGCCAACCCACCGCAGGTCACATACAAACACACCCACACACAAAGCACATACTAGGGCCAATTTAGAATTGCCAATCCATCTAACCTGCATGTCATTGGACTGTGGGAGGAAACCCACACAGACATGGAGAGAACTCTCAGGACCCGGGAAACGAACCTGGGTCACCTAACTGCGAGGCAGCAGCGCTACCATGCCGCCCATATTAAGCCTTTTTCTACAAATATTTTTTTTTAGATTTGATGACTTAAGCAGGTGAATTTGTTTTTAAAAGTAACGTGATGAGAAACACATGGCTTCTGGTTGATGATGTGGAAATGAAAATCTTGTGACAAATGAAAATCTTTAAGTGTTTGCCTTGCACATAAAAATGATTTTGCTTTACTTTTGTGCTCTTCAAACTATTCTCAGATGTCACTATTGTAAAAGCTGAAAACATTTATTAACTGCAATTAAAGAGAAATTGTGTCTTGGGATACATTACATTGATTGAATGTTAATAAAAATCAAACTAAGTTTGAAAACAGACACTAACATCTCACAGAAGATTCAATTATGAATTTACCAAACAAAATGCATTCTAACACCACTAATGCACCTTTATTACAGCACATCAGTTAAATTACTGTGTGGCACAATATTAAAAAATGTAGTTTATGTATACTTCAGCACTGATGTCCAGATTTGATTTGGATTCACAGTGCCCCGATTTGATTAGATATTGATTTTATCTTGGCTGAATTAGCAAATACTGATATATCTGAAGTGGTTGCTTTTTTAGAAATTACATAACCATGTATAGAGAACATTAAATAATAAATAGTGACTTCATAACATATACATAAGCATGGAATGGCATTTAAGAAGAAATACTTGATTAGCAATGAATAGTTAACATCTGTATTTGGTAGATTTGGAACAAAATATCATTACTGTTTAAAAAAAAAAAAACAACTTTTTCACAGGACTGAACTCATTCACAATTCATCATAATTTAACTACATATGTATCGCCACATCATGGTATGCACATATAATTGGGGGGCTCCTTGTTTTAATACAATGCAATGGCATCTGCTTTATCAAACATCTATATCATCCTGTGATTAATATTATAAAATAATCAAATATTGCTTCTTATATAATAAATGCTATTTAATAACCTACAGTATGTACGTGTTATGAACCTCCATGTAGACACCATTCAACTAATCTGTTAGCCAAATTTATTCCACTACTGGACATTTAAAATTATCTTAAAATTAGGTGAAATTAAAGATACAGAAGGAAGACTCGAGTCTTTCTATAATTCTACAAGTTACACATATCTTCACTCAAAAATGTGTCCTAATAGTCCTCAGACAAAAAGAAAGCCTTTTAAAAATGAGAATCTAGAGCTGATACTTGTTGACGGCAACATTAAATGAATGAAGCATAAAAGAAAAAGAGATAATGCCAGTATTATGGAGCTACTTCAAGTCGGCTGCTTTAAACACATGCTCACTTTTGTATCATAGGAAATTGCCAGGTAAAACACGTTGTTAGGTCTCTTATCTTTGCAAATAAAACTGCTATTGATTAATGGATAAATGGAACCTTGGAGCTAAACGTCATCTCCAGTGCAGAATTTTTAGGCTCTACTCATTTGGATGTTGACTTGTTCTTTACCAATGCACCATTTTAATTTGTAGTATGTCCACACATAAGATTTAAGCTTCTAATACGCTGATTGAAGAGGACACACCACTTTATGCAAGATAGTAAAGTGCCTTACTCATAGAAAGCCTTAACAGGTGCATTAGCAACATCCACTGGATCAGACGCCAAAAATGAACATAAGCAAAAATCTACATATAAAAATTGAGCAGGATAGAGATTCATAAGATCGATATTGAATTGTTTCAATGAAAAATAACGATTAATTGGGAAATTTATATTTTTACCTTCTTTCCTTACAGTGCCGAGAAGGTGAAAGCACTTGAACCCTCCCCTTCCAGTCCAGCCACCATAAAACCCTAGGCATCCTAGAAAGAGGCATCATTGCTGGCTAAAGCAGCCTGCCAACAGAGATCCACTAGCAGCGACTGCAAACCTGCAACATTTTATATTACCTGAATTCCTGTATATGGAACACACACTGAAGAGAAACTTTTTTTTTTTTTTTTACTTTCTTTATACTTTTTCCAGCAGATAGTCAAGATGGTGGTCGCCAACTTCCTGGTCCACACCCTCCCTGAGTACCTGGTCCATCACCGTGAGAAGAGAACTTGGGGTGGATATGAAGGCATTGGTGGAAATTACTGAGAAACATTGCACCGCAGACCACACCATAACACCCCTAGAAACAACACCGCTCCTGTCCCAGCCAGGCCCCAAAACCAGAGACAACACCATTACTTCTCCGCTGTTACCACTGTGGCATACCAGGCATACGGTGGCTACCTGCACCCATGGGGAAGACTCATGGACTGTGGATGGGCATAGTCAAACAGAATGGACACAACGTCAAAGCCCTTTAGGATTCCAGCAACAACACCTCCATTGTTGCAAGCCATTACATCCTGTCAGAACAGTATGAAGGAAAACAGGCCACTCTAACGTTTTCATGGCGAGTCCCGAAATTACTCCACTGCAGTCTGCTGGTTTTTGGCACCAAGGCAGCTCAGACGGTTGCGAGTAGTAGAGTTACTGAAATCTGTGTACACCATGATCCTGGTGCGAGACTGGCACCATAGAAAACCCCTCAGGGAATCACCATGTCAGACTGGAGGGACAAGCCTTGCAGTGGGCAAGGACCAAGCGCCCAGAGGAAAGTCTCAGACAGTAGATAAAGGGGCATCCACCCAATAAGATCTCGCAGATCTTGGCCAGAGCGAGGATGAACCCACTTTAGCAGAGCCATTATCCTCAGCCCAAGATCCAGCAGTGTCTCTAGGTATTGCTCCGACCGCTCGACTTGCTGCAACTCCAGTTTTGCATCCTGGCCACATAACTAAAGTGCAAGCAGTGGAACAATGATTCCCAGAAGCATACAAGGAATGTGGTTGATAGATGGCAGTCCACCAATGGGTACACACTTTTCACTTTGCCCTCAATCATGATCTGTTAGTACTGGGTGGTTGAAAACCAGGGTGAAATCTGGAACCAACTCCTTGTTCCTCCATGTGATTTGCAGCCTGGTTCATCCTCATCTACTAGGGACACACTTGGGTACTGAAAAACCTCTTGAGTGTATCACATCACACTTCTATCGTCCAGGCATGCAGGTCCTGCCCAGAGTGCCAGATGACCCCTATACCCCTGCAAGACAGCACTCCTCTCATTGCCCCACTTACAATTTATATTCTTTCGAGCAACTCAGTATAGACATTGTCAAGCCACTGGGATCCTTGGCCATAGGACCTAAATGCATCCTAATCCTGGTGAACTATGCTACCTAGTACCTAGTGGCCATACCCCTCCAGGTGGCTAATTTCCAAAACTACGGCCTGGGAACTTCTAGGGGTCTACTTGTGTGTTTGTCATCATTCCCAAGGAGATTCTCATGGATCAGGGGATGCCATTTATGTCACATACCTTCAATGTCACCAAGTTGCTTTTTATCCACCATCTCAAAACATCCATTTACCACCCCTGACAGAAAGACAGTCTGGTTGAACACGCCAGTCATACACTCAAACAGATGCTGAGGAAGGTACAGACAGACAGTAAGGAAGGACTGGGGTCAGCTCTTGTCTTGTTTACTTCCAAGAGGTACTGCAATCCTTAACACGCATTTGAGTTACATGATTGATTCACGTGACTCCAACCCATGGTGAGGGAACACTTCGAGGGTGCCCAGCACTCACAGGCCCAGATGTACAATTGGGGCTCCCACCTTCATGAGAGGCTTGTAGATTACCTAGCCTACCAGCCCAACTGGCATCCAAGGGTGCATTTATCGGGTCAACCTCCTGAAGTCCAGGAGTGGAGATGACTCCACAGCTACTCCCACAGAGTCTATTATTCCTAATGCTGCACAACTAAACTATGGGGGCACCCTCACACCCCCACAAAAGTAGGAATTGGGAGCCATAATCATCTCAATCAAGGGGGTTGTTGATCCAAGACCAGGCCAAAGAGCACTGGTTGCTTACACAACATTGTCACCAAACCAAAGGTGATTGTCTGTGAACAGTCTTATCATTTCCTGGAGGTGGACCTAGAGATACAGCACACGCTGAAACTCTGTGTGACAGAGGCTAGCCACAGCCTATGGTCTAGGTCAATCATATTGGTTCCAAAACCTGATGGTAGTTTTTGCTTCTGCAGCAACTTCTGTTACCTCAATCAGGTTTGCCATGTTGATGTCTACTCCATGCTGAAAGTGGACACCTTCCTGGAGCAAACAGGGAACAAATGGTATCTGTCCACCCTCAATATGACGAAAGGCTATTGGCAGATTCCAGTGCTGGCAGGGATTGTCTCCAGTAGACCTCTGTGACCCTGTGTTAGGATATAGCGGGTTGGATAATGACTGACTGACTGACTACCTAGGATAGGAATTCACCCTCATGACAGACTATGCACCCCTGCAGTGGCTCTGTTCCCTCTAATCAACCGCTGGTTCCTGACTCTCTGTCCTTATAAATTTATGTTTCTGCATCAGTATGGGGCTCTCCATGCCAATGCCAATGCACTCTACTGGGCCCACAATTCATAGCCAGGTCCACTCACCACCCTGGGTTTGAGCTGTGGGGGGGCCGTGTCATACATGCACATCGAAGAACCTCCTCGCAGACTCAGTCGAGGTATGTAATAACCCACCAAAGTGAGAGGGGATGCTGCAACTAATGTTAAAAAAGAAAATAAAATAAAGAGCTGAGAAGCTACCTGGTCAGAGTATTTGACCCTACCCCTTTCTGTCCAGGCGTCCCGAAATCAGGTGTCATTACTGGAGCTCTCGAGCAGGGACTGCAACCCTGCAACACTTTAAATTGCTTGAATTCCCACATACAGGACATACACTGAAGAGTATCATTGTTTTCGGTTGTTTTCTTTATCCTCGCACTACTGTATAAAAGGGATGACCTGGTTGGCGCCCCAAATTTTCCTCCTATCTGAAGAGCTGTCATTCCCACACCTGGCCACAATATATACATTTATTCTTATTGTACAAACAAATTATCATACCTAAACCTGGAGTTAAGTTCCAGGTGAGACCTTATATAGCATTATGTTAGTTCCTTCCTCTTGTTGAGGAATGTTTTTAATTTTAATCCTAATTTTAAAATATCAAAACTGAAAGTAGGTATGCATTTTTAATTGTAATGCCTGCCTATATTTGCATTCATCGAAAAAAATAAAAGTCCAAGAATGAATCATTTTTGAATACAATTCACAATGACTAAACTTTCTGAAAAAGTGATGTAGTGCACCATTATTGTTAATTTGCCTAAAGAATCAGAAAAATACATTGTCAAGAAAAACAAAAAAGTGATTTTTACTCATAAAGACTAAACTGAATGCCCCTTGTCACCTCTAACATTCTTTTTGTTTTCTCTTTCTCACTAATACACATAGATTTGATTTCTTTCTTAAGAAATACATATTTCTTCAACCTAAGTTTTTCTGATCAGTGGTTCCTCTCTGAAAATCTTTCTGAACTCTCTCATCTCTCACTAAAAGCAGCTACTGTTTGTAAATTCAGCATTCTGTTTGATGTTTCTGCAGCCTCCTATCTCCTCCATTTCTGAAGATGTTCTCCACCGATCATGATAGACCATTAGGTTGTAGACCTTTTGGTTTCATTATAAATTAGAAGCATGATAACTTAATAGTCTTGAAAAAGGTTAGTCATTAGAACCCCTATTATGGCAAACAGACAAACTCTTTACCTTCTCTAAGCTATTCTCTTTCTCAGGGTAGAGTGCCATGACAATTTTCAGTCTCTCTGTTTCCACTGCCTTGACTTTTCCCCAGTTCTACAAGGCTGCATTGTTTTGTCTGTATCTGATGATCAGTCATATCCTCTTGCATTCCTTATTATCTGATTACATTCACTTCTTTTCCTGTTCCATATTACACAGATTTTTTATTTAAAGTATTTCACTTTAAATCTGTCTCGTCATCTCAGTTTAAGTTGTTCCAAAGCTTTCAAGAACTGTTTTTGCTCTACAAATCCATTAATTAAGCTGTTCTTGTTAACATTCAACTAATTTAAAAGCTATTTTTTACTTGAATGCATCATTTCCAATGAAATAATGCAACATTTGTCTCATTAAAGTCAGCTCTTTTTAGTAAGACTTTGTAGGCTAACGCATACACATCAGACTTTAAACCCCAACATTGTCATGCAAGTAATCACTTCCCACACACTGTGTCACTTTTACAATTCCACTTCATTTCCTTGAGTGTCTATAGTAAAACTTGTATGTAAATATACACTCAGTGTTGAGTTTTTGGGCCATCCACTGTATCTAATACCACATAAGATACACATTTTCCTCCAGAATAGTCTGAATTCTTTAAGGCCAGGTTTCAAGAAGGTCCTGGAAACATTATTAGACATTTTGGTCCATGGTAAGTTATAGCATAATACAGTTTGTGCAGATTTTTTTGTACATCCCTGCTCTACCTCATATTGAGGCACATAAACTCAGCAATAATGCTTAGGTTCACCATGGTATTTCAGTGATACTGAATTAGTATTCAGAGGCTCAATGTGTGCCAAGAAAACATTTCTAAACCATTACATTACCACCACCAGCTACTTCTGCTTAAAACTCTAGTGCACTTTGACATCGCAAACGGACATCACAATCATATGTTAACAATATATTCATTGTTCAGTGTGTTTAAATGTGAATTTACCTTCATAAATTCAACAATTGTCAGACCTCTATTTAATTACTTTTGATCACCTCCTGCCAGGCAAAACCCATAACAGTCTGAAATCTAAATTACACCATCCGTTTATTTATGTACTAGAACTAGAATCTAATTTTTGGGCTGAAAGGAACCCAAGCCCATCCTTCCAAAATTGGGTCTAAAGCAATTACCAACCTTAGGCAGGGCCCCGGTCAGTTGAGGGGTACACCCACAAGTAACAAACATGTTTTTAGGATATAGGAGGAAAACCTTTGCGGACAGTTAACCTGCAGTGCATTCAAATCCTGGACTCTGGAGAAGCAAAAAAGTGATGCTGACCTTACAGCTCACATAAAGTATGACTGCAGCTCATCCCTGAAGATGGCCTTTAAGCATAGCTGATCCTCTGATATCAAAGGCAGATAACCCATAAAGATGTTCACCGTGGTTAACTGACAACACACAAGGTGTTAAATTAGTAGGCAGAAAACAATTCTAAAAACTAGAATGCAAAAGCAACTAAAGTACAAGGTAATAAACAGTATTGATTGAGCCCATGAAATAGGTAACGCTGTTTATGTAATTCAGAGGAAGTTAGTAGATGAAAATAGAAAGAACTCCTGCACAGAACTGTGACTATTTTTAAACATTAACGCTCAGAGATGCCACGTAGAAACCCTCCCAATACTAGCAAACAGTAATTTTTTCCAATAATAATAATACTACATGAATATTACACAGTAACAAATCTGATTGAAAATCTTGTATTGCAGGGTTCAACTATGTCTCTGCATATAAAACCTCATTCTATTAATTTTTTCTGCTAGGATTCTCTTTCTTCACTTTTGAAAAGTGTACAACATAACAGTGACAGTTTATAGAAAACAGCATCCTCAAAATTCAGATTCTTCAGGATAATGTTACTAGTTTGGGAGAGAGCACCTACAGACCTCTGGCATCTCTGATCTCTGGGATTAGCCTTTCAAATAAGAAACAAGAACAGTCTAATGCATGCCTAACAAGTTTAGCTTTTATAGGACTAAGGCAAAATGAAAAAGCTCATTGAACATCATGACTATTGGCACTTTCCCACCATAGGGACTTTGTTTTCAGGGACCAATGAGTTTCTGTACAATGCCAGCCCACTGATTGTGTCCCCACCCCACACAGGAACCGTAAAGACACTTAACCTAACATTAACTAAAATTTTCGAGACATTTGCACATTTAAAGTAAAATTCAGGTATGGTTCCACCAGAATTTTCAATTGAAAAACATCATTGATTCCTATGGTAATTACTAGTGGTCGCAGTACCAGTGGGAATATGTCACAACTTCTTGAGGTGGTTGACTCAAAAAAAAAAACAACACTAGACACAACAGTCCTGTAGGAACAATGGTTGCAATCTGTAAAAAAAAAACTGGGATGGAAGAATACTCATTTTCCAGGACGAAAATGACCTACAACATATAGCTAGTGTTACTCTGAAGGGGCAAAAAAACAAAAAGTCTGTGTTTGCAGAGTCTCAGTAATGGAATCTGTTCAAGTTCAAGTACTTTATTGTCATTGTGTAACACAACGAAATCTCTGTTGTGTGATATGATCAAAAACTTTTTGTTCACCTACAGTACACAGGTTAATGAAGCTCGAGCAATTGTGCAAAGATGGTCGTACAAAACAGGCATTGTGCATATTTTGAACGTGGTTGAAACGTAAGCTGTAATACCTGTCGATTGAGCACATACTGAAATGGGTGACTACTTGAGGAATCACGTTATTTCACATATTTATAAAATCATCAAAATGTGGAAAAAAAGACAGACGACAATGACAAAAACTTTCAATAACTACGATACCTGCTGTATCCATTTCAAAGCCTCGTAGTTCTGTGATGAGCTTTATCAACGCGGAGCCAGGACAACGAAAAGATGTTTTGAAGTGCACTACTTAACGATAAATACGACATTTAGTGCTGAGCTAGGCACGTCATTAATAACACGCTTTTTAGGGTAAAGTCGCCTAAGGTTGTAATCTGTCCATAAATGCAAGTTTGAACGAGGGGCGGGCATACCGATGAAAAGCGACGCCCCACACGCGAGTGCTTGCGAGCGGCGTTGCGAGGGAACTGCTTTAGGCGGGAACGCGCAGCGCGTCCCTTCCAAGCACCAAGCGCGCGCTTCACTGCGCTTATAAAAACCCGGCGCTCTTGTCTCCGAATCAGCCCCGCCCCCAGTTCTCACCTTGACGCGTGGTTCTGTCAGTGAAAAGGCGATGTTTTAAGTCGCAGAGCAGGAGAAAGAGACTTAAAGGGAGCAGAAGAAAGACATGATACTTACAATTGGAAGGCGGAGAAGTTTTAAATGGAAAGAGAATTTTCTTCAAAGAGGAACATCATGACATCCCCGAATCCCAGCGACGCAGAGTCTGAAGTTTGGCCGTTGAACACTTCGTCTTCTCTTGGAAATGTCTCCGCTTTGGACCTGGAGGATAGGCGTGTGTTACATTTCGGCCAATTCTCTCCATCCGTCGCAGTTTTGTTGGCCGTGCTTATGTCTCTTGTGGTTTTGGCCACTGTCCTCGGAAATGCGTTGGTCATCCTGGCTTTCGTGGTGGATAAAAATCTGAGGACTCAAGGCAATTTCTTTTTCTTAAACTTAGCCATAGCTGACTTTTTAGTAGGTGAGTCCTTTTCTTAGCTGGTACCAGAAGTTAACGAAGAGGGATGTCTGTCATTTACTTGTTTGTGTATGCGTGTTGTCTGTCTGTTCAAACAAGAGTGACGAGACAGCCCGGTTTCCTGTTGCCAAGATTAAGTATTGTCACCCAACTTTGGATGTTTTAAAGCATGGTGGTTGCTGTATGTCTGTAAAAAACGTTAAAATCATTTTCTGAAAGGAGAGGGATTAAACTGTTTTAAAGATTTTTTTTATTACTTAAAATTATTATTTACAGTTATATTTAGCTAGACCGTGTGGCGTAGTCATTGAAACCTGAGGGTATGAGTTTACATCCCACCAGTGACACAGTGTGACCATGAGCAACGCACTTCATCTGCCTGTGCTCCAACTGGAAAACAACAGATATGTAACCAATTGTACCTTTAATGCCGTGAGTCGCCCTGGATAAAGGCATCAGCCAAATAAGTAAATAATAATAACAACATAAGATCGTGAGCGTAAGAAATGCAGATTTTGGTTTTTAAAATGTACATTGTTTTAAGATGTCCACTTTTTTCATTTGGATTTCGAAATTTGTAATATTCTATGTATTCTTGTAGTGTACCAAAACCGTTGTCTTATACACCTTGCAGAGTTGTCTTTCGAAAAAACGTTAACTTCAACAATAATGTCAGTCAATTATCCAAAGCAAATCAAATGAGACGGCAAAAGGACCCGCCAGCACAAGTGAATTTCTCACGAATCTTTTTTTTTTTTTTTTTTAATTCATTTTTAATTTTTTACAATCCAATTCAGAAGCCGTGGGAAACGGACACATAGAAAGGTGCCAGGCTCGGACAGGAATACCCACTCATACCAGGCTAACAGTGTGAACCACATATAAATATCCTATACATTTGGCGCCCCAGTTGTTATCGTTTTCAGCCACGAAGGTTAACAAGACACTACCTGAGCGATATCAATATGGAGTTTGAACATTCTCCCCGTTCTAGGTGGCCTCGTATGAGAAGGTGTGGGTGAAGTGTGACACTTGCAAATGGAAAAGCGTCCCATCAAGTACCGGCTTCCCTTGTTGCGGCTACTAATGGGGGAGAATGTGGACGGATCCCTCAGCCGCAATTGCTTTACATCTTTGAAAGTCTTTGTCCGATGTGTAAAGCAGAATAAAGGACATCATATACTCGCTTTTGTTTAACAAGGCGATGTTATATATACAGATACACAAATATATACAGTACCTGTATATAGATAGATATTTTAATCAGTTGTATTAAACAAACTCAATTAATATGAGTAAATCATTTAAAATACAAACGTATTTTTAATTCAAGCAAAAAAAAAAACCAGGAGCCAATTCGTGTGTCATGTTCAGTTCAATGCCAATTCCTTAATCTACCTTCCAGTGATGAAGCTGAACGGCAGTCTATAGCTCGTCAAAGAGGTGACGCTTTTTATGTATCATAATCATCCTCTTCTTCCAGTCCTTTAAAATGTTTAGTGTCAAGAAATACTGTTTTTTGGGCACCGAAATGCCGGGCTTTGCCCTTTCCTGCATTACAAAGCGAAATTCCAGCTCGTACGCGCACCGATGTTAGCGTTCTCCGCCAAGTTTGAGCTTGCAGTCAGAAACATATACCCCACGGAGAACTTTATTATTTTTTTACGTACTTTTAAACAGAGAGTCTAAGAAATTGTGTTGCAGGATACATTCAACCTAGAACTCTACAAATCCAAAGGGAACACGGAGGAAATATGTGATGCTTAAAACGCAGTTAACATGATTAAGAGCCACCAACCTTGCGCATCGACTTTGAATCGAATGTTTTCTTTCCCCACATTATTTGTGCACGTCTGGTAATGGTGCTTAAGTCGGGGACCTCTTTAGACTTTGGTCAGTGTTCAAGTCTGGACGCAGGTGTGGACGCTTTTTTAGTTGGGGTTAATATGTCATCCAATGATTTAGAGCTTTATAATCAGGGGTTCTAAATTATAATTTTGATTGTTGTCTTCGCAAATGTTTAAAGTTACATTAAAGTTTCTAGCTTTATTTCATATGAACCCGATACAGCTCTGTATAGATGAAAAAGAGACACCGTTGGGTTCAGAAAATGACTGGATGGGTAATTAAAATGTTTCAGCAATATTTTTATGATTAAAAAAATTACCCATATTAAAAAGGAATTTCATTTACTTAAGATCAATCAGTTCAAATATTTGTGTATTGAATATTAAAATGTGCACATCACAAGGAGTTATTCCAATCCTAAACAATTTTCATATGGGGAAAAAAAAATCAGATTTAAATATCCTTCCATCTAGTCTATAATCCTTATACTCAATTCTTGGTATCAAAAAGCTAAGCAACAAAAGGAGACAAGGCAGGAGAGGATGCCAGTCCATCATAAGCACAGGGATTCACAGGCCAGCACTGATACATGTGGGGCCAGTTGAGAAATCGTTCATTTACTTAACCTGCATAATGTTGGGATGTACAAAGCACCTGCTGAAAGGCACAGAGATATGGGGAGAACATTCAAACTGCACAGCCACTGACTCAGTTTTGATTTGAATTCAAGACTCTGCACCTGAGAGGTAGCAGTGCTACCTACTGGTAAACCATGCCATCCAAACACCAGAACACTGTTGTTCGAGAATCTTTAAAAGAAGAGAGATTTTGATCCACTAGTTGTTCTTGTTTATCTTTAGCTATGAGCCTGCACCCACTGTAGCAGGATCACAGCACCGCAATGAGAAAGATTAGTTCAAAATATAAATTGAAGGACAGTTGGGGCATACATTAACAGAAAAGAAGCCTCATGCACAGTACATTCTTCAGACATAACCGTGTGATACAAGATATCATATCTACACGTTGACTTGTATACTTTACACTAGTCTACATACAGTAGGCCTGTTTAGTTGTATATATAATCACAAAACACCGTGGTTAACTCAAGCTATATTGAAACTTCAAACATTCTTTATCGGCTTTATCAAAATGCTCGAAAATTGTTCTCAGATTATTTTAAGAACTGCAGGCACTGATGCATTAACACGAGCAGACTGTAGGGAGACTTAGCCGATTTAATTATTTGCGCAGCTGAACGCATTGAAGACTATTTGACTGTCTTTCACTGTTAACACATTTTCAATATGTAAATATACTGTTCACAGTTAACCCGCAAAAATGAATGTGCTCAGTATTCTATTATTCCACTATCTAACTGGGCAGCAGGAGGCTGAACTGGCATAAACAGCTCAAGGTCTTATGGTTCTCACAGACTGCAGCTGCTTGAAAGGGATACTTTTATTTTTAAATATCAAGTTAGCAAATTACACAAAAAAGATCAGCATCTTGTAAGGAAAAACACCCAATACAAAAAGGTTACATCTTGGAGTGTGGAAAAGCAAGAGGTGGGTGAAGTATCACAGATCTGCAAACTTGTAGGAACTGCTGCCAACAGCAGACTATCAAGTGGCACTTGTCCACTATAGAACCAGCTTAGGTGGCTCAACACAACTGAGTCACAGCGGACGTCTTAGTAGGCTGCTGGATTGACATCTTCTCCTACGTACACCCTATGCTACTTGCAGGCACCACCACAATTCTTTACTCGCTCCATGACTCGGAACTGGATAAGCAGGTACAGAGAATGGATGGGCTGTTATTCTTTATTTCACTTTCAAGTAATCAATTTCAAAGGCCCATGTTTCAGGGAACAGATTGCAGTGGTATGATTTTTCAAGTCACTTTAAAACAATTCCTAAACTGAAAAGGTCATAAAATGTAAAAGCTTAGCTAACAGCCTAAAGCTTCTACAAAATCCCGAAAATACAAAGGTCCACAAAGAGCTAAACCTACATTTCTTTGTAAGAAAAGGCCGTATCATATTTTGATTTAAGTGTTACTAACAGGGAGGAGCTGCAGCAGCATGCGTGCACCAGCGTCCTTTCCTCTGTACAGTGCAACCATTAAGATATCTGAACTGTTTTTTTAAAGCAGGATATGTAAAGTTACAGTACAGATTATTTCATTACTACTACCTCCTTAATAATTCTCTTTGCCCAAGTGCATATATTCATTTTGCACCCTCAAATGTTTCTAGAAGGGCATCCCATCTTCACAATATGTCAAAATGGGCTCTGTCCTTGTACAACACTTCCCTAAGTATTTATTGGGGAGGGCATCTGTGGTTCCCTCTCATCAATTAGCAGTCAGAATGGCCTCTGTGACTTGACATTGGAGTCTCCAGTCTCTCCCTTCCAGGAGAAGTTAAGGCAATACTCCCCATCTTTGACTGTAATCGTTATGGATCCTTCTGTATCCTCCCAATGTTTAATAAAGGGTCCTTCCCCTTAAAATCAAAGACTTGACCAAACACTCTCCCATTTTGCAAGAATGATCAGAAGAGTGCTTAGCGCAAAGTTATATTATAAATGGAGTAATGAAATGAGCACTACATTGCAGCCTGCAAAGTATATAACTGCTAAAGTCTACAGTAAGTGTACCAGACCAGTTCAAAGTGTCCACACACACACCAGACTGCACTCCACTACCTAATCAGTGGTAGGCTTGCTTAACAAAAATGAAAGCACCGAAATGTCCTTACATTGATGGAGTGAAGGCCAAAAGACCACATGACCATCATCAAGTTCTTCCATGTGAACCCTGAATACAATGAGGACTGATTGCAAGGTCATTTATGTTAGGTAGAATGTCTAGATGGGGCTGGGTGGTCTGGTGGCCTCAGAACCCCTGTAGATTTTATTTTATATTGTCTGGAGTTTTCTGTCCTCCCTGGCCATTGGACCTTACTTTTATTCTATGTTAATTTGTGTTCCCCAATTTTATTTTGTCTTTTTTCTCTTTCTTCATCCTGTAAAGCACTTTGAGCTACATTGTTTGTATGAAAATGTGCCATATAAATACATGTTGTTGTTGAAAGGAGATGATTAAAAGAAAAAGTGGTTATGCTTCCCAGCTCCCTTATACAGTATGACACCTGCAACATGTAAATATGCTTATTAACACAAGGCATCTCACCAGTGCAAAGTAAAAATGTCAAATTCTGCTTTATGTGCACAAGTGAATTAAACTAATTTCCATGCTGAACTGCATCACCATCAGAGACCATTTGGGGTGAAGCCTCCTTTAAAGAGATGTTGCAAACTGATGCATTTTACCTGTTTTGTATCTTGTACTCATCAGATTGTATGCTTAAGGTCACCCATGAATAACCATTATAGAAAGTACCTGAAGTTTATTTTAAATAAATCTCTCCTCAGTGTAAATTATTTTGTCTGTAGGTGGCTTCTGCATACCAGTTTATATCCCCTATGTACTGACTGGGAAATGGATACTTGGAAGAGGGCTTTGTAAACTGTGGCTCGTAGTTGACTATCTGCTGTGCACAGCATCGGTCTTCAACATCGTCCTGATCAGCTTTGACAGGTTCATTTCCGTCACTCGCGCAGTAAGTACTCATGTTTCATTATCTTTTCATCTGACAAAATTTTCATCTTTATGAATGTGTTTGCCACTACTGAACACTGAGGAAAACTCGATCAATCATTTTATACATTGTGAAACTTAAAATTAAACCGGAAAATAGTTTGATTTATGAAATATAGTTTTTGGGTGGAACACAGTGATTAGTGTTGATGTTTCGACTCCAGAGATATGCTTTTGGTTGTGACCTGGTCACCCTTGATGGAATATTTGCACATTGCCTACATGTTATTCTTTCCTGGTATTCTAGAGTCCTTCCACATCAGAAGGCAGTGCATGCTGGGTGACTTGGTATGTGTATGCATTATGTATGACAGTGCCCAATGATAGAAGGGACAGGCACCATTTCCCCACGACCCTATAATGGAAACACACATTCGGGGAAAAAATGGCTAGGATCATATTGACATTAATGTACATTGTGTATTGTAATGTAGTAGAGCAGGTACTATTGCTTTCCCCTACCTCACTATAAAATGCTAAAGAAAGACACTTAAACAGTAAATGTGGTAGTAATATTTATAGTAAACATTAACTTTAGCATTTTCAGCATACTGAGTATAAAAATCTTATTTTAAAATCTAGAAAGTATCTGCTAAAAAGTACAGTATCTGTACTCCATTACATTTACTGGATTTAGAGTGACAGTCACACCTTCCAATTGATAGAGAGATCTTTTATGTGGGCTGCATTAAACTATTTTGTTACCAACAATCTTGAAATTTATGTTTTATGTCCCTTTAGGTCAGCAACAGATGTCAGAAAGGAGTGACTAGAAATGCGGTTCTAAAGATGATCTGTGTGTGGCTTGCAGCCTTCTTGCTTTATGGACCTGCAATCATCAGTTGGGAGTACATTGCAGGGAGCAGCATACTGCCAGATGGGGAATGCTATGCAGAGTTCTATTTCAATGGGTATTTCCTTATGACTGCTTCTGCAGTTGAGTTCTTTACTCCGTTCATCAGTGTTACATACTTCAATCTTAGCATTTACATCAATATAAGAAAACGCACTCTGATACGGAACAACTGCATGTCGCCAGAGATGGGAGACTGTGAAATGGCTTATCAAGGCAAAAGCAAAAAGAGGCACGTTTTCTTTGTTAAGCCTGCCAAGAGGGACCCTTTGGGGAAGAAAAACCGACCTAACCATTTTTCAACTGCTCGAGTATCTGTTGGTGAGAACAGTGTAAATGAACTAGACTGTCAGTCCTTAGATCTGCCACCTTTAAATATGGATGACATCCCACAGCAACATACCAACTGCTGCTATCCAAATGCCAATCAGTTCTGTGATAGCCAGTGTCGGTCAGAAGTTGACGCAAGCATTGCAAACCGTCACAGGCTTTTGAGAGACAAGAAAGTAGCCAAATCTCTGGCGGTGATTGTATGTGTATTTGGACTCTGCTGGGCCCCCTATACCTTACTAATGATTATAAGAGCCGTATGTCATGCCCAATGTGTACAACACTACCTTTATGAGATTTCTTTCTGGTTGCTTTGGTTAAATTCATCAATTAATCCGATTTTGTACCCTTTGTGTCACATTAGTTTCAGGAAAGCTTTCATGAAACTACTGTGCCCAAGGAAAATGAAGATTCAGCCACAGTTTTTTGCACAAAAGTGTTAGCAAACAAGAGTTATTTCAAAAACCCTGCCTGCATCCTATTCAAACAATCCTAAAGAAATAATGATATGAGCAAAGTGTAATGGAAATGTGATGTTCCACATTTTGGACTGGCTTTATGAAACATTCATAAAAAAACATTACTGGACAATTGTATAGACTATATGCTATTGTTTAACACAGTACACAGAAATGGCACATGGACTAAGGCATTTTGCAGATCAAATTCAAGTAAACATTATCAACTAACCAAAGAGGATGGTTTTCCATAAAAAGTCCTAATAGGACAGAGAGGTTACATAAACACTGTCATTGGGGTAGGCTACACAGCCTCATATTGTACTCAAATGGAAATGCTACCATCATATTTAGAATAAAAGCACTATATAAATATTGCTCTCTTATATTTACCATCAGAACATACAAAATAGGATATGAGAGTTCCTTTTCATAAATGGTTTTGAAAAAATTGCTACATAATTTTGCATTTATTAGTAACAACAAAAAGACCTTTCAGAAAAGAATTCATAACTGTACACCAGTATGATGTTTGTTTTCAGAATCTGCAGACATGTTACAGTAAATTTGGCTATTCTTACATAATTAGACATAAAACAAAATGAAGGGCATGCAGATGCTCGCAAACAGTAATTGTGATACATGTTTCACAGTGTGCGCCTTATAAACAATTGAATCTTATTTTTGAACCTGTTCTACTCACCAGTAGTCTAGCAGCACATCAGCATTAAGGATTTCAAAGAAACTTGAAAATCATTTCAGTAATCAATTAATCGAGTTCATATATCAAAAATATCAAATATATCAGAGAAATCTTTTAATCCATGCAGAGTCCTAATACTATTGTAGCCTTGTGTCATAGGAAAAGTTTTCAATTGTATATAAATATTCTACATTGTACAGCATATTCCATTTTTGAAACTGGGAAATTGGAGAAACAGATTTATTTCCAAGATCTCCTATTCATTTTGTACTGTATTTAAACAAATAATAAAAGGGAAGAATTTGAAGGAATTATACTACCAGCTTCTATTTTTGTTTTAAAATTAACCAATGACTTCATGTCTACATAACCCAAAGTACAGATTAAAAAATAAATTAATAGACAATTGCTTCCTAAACTCTTGCTCCTTCATATTAGGAATGCAGGACAATACATCACCAAGCATGCAGTCTGGGTAAGGTTTAGCTTTACTTTACAGATTCACCTTTCGAGTTAATGTGCCTGACGTTTTGCAAAAGAGCTCTTATGACCGTACACTTAACAGCATTCTTAACATCATAGTGGTAAAATAAAATGTTAGTCCTTAATGGTCTGGGATTGCCACAACACAGCTAGTGGCAAGTGAACCATGGATTGAAATCTGAATTTAAACCCAGAATTCCTAGCCAGTCTCAAATAGTAATGGAAAGGAACTGCCTGCTGTCACAGGGAAGAGGAAATGTACATTAAGATTTCAATTAAAAAGAAAACCATTAATGCAACCTTAAATTAATTTATACTATTATATTACGGAAGAAAACCTAATTTCCAAATGTGTGATTAACTGCTACACTTCACGCAAACATATGAATGTTCATACAGATCCAAGAATTTGCTTTGTTAATTTGTTTTACAGGAAGTACATTTGGGTACTAAGAAGTTGGCACATGCAGTTAAGTTTGCTGCAAATATAAAGACAGTGTAAGCAAAAGCATTAAAACATATGTTTTTTGTATAGAATATTAGAATTTGAAGGTCATCATGTTGTATCACACACTAAAGCAGCTACCACTGTATGGCATAATGGTTCTTTTTAATTTTGTATGAATGTGTATATGTGAATATGAAAATACATACATACACACACACACACATAATATATATTTAAAAGTAATATACTATAATTTTCTATGTACTGACTGAAATAAAGTATTGTTCAGGGTCCCATAATTTTTTCATAAATGTACTGCAACTAATAAAATACAATTTGAAAGTCAATATGACTCAACTGGAATAAAAGTATAAATTTCAATTCTGAAAGTCCAGACCACTTTCCTCATTTCGAGTGCTACATGCGGAGTTAAGTTTGTGCCTGTGCTGAAGGTTTCACTGCCTGATAGCTTTGCAGTGATGTGTGATAAATGCAGACTAACTTAAGGCAGAAGTTTACCCCACTTACATGGGTGGTATATATTTTTTCCTTAGGCAAAAAAAAAAAACCCTAATGTGGGCAAAGTATTTAATGATTTACAATAATGTTACAAATTCATTTTTTAGATCAAAACTACATATTAAAATGGGGAAAAAAGAATGTCAATTAAACAGGGTAGTATTTTTCTTCTGGGCCAGAGCAGGACCTACACCAGGACTATATAGTTGATTTAGCTGGTGCTCTTCCTTGATCCTGTTTTGGTGGATCATATTCCAGTTTGGTTTACTTCTATTTTATAGCACATATTTTTACATATTTTCAGAAGTATTCATACAGTCATATATACTTGTATACTTTTAATCCAGACAATACACAACATTAAAATCATTATGTTTTAAATGAAGAATGCAAGCAAAACCATGTACAAGAAGAAAAGAAGCAAAAAATGAAAAAAAGGAAAAACAGGAGAACATCTCCCCACACTAAAGTATGTAGTAAGGTTCTGCGTTCCCGATATCACAAAATGTAATACATGTTGCCACCTTGGAACAAAATGCTGCAGTGTGCACAGGACTTACAGAATTCCAGATAATACAAATAAAGGTCATTATTACATAACAAGATTATTTTCCTACTAATTGAGATGAATTTTATGGCCTGTAAATCCATTATCATGCTAGTTTAGAAAAAGCCAGAATACCTCAGATTGAAACTGGCTTAAAAAGGGACGCAATGACTGGAAGCAGAAATGTCAGGGGCATTTTTGGCAAGGAATGCAAGGTGAAGTGCTAAGTCATTAAAGTGAAAATTCTGTAGTTCTGTCACATATGTAAGTTACATTCTAGGTGAACATGATGTTAGGATAGTAAGGGTTTTGCTCCCGTGTTTAAAATCAGACCAAACCCTAACATGGTCAACTGACTCTACAGAACAAGACCTTCATAAACTGGCCCATCAGCTTCAGGTGATTCCTTCCTTAGACGCAAATGATCCAGGGTATTATGAAAGTGCTTATTTATCTGCTCAGTTTCTTCACTTGATTCAAGATTTGGAAGATCCTCCCTTATTTTCTGAATGAGTTGATTTAAGACTTGCACGGTTACCTTAAAAAAAAAAAAAATAATAATAAAAAAAAAATATAATGAATGTACTGTCTACATGTGGCTTTAATTGTTAAATAACAGCAAATTGTAACTGCAAAAAATGTACACTTACCGCATCATTTTCTTTTTCATAAAAATAAATGTATCTGTTGAGAATTTCAATAAAGAGCTGGACTTGCAAAGATGGGTCCATACACTGATTTGCAATTTTCAAAGCTTTTTTTAAGCACTCCATGACTCTTTTTCCATCATGAATCTAAGAAATAATTTAGACTACCATTAATTTCTCTCAAATCAGTACAAGAAACAGAAATCAAAAAAAGTGAAATGCATGAGCTCAAAAAAGAATAGAAAATTATTTCCTAAAACAACTCTCTATGATTTTAATTTTTGGTAAACCACAATTCATGTCATACACTTTTTACATGTCTTTTTCTGCGTTGGTTTAGCGGTCTGTCAGTTTTGTGCGTTTTTATCATAAGTGAAAACACAAAGAAATTTGATAAACATTTTCTATAAAGAATAGTACTCTTCAGAAAAAAAAGTAAAATTAATGCAGGTAGAAACACCAAAAATAAAATATTGCAGTATTTTTGCAGCAGCATGTTCTGCTGTATGATGGAAGGTCTTTTAGACCGCACTGTGTGCCTGAAAACACAGAAAACAGAAAGACTGCTAGGTGCTCCACAGTTTCATGCTTATGTAGCTGGCTGATGCCTAAAACATTGGAAGCTGGGGTTTCAAATGTGCAGCATGTGTTCTTTTGTTTGCTACTAAGTTGGTTTTCTTTTCACCAGCTCTTTCTTTCTAGCTATGTACACTCTGTCTCTTACTCCATGCCAGGAAAAGGCAATAGTGCAGAGGGCAAAGGGGGTTATAAAGTGGCATTTGACATGTTTGGTTTTTAGCCCTTCTGCCTCATTTCATTTTGTTCTAGGGTGAACTTTGTTAAACCGGATAAGACCTATTTATGCAATAAAGAATACACCTGTTCTTAGTTTACATATACATGTGGTCACCTCACATTACAGCAAAGTCAGTTACATGTGTAAGGGAGGGCTGCACCTACAAATATTAATAACGTAAGCACTAATCCACAACGTAAAAAAAAAAAAAAAATTAAGAAAAAAAACACAAATGCGATATTCACTTATTTAATATGTGAAAACACACACACAATCTCCGAAATATTAAATTCAAATGAGGGGTAAAACAGGTAAAGGGAACTATTTACCAAAACACATAGATGCAAAAATAAACTCTTGAAACAAAACAGCTCTCTTACTGTTTTTTTTTTTTAAATTTGAATCCCGTAAAATACCAAAAGGGACTCTGCTCTGTTGGGCCTTTGAGCAAGGCCCTTAACCTGCAATTGCTAAGCACTTTGTGTAGTGAGAAAAGCGCTATATAAATGCAAAGAATTATTAAATCAATACTGCCATCCCCCATGCGGTTTTCTTTAGCAAGGTAATGACTTTGATATTGTTATAAAGTTCCCTTTGAAAAAGAGAGCAATACTGATCCGGAAAAACATTGTCCTGCGCTAAGGGAGTCTATATACTCTTAAACAGAGGGACACCGACATTTATAAATAAATATGACATCAAAATCTGGAAAGACAGACAGACAGTCTCTCTCTCTCTCTATATTATATATATATATATATATATATATATATATATATATATATATATATATATATATATATATATATATATATATATATATATATATATATATATATATATATATATATATATATATATATATATATATAATTCACTAAGGCAAGACAACCATGGAAAGCACGCCAGAAGGTGCGTGGATTCACTGAGCCGCCGAAAAGACAGACACCTATGGCGCACGCAGGAAGGAGCTACGCCCACCAACTCCTGGCAGCTCCGAGCCACGTTTACTGTTCATAAAGGCATGTTTCTCACGGAGGTGAATCGCCATATGCAGCATGTAAAATGGTTTGCGAGGGGTATCTCATGGAATCCTTAAAACAATCCTTTACAACTGAGGTTAAAACACAAGGAAGTAAGCAGTCTTTAAAAACCGAGATTTCGGTTACGACGCTGTGTGTTGGTTCGTTCATTGTTACAATGTTGCTTTTCTTGCTGATTTATTACATTAGATTTTTCAAATGTTCATTTTCTCCCTGTGCTTAAAAATCATTAAAAAACCGGCCTGATTATGCGGCGTATGGTACGCCGTGGGTTGGCTAGTTTTTTAAATTTCTGTAACAGTTTTCACCATCAAACTTAGCTAAACATTTACAACTTCTTTAATTCACATTCTCACCAAAAACAAAGAAAATACACCCCACACAAATGCAAACTTACATTTATCTGCTTCTACTGAAAGAAAAAAAAAAATCTATATTTCTTTTTACCATAACCGTGCGTTTGTAAACAGATGAATGAAACTGAACTTTGCATATTAAATTTACCTCTTCACCATTCTTGTCTGTATTTCGCCCAGACCAGAACAAGTGTGCGCAAATACTAACGGCGCGGCACTGGTCTGGTTTTTTCAGTAGTTTTGAAGCAGCGAGTGCACACTGAGTCCTTAAGGGCTCATGGTTTTCTTCACTAAAGCACTTCATTCTCTCAAAAGTTCCAATTATTAATGTAATTGCAGCGAGCTGAGCCTTTGAATCACTGATTTCATCTTCATACAAAGAGAATGCCTGAAGGAAAAATGAAATACAGATATGAGTGTAAGTAACAATACCTGGAGGGCACAAACATTAATTGAGATTCAGCATGTAAACCTGCTAATCAGACATCTGGCAAAATACTTGTCAACTTTAAATGCAATTTTTGACTACTGTACTGTATAATAAATGGAAAGGCAAATTTCAAATGCACAATGAGTATTTTACAGTGAATATATTCATTGACAGGTACGAACATTTTTGATACTGCTTCTTTCAGATAACTTTTTAAATTATAAAAAGGTTAAGAAAAATGGCAAGATTTAACAGCTTCATTCAATGACTGTTTTGCTTAAAAGAAACTGCAGACTAGAGTTATGGTCATCAGCTGCTGTCTTTTAAACTGTTTTGATGTACCTTATAATTGTACATTTCTCAGGCGTGAAATCTTTGACTGCCATTCACTAACAAGCTTGGTTTTTTTTGCACTCTCTCTTTTCAGAATAACAAAAAGGAAATCAAACTCAAAGAATGGATACTAGTTTTGATTACCAAAGAGGCCATTCTGGTATGGTGCCCCATCTACACACATGTACTGTTTAGAGTGTTTTGATTTATTTATTCTAGTGTCCTTTTCTAATACAGAAAACTTTCTATGGAACACATTTTATTTTTTTACAACAAGGTGCCATTAGGAACATTATTGATCTTGCGTTACAAAATAACATACAGTACATTTCTCAAATATAAGCAAAACACACAGTAGCATCTGCTCACACAGATCCTTATTATTGTCATTCATGAAAAGAACCAGAATCCATGTTTCTTTTCAGACTGCATGTACTGATAATACCACTTTCATTGCATAGTCATGTTAACTTCAGTTACTCCTAATTTTTAAACTGTATACAAAAATGATTGCTTAATAACAACATACATATCATTGCTTAACAACAACATATATATCACACAATTTTTAAACAAAATAAATCTAATCGCTTGGCTATCCGAGTACCTACAGTCACATCACAGGTTCATTATGGCTGCACTCACCTCTCATTTTAGGATTAGCTAAAGTCTTACCTGAGACATAAACTCATATGCTACGGTCTCATGGTTTTCAAAGCCAATCTCGCCAGCTGCCAAAGCTCCCTGCAGAAAGAGCCGGAGTGGTAATTCAGCCAGCTCTGCTTTGATCAGGGCACTAATAGTTTGGTGTGCAAATGAAAATATTTTCTGACACTTCTTCTCCCACTTATCATCCTACAGAAAATTAAAACAAAAAAGGCAAGAGAGCTTCAGATATTTTGGTTTTAATTATTATAGCAGGGATTTACATCTGCACTAATAACAACGTATTAAGATGAATTAGTGATTATAAGAAAATATCAGAAAGCAATAGATTTGTGAAGTAATTAGCATTGCTGTCTTCCTGTTGTCTGGTGGAATTTGCACTGCTTGTGTGGGGCGTTTCATTGGCCATCCCAGTTTTCTTCCTAACCATGTCTTGGGTTAATGATTAGTGAAAGGTTGTGTGCATTCATGAATGAGCCCTGCAGTGGGATGGCACCAAATCCACATCTGGGCCCTGCCCTAAACACTGGGCTGCTGGAAGTTGGTTTAAGAATGTTATGGTAAAAATAGACAAGTTACACAAATGATTTGATAAGTAGGACCATAGAAGGTTGTCACATTTAGGCACCAACTTCTGTAACATGTCCAGAGAGAAGAAGAAAAAATGTAAATGTCTTCTAGCAAACAGATCTGTGCTTCTTAAAAATATCAAATAAACAGAATATAAATATTTTACATCATAGGTACTGTGAGAGGAGGAGAAGGTAGAAATAGCAGACAGCAAGATTCTGAAATGTCTTACTTTTTTTCCCCAGACCACAGCTTTGCTTCAAAGTGCTTATGTACTTTGTTAAATTAATGGTCTTTATGTTTCTGATATTGTTAAAATTCTAAAAATAATTGACTCTAAAAGGATGTACAAGGAAACATCAGGATATTGTTTAAAAAAAGAAAAAAAAGGCCTATGGCAAATAGTCTAAAACTAACAAATATTTCTTGCTTAAGATAACCATCCACCCACCCTGATGCAAATGTTCTGTATATCAAATTACCCAGTATGATTTTTTTTTTTTTAATAAAAGGGAAACTTGGGAAAATTAAGCTAATCAGGTTTTTGCAATTAGGCAAAAAATCAGAAAGAAAGATCCAGACACAGACATTTATCTCAGTTTTATTTAGATGACAGAAAACAACATACCATTTTTGAATTTTCTTTGTATCTGAAAGCCAGCTGATAAGCTGCAAACACCAGTGGTGGTAATGTGTATCGAATCCTCTGATTACCTCCAGCACCAAAGTGTTTTCGTGCAGTATTTAATATCTGGTACAAATACAAGGGATTAGATGGTAAAATGTTAAAAAAGTACATTTTGCATTTTGATCAAAACCATTAAAAAGTCATAAGAAAACTAACCTTTTGTGTCATCAAATGAAGTATTTTTAAAAAATAATACAATGACTATTGTAAACATTTGTGAAACACACCTTTCTTTGTGCAGCAAGTACATGCTACGAGTAAGTATGAGATTTCTTATGTTTATTTAATAAAATAAAAAAATGTTAGCTACATTTATTAATGATGCTAAGATTTGCATTGGGTGTGATGAAGAGGGACTGGATAAGAAACGAATAGATTAGAGGGTCAGATCAGGTTGGACAGTTTGGAGACAAAGCCAGACATGTGAGATTGCGTTGGTTTGGACATGTGCAGAGGAGAGATGCTGGGTAAATTGGGAGACGGATGCTAGAGATGGAGCTGCCAGGCAAAAGGAAAAGAGGAAGGCCTAAGAGAAGGTTTATGGATGTGGTGAGAGAGGACATGCAAGTGGTAGATGTTATAGAGCAAGATGCAGAGGACAGGAAGATATGAAAAAAGATGATCCACTGTGGCAACCCCTAACAGGAGCAGCCGAAAGAAGAAGGGGAATTAATCACCAAAGGGCTTACAATTGTGTCCAATTCCAAATCTTCAAACCAAAGCCTTAAAACTTGATGGAACCTGCAAATTTGCACTCTGTTGCGGTTTTCATAAAGCATGTTTTCTGCCTGCTGGAGGCAAGTTTATAACACTAAACTTTGACAGTATCTTTTATGAAATACCAGTTCATTTCTCCACTTACAATAATTTAAAGGGTAAGTTTGGCATTTTTCAAGTCAGTTATTACCAACTTCTTATTAAAATAGTGGCATAATTAGTTACACAATTAAATTTGTTCCACAAAACTGATAAATTTTAAAAAATACCATAATAAATTATAAAAAATAAAAACTAGCCTAAAACTTCTAGAATATGTTCATTTTGAAGAAGGTTTTGATTTAAACAAAACATGCCTTCCACATTTGAGGCATGTTTGCAACAACAAAAGTGAACTGGGAAAAAACACCACTGATTCCTGGTATATTTTTCTTGAGGTAAGGAGATGTTCCTTACTCTGCTTTCTGTAAGCAGTTAGCACTTCCATTCAATTTCACCAAGATATACCCTGCTTATTATTCTACTTTTGCTTCTGCAATTCTGTCTCTTTGACAGTTATGTTCTGCCATGTCTTGATATAACAGACAGATGCAAGCTCAAATCATAGGGCCTTTTTTTTTCTAAATGGCACCACTTTTCACCAATTATATTTTGTTTTATTTTACATACCTTAAAGAGCAAGATTCACGCCAAATGGCAGTGTAGCACAAAATACCACAAGTTTCATTGTTCTTTATATACACAAAAATAAAAATGAATACATTGCAGCTTTTTGCTCCAGTACAACCTCTTAATTCCAAGCCAATTATTGCTAAATTATTACTCAAACACCACACTTTTGTGCTTCACTTCAGTTAATTCTCTTATTAAGATCCTGAACCTTTAACTGCTTCTTTTAGTAAAAAAACCCCTGCATTTTCTGTTAGTAATGCATCTCATTATTAATTGGCAATTGTAAAGGAACTAGCAGCTCACTGTTCAATTTGATCCTATGTATACCTGTATGTGTTCATCAAGTATCCAGAATTTTGTTTTAGAATATTTGCAAAGGAATAGAGATAAAAGAGAGAAAACTATGAATTGCAATTCTGCTTCAGTCCATTATTCATGTGGATTATATTCCCAGAAAAGAATCATCATCTATACAAGAATGATCTTGTGTGGCAGAATGAAAGCCACTGAATTAAGCAATTTCTTTTATCAGCAAGAATTCACTTTAAATAAATTCAGATGAAACAAAAAAACTGAAGCTAGTGAAGCCCTCCATGTCCAAATTTAAGGATCCTTGCCATGTTTGTTTTCAGTTGCCATTATTTGAAATGTTATTCATGTGCCCTACCAACTGTCCAGTGCTTCACAAGTAGCTACAAGCTGCACAATCTCCTCCCTCTGCCAATCGTCCCTTCTCTCTCTCTCTCCCTTCAATTATATCTCTCTATTTGCTTGTGTTCAATCTGCTCCAAGACCTATTGGTACATTTTCTCACCACTAGTTTTGAAGCCTGACATAAGTGACAGTTTATTGCCTAAACGTTTACAAAAAACGGTAATGAATGGAAGTCACCTCTACATAAAGTACAAACTTCCTCAATATGGGCATGAACTCAAAAACACATTGTGTATGTTTCTCTTGATTGATCCAAAATGTACTTGGTTCAAGAACCTGCTAGTGCAAGTAGACACCTACTTTGCTGTGCCGTATATGGAATCAAAATTGAATAAACTGAGGAAAAGCAGTTATTTAAAGATGCATAAAATCTCAAGACTTCATTCAATATGCAGGGACATTCTCTGATCTCAAGGAGACATTAAATATTTACCTTGACAGAGGTCACTTCAGCTGGTATACTTTGAAATTTTTTCCTTTTATTTGTTTGACAGACATTCTAAATGGCAACATGAATCTCCGGGACAAATTAGTCAAACACCAGAATCGTGAGCATGCAGGCAAGTAAGCTGCTGGCACACCAGCACACTACTGATTTTTTGCAGCAATTTTTTTGGATACTGGTAATTTTGCTCACTGAATTTTTCCCTGAAAATTCATGATGACTGGCTTAGGCTAACTTTTCCCCCAAGCACCACAAAGTGCATTGCAAGGCCAGGGTGACATCACAAAACTGTAGCACTTTTATAACCCACTCAAAAGTAGTTCAGTTTTGCCTTGCCCACTGACTTCAATGCATTTCACAGAGTTTGTGGATATTCCAAACATTGATTGAGCTAGAAGATAAGCGAATTTAGAGGGGTTCACTCAGCACTACAGCTCAATTTGCCTGCTGCTTGAGGAAAGTTAACCACAAGAGTTAAAAAGTCATTTACCTAAAAACGAAAGTAATAGGAAAGGAACTGTGTAAATGTTGCTCTGTAAACACAGAGTGAATACATATGTCCACGGTAATTACAATACAATTAAAATACCCGCATTGCTGCATTATCTGCACATTATAATGGTTTGGATTTTCGAGGACATTCTCCATCATAGTATAAAGCAGCTAGCAATTTTATCTTGAGACCCCAACTATTATTAGTCACAGACCCTGCACAACCAACAACTAACAAAAGGAGATCAATCAATGCCATTTTTGTATCAACTGAAGGGGAAACTTCTGTCTTGCCATCAAAAGGTTATATGGGCTTAGTTTTTTAATACATGATATTTTAAAGTGCTGTTAAAAAGCATATATTAATACAGTCTATTTAATGCATTTAATTGAATTCTAATCACTGCTGTTATTTATTTTTTTTTAATTAGACTCAGTTACAGAAATTTTTATTAAACAAAAATGTGATAACTGATTCTCTGATGAACTTAATTTAAAATGCTCCAAATTTTAAATCAGTTAACCAGATTATCAAATGCACCTGAATGTTACCATATGCATACATTTTCTGTTTTTATTTACTTACTACACCTTCACATAACAAAGCAAATGTCAGGTGCAAATGCCAGGATGTTGCAGCGGAGAGTAAAATATGAAGCTTTAAAAATACTAAACTTATACAATATTAATGAAGAAACAGGTCACCGTAAGTATTATATAATTAATAAGTTTACTTATACATACATAACTTATTTAAATTCACCATTAACACAACTGTAAATTTCTTATTTTTAACACTGATTGCAAGTTTGATTCAATTTGAGATTTAAATAGTTTACACACACACACACATTTGTTTTTAACCCACCCATAAAGCAGTGTGTTTCTTCATGCCAGTCCCAAGCCCAGATAAAGGGGGATGGTTACGTCAGGTAGGGCATCTGGTGTAAAATTTTGCCAAATCAATATGCGGACAACAATACAAATTTCCATACCGGATCAGTCGAGCCTCAGGTTAACAACGACCGCCACCAGTACTGTTAGCCAACAGGATGCTGGCAGAAATTGGGCTACTGTTGGCCGAAGAAGAAGGAGGAGAAAAAGAGGGGGGAGACCTGTTTGGAGGCAGGAGGACAGGAGGAAAGTAAAGAGAGAGTGGAAGTAAGGGTAGGAACTTTGAATGTTGGCAGTATGACTGGTAAGGGGAGAGAGTTAGCAGATACGATGGAGAGAAGGAAGGTTGATATATTGCGCGTGCAATAGACTAAATGGAAGGGGAGTAAGGCCAGGTGGATTGGAGGTGGATTCAAATTATTCTATCATGGTGTGGAAGGGAGGAGAAATAGGGTAGGAGTTATTCTGAAGAAATATTATGTCAAGAGAGTGTTTGAGGTGAAAACAGTGTCAGACAGAGTAATGATTATGAAGCTGGAAATTGGAGGTGTGATGATGAATGTTTGTTAGTGCATATGACCCGCAATTTGGGTGTGCAATGGGTGAGAAAGAAGATTTTTGGAGTGAGTTGGATGAAGTAATGAACAGTGTACCCACGGGACAGAAAGTGGTGATTGGAGTGGATTTCAATGGGCATGTTGGTGAAGAGAACAGTGGGGATGAGGAGGTGATGGGTAGGTATGGTATCAAGGAGAGGAATGAAGAAGGTCAGAGGATAGTGGATTTTGCCAAAAGGATGGACATGGCTGTGAATACGTATTTTAAGAAGAGGGAGGAACATAGGGTTACGTACAAAAGTGGAGGAAGATGCACACAGGTAGATTGCATCCTATGCAGAAGAGTTGATCTGAAGGAGATTGAAGACTGCAAAGTGGTGGCAGAGGAAAGTGTAGTTAAGCAGCATACGATGGTGGTCTGTAGGATGACGGAGATCAAGAACAGGAAGAAAGTGAGGGCAGATCCAAGGATCAAATGGTGGAAGTTGAAAAAGGAAGACTGCAAAGAGTAACCAGACAGCTGGGAAACTACAGCAGATGTAGTAAGGGTGACAGCAAGAAGGGTGCTTGGCGTGACATCCGGAAAGAGGAAGGAGGAAAAGGAAACCTGGTGGTGGAATGAGGACATACAGGAGAGTATACAGAGGAAGAGGATGACAAAGAAGAAGTGGGATAGTCTTAGAGATGCAGAAAGTAGACAAGAGTACAAGGAGATAAGGTGCAGGGTAAAGAGAGAGGTAGAGAAGGCTAAAGAAAAGGCATATGATGAGTTGTATGAGAGGTTGGACACTAAGGAGGGAGAAAAGGAATTGGCTAGACAGAGGGACCGAGCTGGGAAAGATGTGCAGGATAAAGATGGAAACTTACTTACAAGCAAGGAGAGTGTATTGAGCAGATGGAAAGAGTACTTTGAGAGGCTGATGGATGAAGAGAACGAGAGAGAGAAGAAGTTGGATGATGTGGAGATAGTGAACCAAGGAGGAAGTAAGGACAGCTTTGAAGAGGATGAAAAATGGAAAAGCCGTTGGTCCAGATGACATACCTATGGAAGCATGGAGGTGTTTAGGAGAGATGGCAGTGGAGTTTTTAACCAGATTGTTTAATGGAATCTTGGAAAGCGAGGGGATGCCCGAGGAGTGGAGAAGTGTGCTGGTGCAGGACTGCATTAACTACAGGGGAATAAAACTGATGAGCCACAGCATGAAGTTATAGGAAAGAGTAGTGGAAGCTATGTTAAGAAGTGAGGTGATGATTAGGGAGCACCACAGATGCAACGTTTGCTCTGAGGATGTTGATGAAGAAATTTTGAGAAGGCCAGAAGTAGTTGCACTGCATCTTTGTGGACCTGGAGAAAGCATATGACAGGGTGCCTCGAGAGGAGCTGTGGTATTGTATGAGGAAGTTGGGAGTGGCAGAGAAGTACATAAGAGTTGTACAGGATATGTACGAGGGAAGTGTGACTGTGATGAGGTCTGCAGTAGGAGTGACGGATGCATTCAAGTTGGAGGTGGGATTACATAAGGGATCAGCTCTGAGCCCTTTCTTATTTGCAATGGTGATGGACAGGTTGACAGACGAGATTAGACAGGAGTACTCGTGGACTATGATTTTTGCGAATGACACTGATCTGTAACGATAGTAGGGAGCAGGTTGAGGAGATCTTGGAGAGGTGGAGATATGCTCTAGAGAGGAGAAGAATGAAGGTCAGTAGGAACAAGACAGAATATATGTGTGTAAATGAGAGGGAGGTCTGTGAAATGGTGAGGATGCAAGGAGTGGAGTTGGTGAAGGTGAATGAGTTTAAATACTTGGGATCAACAGTACAGAGTAATGGGGATTGTGGAAGAGAGGTGAAAAAGAGAGTGCAGGAAGGGTGGAATGGGTGGAGAAGAGTGTCAGGAGTAATCTGTGACAGATGGGTATCAGCAAGAGTGAAAGAGAAGGTCTATAGGATGGTAATAAGACTAGCTATGTTACAGTGCATCCGGAAAGTATTCACAGTGCATCAATTTTTCCATATTTTGTTATGTTACAGCCTTATTCCAAAATGGATTAAATTCATTTTTTTCCTCAGAATTCTAGACACAACACCCAATAATGACGTGAAAAAAGTTTACTTGAGGTTTTTATTAATTTATTCATTCACAGCCTTTGCTCAATACTTTGTTGATGCACCTTTGGCAGCAATTACAGCCTAAAGTCTTTTTGAATATGATGCCACAAGCTTGGCACACCTATCCTTGGCCAGTTTTGCCAATTCCTCTTTGCAGCACCTCTCAAGCTCCATCAGGTTGGATGGGAAGCATCAGTGCACAGCCATTTTAAGATCTCTCCAGAGACGTTCAATCGGATTCAAGTCTGGGCTCTGGCTAGGCCACTCAAGGACATTCACAGAGATGTCCTAAAGCCACTCCTTTGATATCTTGGCTGTGTGCTTAGGGTCGTTGTCCTGCTGAAAGATGAACCGTCGCCCCAGTCTGAGGTCAAGAGCACTCTGGAGCAGGTTTTCATCCAGGATGTCTCTGTACATTGCAGCAGTCATCTTTCCCTTTATCCTGACTAGTCTCCCAGTTCCTGCCGCTGACAAACATCCCCACAGCATGATGCTGCCACCACCATGCTTCACTGTAGGGATGGTATTGGCCTGGTGATGAGCAGTGCCTGGTTTCCTCCAAACGTGATGCCTGGCATTCACACCAAAGAGTTCAATCTTCGTCTCATCAGACCAGAGAATTTTGTTTCTCGTGGTCTGAGTGTCCTTCAGGTGACTTTTGGCAAACTCCAGGCGGGCTGCCATGCGCCTTTTACTACGGAGTGGCTTCCGTCTGGCCACTCTACCATATAGGCCATACTGGTGGATTGCTGCAGAGATGGTTGTCCTTCTGGAAGGTTCTCCTCTCTCCACAGAGGACTTCTGGAGTTCTGACAGAGTGACCATCGGGTTCTTGGTCACCTCCCTGACTAAGGCCCATCTCCCCGATCGCTCAGTTTAGATGGCCGGCCAGCTCTAGGAAGAGTACTGGTGGTTTCGAACTTCTTCCACTTACGGATGATGGAGGCCACTGTGCTCACTGGGACCTTCAAAAGCAGCAGAAATTTTCTGTAACCTTCCCCAGATTTGCGCCTCGAGACAATCCTATCTCAGAGGTCTACAGACAATTCCTTTGACTTCATGCTTGGTTTGTGCTCTGACATGAACTGTCAACTGTGGGACCTTATATAGACAGGTGTGTGCCTTTCCAAATCATGTCCAATCAATTGAATTTACCACAGGTGGACTCCAATTAAGCTGCAGAAACATCTGAAGGATGATCGGGGGAAACAGGATGCACCTGAGCTCAATTTTGAGCTTCATGGCAAAGGCTGTGAATACTCATGTGCTTTCTCAATTTTTTATTTTTAATAAATTTGCAAAAATCTCAAGTAAACTTTTTTTACGTTGTCATTATGGGGTGTTGTGTGTAGAATTCTGAAGAAAATAATGAATTTAATCCATTTTGGAATAAGGCTATAACATAACAAAATGTGGAAAAAGTGATGCGCTGTGAATACTTTCTGGATGCACTGACCAGAAAGCAGGAGACAGAGCTGGAGGTGGCAGAGTTAAAGATGCTAAGATTTGCATTGGGTGTGACGAGGATGGATTAGAGGGTCAGCTCAAGTTGGATGGTTGGGAGACAAAGTCAGAGAAGCAAGATTGCGTTGGACATGTGCAGAGGAGAGATGCTGGGTATATTGGGAGAAGGATGCTAAGGATAGAGCTCCCAGGGAAGAGGAAAAGAGGAAGGCCTAAGTGAAGGTTTATGGATGTGATGAGAGAGGACATGCAGGTGATGGATGTAACAGAACAAGATGCAGAGGACATAAAGATATGGAAGAAGATGATCCACTGTGGCAACCCCTAACGGGAGCCGAAGAAGACGACACACACATTTGTTTTTCCTGCATTTTCTCACTACACCAACAAAATCATATAAACATACCAAGTACTGGTGGTCAGGGTCTTCAGATCTAAGGAGATGAATAAATCTGCCCACAAGACTTTGTTCCTCTGCAAAATCTTCTGGATCCGGGTCTTCTGCAGGCTGGTCTGGTTGGTCTTGAATCAGTGTTGACACAAGACTTAAAATAGCATCTACCTGAAGTATAAAATTGCATATTAGTAACAGTTAATGTGACATAAATTATGAGCATAGTTAAAGTACTAGGGTGTGGTACTGTGTTAGCCATTATGAATATAGTGAGAAGTCAAGCAAAATGACACATTTTATTGCCGAACTAAAAAGATTACAATATGCAAGCTTTTGAGGCAACTCACTACGAGCATAGTTAAAGACAGACAACTTTCCTTGTCAATTATGACACAATGTTTTCAGCATTTAATTCAGTTATTATCCTGAAAAGAAGACCAACCAACTCTGGGCAATTTCATCCTGACCAATGACAACATTTCTGCCGAAATAACAGGTTTAAAATGAAAGTTCTGTTTTCAACTCTGCAACTTTGCAAACGTCACTCCTTTGAGATATACATTCAGTTTAAAAGAAATTACAAGTGAGGAAAAAAATAAAAAGTCATACTTAAACATTTCAGCTGTTAAAAGATTACAATATGAAACAGCCAGTTTAATGTGCAATGTATCACATACATTCCTTCACTTTAAAACTGCTATCAACCACATAACAAAAGTGTAAAATAAAGGGGCTTACCTGTTCTTGTGCAACCACCTCTGTATTATAATCCAGAGTATTGCTCAGAACATAACAGCTCATACTCTTGCGAGACTCGTAATCAAAGTATTCGAATAGGGGATGGAAGTGTTTCAGTTTCAGCACCGTCAAAATGTTGTTGTACGTGTCCACAGGTATCTTAAGCAACCTTGTCAACTCCTTTGACACTGCACTACTCGTAGCAATGCTAATGAAAATAAATCAAACAAATAACTCCGCAATTAGTTTAATTAGATACATGTACTCCTACAGTATCTTATTAAAAAGATAAAATACAATCCTACGACGCAAATTAGAAAATTACTAAAAAAAAACACTATCTAATATCATAAAATTGTATCTTAAAATAAAGTAGTACACAGACAGATAAAACAAATTTAATGTTCTCAAATAACAGAATAAATTAAAGCTTTGATATGCTCTGGCCTGCCAAGTATAAGTTCCATTGGCATTTATTTTATGTAAACACACAGTAAGAAGCATACACTGACAAAAATTACTTTAGATAGTATGATTCCATACTCCAATTACTGTATTTGTTTCACTATGCTATGTCAATCTTGGCATTGCTTTGGACTATTAGTAATGTTTTAAGCAGACTGTGTTGCCCATCAATGTATGTAAAGGTGCTCAACAGGGCAGAAATTGCCCAGATGCATTTTGCCTGTGTATGATGCACTACTTTGCATCTATCAATCAAATATCAACCTAAGCTGATATTCTGCAGTTCATAATGAATACTAAAAACACTGGAGAACTGTTCCTGATATTAGGCAGTATTAACAAATATGTCTAATGAATTTAAATTAAGTCAATTTAATCATTAACATATTACCTTACAAGCTACAAAATTATCCAATAACTGGGTCAAAAGAAAAGGGTGTTTTGATAAGAAAATGTAAATTCAATAGTTGGTTACTAGCATTTGACAAAACACGTATGTGTGTTTATACACAGTACCTTCAGAAAGGAGAATAAAATTGTTTATTTTATGTATATTTTATAAAAAAAAAAAAAAAACAAAGATCACATTGCCAAGTTTTCAGACTTGTTATGACACTTGAAATTTGGTTTAGTTGCATCCCATTCTAGTGATCATCGTTGACATGTTTCTACATCTTGTTTGGAGGCAACCTGTGGTCAATTCAGATGACTGCACAAAATTAGGAAAGGCTCACACCTATCTATATGACATCCCACAGATGACAATTTGTATCAGAGAGAAAAAACAAACAAAAAATCTATGAGGTCAAAGGAATTGCCTGCAAAGCTTAGGAGACACAGATTGGGTGAAAGACTACAAAAGAAGACTACAAAACTAGCAGTACTGAAGGTTCCTAAGAGCACAGCAGCCTCTAAGTTTTAAATGGAAGAAGTGTAAAGACTAGTCTTCCTCGAGTTGGCTACTCACCCAAACTGCGCAACTGAGGAGAAAGGCCTTAGTAAGAGAGGTGACCAAAGACCCAATGGTCACTCTGGTTGAGTACCAGAGTAGCTGTGTGAAAATGGGAGAAACATCCAGAAAGACAACCAATGGCGCTTTTCCACTGCATAGTACGGCACAGCACGGTTCAGTACAGCTCACCTTGGTTCGGCTCAGTTCATTTCGGTTTGCGTTTGACTGCAGTTTAGTACCGCTTTAGAGGGGGCGGGATTATTCACGATGTCGTTATAGTTGCGCCGCCTCTACTGCCGTGACATCATCGTAAACGCGCCACAAGCGACCTCCTGAAAAACGTTTTCATTCCGCATCGCTCCATCCAGCTCTCGCTTGATCCGCTCCTCGGCTACCAGCGAGGAGCGTCTGTACTTCCTCAATAGACCACGAAACAGCCATTTTTGGTTAAAACAAAATGGTGCGTCCGAGCCTTCGCTGGCTGTGCTAAAAATCTAGCGGGTCTGTTGTGTCTCGTGTCGCAAGTTCAGTGACGCAGTAATGACGATTTTCTCCGGCCAATCAGTGACCAGCAGAGTTTACATGTCAAGTTTTGGTAACGGTTCGGCACGCTTGGAACCTCGGCTGAGGTGGTACTAAAAAAAAAAAGGACCAGGTACTGTTTCCCAGTGGAAAACCCCCCAAAAGTGAGCTGAACTGAACCGTGTCATGCCGTACTATGCAGTGGAAAAGCGCCATTAGACAACGACCTGCACTAAAGCAGAGTGGCCAGATAAAATGAAAGTTAACTTGGAGTTAACAAAATGGCACCAAAAGGACAAAACAAGATTATCTGGTCTGATGACACCAAGATTGAACTGTCTGGCCTTAAATTTAAACTTCACATCTGCAGGAAACCAGGCACTGCTCATCACCTATGCGATACCATTCCAACATTGAAGCACAGTGATGGCAGCATCATGCTGTGGTGATGTCTTTCAGTAGCAGAGACTGGGAGACTACAAGCAGTCAGAGTTGAGGAACACTGACCAAAGTAATGTATGAAAACCTGCTCTAAAGCACACTGGATCTCAGACTGAGCTGAAGCTTTAATTTCCAATTCCAAATTATCCTAAATACAAGGCAAAGATAATTCTGTGAATGAACTTGAGTGGTCCAGCCAGAGTACAGACCTCAACCCAATCAAACATCTCTGGAATGACCTGAAATTAGCTATCCACAGGTGGTCTCTGTACAACTTGACAGAACTTGAGAAGATCTGCAGAGAAAAAAAATGGTAGAAAAATCTCCAAAGCTTGTCGTGTCATACCATAAAACACTACAGGATTCAACTTTAGTCAAAGATGCTTCAGCAAAGTAAACTGTTTGAATTCTTGGGTAAATGTGAGATTTCAGCTATTTATTTTGAAAATATTTGTAAAAATTTCTAAAACCTTGTTTGCACTTTCTTATTCTAGAGTACTGAATGTTGCTTGATGAGGGCCAAATTAATTTAAATTATTTTAGCATAAAGCTGCAACATACCTAAATGTGTAAAAAGTGAAAACTGAATACTTTTTGAAGGCACTGCAAATCCATCTATTATCCTAACCCACTTTTCTAGGGCAAGTTTGTTGGACAGCTGGAGCCGGTCCTTGCAATCAACAAGCCCAAGGACAGAACAACAAATGAACAGGGCCCAGCCCATCACATATACAGTATGTATACATTTATGAATGATAGATTTCAGTTTTTCATTTTTTAATATATTTGTAAACCTTTCTGAAAATATGTTTTCAGTTTGTCATTAAAGGTTATGAAGTGCAGACTGATGAGCATAACCAGCAAATGCATCCATTTAAAATGTAATCTACAACATAAACTGTGTAGAAAATGAAGGGGTCGGAAAGCTTTCCGGATCCACTGCATATATCTATTAATATCACTATATACAAGCGTGGTAGTTATACTTTTTCTTTTGGGGTGTATGTGTGCTGTTGGTATTATATTATTATTGACTGTTTTGCGGAGACAAGAAATTAAGAATTTCATTATACTGTGTACATTATGTACACAACCAATAATAGCAAACTGCAACTGTGTATTCTACGTAGTATGTATTTCAAGAAAAACAATGATGCATTTATTGAACAAAATCTTTTAAAGTGTTGACAAATGGTGTGGTGTAGCGGCTGAGGCAATGAAGCCTCAAACTGCATAATAGAAAAAAGCATTACCATAATTGTATTAGTTTAACAACAGTGCTGAATCAGGGCCATTTTTAATTACACCCACTTAATTTAAACATGTAGAGGTTAAAGATGACTGAAAGGACTTTGAAATATATTAAACAAAATATAAAAAAATACCACAATGAATATTTTACAACAAATATTGCCAACTATATTTCATGCTCAACTTACTGTTCAAGGTTTAGCTTGTTAAAGATTTCTACAGTTGTTTCTAGAACTTTATCCACATAGTCAACCCGATCAGGGTAGCACTTCATGGCCAGATTGATTAGGGACACTTGCAATGAAACCACATCTTCTGAAGGCATGTCCTGTCTCGACTGTAATACATATAGTTTTCAAATAACTTATTTAATGACATTAAGTCAAAGGCATTGTAAATTACATTTTAAAAAAGATTCATTGCTAAAACATTGCATATTTAAATATTTTTAACATTACAAAATAAGAACTTCTCTGCATTCATTATTCCAAAAAAACTAATATTCACTATTCACTGTGCTTAATATGCTTATTTAATTAATACCTTGTTAAAAACAATACTTGATAATACAGTTGTGATTTTCAGCAATTCACACAGCCAAGAAACTGATACCTCGGCAGCTCCACTACAACTTCTCTGGCAGCACTGCAGCAAGTATGTGATAAGCAGATGGTGCACGGACTTTGCAGCATATAGAAGCTGGTTTTGGCATTTTCTAGAACAGAACAACCCAACTTTTTTCCTATGACGCTTGGTCATAAGTATGAATGGCCTCAATTCTGTCGTGTGTTAATTTGTACATGATTGTATATATGTATTTTACACATATACTCTCAATTGAAAAACACAGCTGTAAAACTGCAATACAGAAAACTAAACAGAATTGGTGCAGGGCAAATTGCCGTTTATTTTTAATAATTCCTAATTCCACAAAAACTACATAAAGTAAACCATGTTACTGTTTATTTTATATTATGTACATACAAATAACTAGGACATTGAAAATAGCTAATTTATATCCTGTAGTTAATAGCAATATTCCATTTACTACTTTCCTCATAAAAAAATATAACCATCCATGCAAAAATACTGTAGATTAATGACAAACCTGTATAACAGTAGCAACTTGTTGAGAGAAAATATCAAATAGTTTAATATCAGCTGGAATTCCAGGGCCATCTTCCCGATGGGCAAATAATGCAAGTCTGTATAAGAAAAGGTAGATCACAAAGGTTATGTTTAAATCACCTCACTTTTGAGATTATAAACATACTTAAAGGCAAAAAAAAACAGATTAAACTCAGAATTCAAAAAGCATTATGCACATAGGGGTTAAGCAAGTAAAATATTACATTTAGAAACACCTTTACAAATTCTAAAGATACCTTTCTAATTTCCTAAAACATGCAAATTTAACATAAAAATTGTTTTGAAAGGTAAAACATTAAAGAGGCAACATAATATTTGTATTTTTAAAATGTAATTTAAGTTCAAACATTTTTCTGCTGTATCATACTACTTATTCTTTCCCCTTAATATCATTGGGAATTGCTGTGAATGCATATGCAAAAGAATACCCCGATACTTTAAATTATCATACACCAAGCTGCATCACAGTATGGTATGCTATGCTGACCTGGAAGATATGGGGGGTGGGCATGAAATTTCCACGTTAAGCAATTTTCTATTTAGCTTCCTTTTTTAATTCATCTAACTTAAACAGAAGAACTGCTCACTATTGCAGGTCTGTACATGTATAATTTACAATTTTATCGCCCACAAGAAACAAATATTTTTCATACCCTTAGAATTGATTCTCATAGCTTCTACTTTCGTTTTAGTACACTTATTCACTTCTTAATTTTGAAAATATATTTTAGAATCGAGTCAAACAATGCACTCTCTTTTGGTCTTTAAAATTTGAGGCAAACATTAAGACTAGAACTAAAGGAATATCTGAATACGCAACCCTACAAAAGTCACTACTGTAAAGTTGTCCCTGCTCACAATAGAAATAATTTTTCTATGTGCGCTATCAGCATATGCTCCCAACCTCCCCCTCTCCTCCTCCTCCTCCTGTATAAATTCCTTTGGGAAGATTTTTACTATGAAATGATTACATCTTGCCTGAAGAAGGAGCCTGAGTTGCCTTGAAAGCTTGCATATTGTAATCTTTATAGTTAGCCAATAAAAGGTGTCATTTTGCTTGACTTTTCACTACAGTACTATGAAATGACGTAAAACTGTTTTATAATGAATGGACTCATGAGACATGACATATGTTAATACTTGTAATGTTTTCTAGTTATCTTCAATAGACACAATGTAATTAAAATTTACATATACTATTAAGCTGTGTTTACACTAAGCACGCCTGTGTGTACAAAAGAAAACATAACAGCTATACAGGCTTTAAATACATACACTAAAGACTTAAGAGATATACTGTTTACCACCATTTAGCAAGAACAAACACCTAAAATAGTCAACAAAATAATGCTGCAGCATTTCAGTTGAGAATCTAGTATCTGTAATACCATTATGGTCTGCAATAACAAAGTTACAAAAATTCAGATAGTTTAACCCTTAAACCGTCGGAACTGGCTATATTCAACAACAACAACAACATTTATTTATATAGCACATTTTCATACAAACAGTAGCTCAAAGTGCATTCGGTTCCCAATGCAATTTGCCAGCACACCAGAGCAGAGTATACTCGACGATGTATATTCATTGAATGACTCAACCGGCTATAGTCGTGTCACAGTGCAATTTGCCAGCACGCAGGGGGTGAGTATATTTGGCAACTTGCATTCATTGAACCCCGCAACCGGCTATACTTGCTTCACAGAACAATTTGCCAGCATGACGGTGTTCTCCTACGCATCGAAATGATCTACTCACTGATACTACGCATGCGCAGACCAAAATTACGCAACTTAGCCTTATTACATTAACGCATTTATTATAGTTTACTGCATAGGTATTTATTGTCAACATTTTATAAGTTGTATATTTTGCATGTGTGACTTTTAATCTTGTACAGGCCATTGTATCCATGCATGAGTAATGACCGTCTTGTGAAATTTTTGCATTAGTCTGTGTCTCGTTCGGCCATTAAATGATGCACATATAATAAATTGAGAAATGTTAACGTTTCCATAAATTTGATAGACGACTTCTAAATACAACATGTTAAATGATGACATGGTATAACGTTCGAAGTTTAATGTTAGGACTTACAATAAACTATGGTAGGATACTTCGATAAAGTAGGACAAATCATCAGAACATCGGCACTGATCAGTCAGTGCCATATATTCGTTGAGCAGCTCACGACCACTGCCAGCCCCGGCAGAACTGCAGCACTACTGTCTCTGGGATTCAGCCGCTGAACTAGACGAGCCTGCAATCATCAATGTTTACCTCTGTGTATTTGCGTGCAGCCAGTTCAAGAGCAGCTGGCTCAGTGATTTATTGAATTTAATCAATGGCGTCAGTTGCACCTTGAACATAGAATAATAGATTGTGGCAGTAGTTTTTTTTTTTTTTTTTTATATATATATATATATAAATATATATATATATATATACTATATATATATATATATATATATATATATATACAGTATATATATATATATATATATATATATATATATATATATATATATATATATATAGTTTTACAGTTCATTTGCAGTGTGTAAAATAATTGTGTTGCAGAAATTGTGATGCTCTTTGCATGAAAAAAAAAAATGTTTTCCATTAAAATTTCACATTTTCTTTGTGAATTGTGACTTTTACTTAAAAAATGCAGCTAAAAAGTAT